>NC_085136.1:187072340-187427210 GCF_035046485.1 Aedes albopictus | reverse complement strand
GTTTTTATTTGCTCAAAAATCAACTATATATGGAAACTGTTGATTTATTTAAGGATTTTCTTTATTTGCTTTTGTTGTCTATTACTGCTTTGAATTATTTATGAGAAATTTTGTATTTATTATGGAACGTTTAATTGTCTGCCTTTCATTTCATGCTATAAATTAATTGAAATTAATTTATAATTTTCAAAATAATTTGTTTGATGTAGTAAGTATGTGCTAGAGAATCGGAACTCGTTTTAGGAATACTAAACCTGATATTTAACCCTCGTGCGATTGTGCTGTTGTATTTTGTACAACAAAAAAAAAACGCTTTTTATGTTCAGCATTAGCGTTTTGCTGGCGATGGTGGCCAACTGCGCGAGTTACGGAAGGTTAAGCAGGGGGATCAATTTTAGGCTTTTTGCGCTTTAATTCAGTCAATTTGATGCTGATTGACTAAATCTGGCGTTCGATTTGAATAGGTCGTATGTTTGCTGTGATTCCTATGCTGATACGCATTCAAATCGAAAGCCAGAAATGCTCTGTACACAGTGAGATACTTTAAGATTTAACCGTATACACTCAAACCTTTTTAACGTTCATTGTTTTATACCGGTTCTTCTTCTTCTTTTTTGTGGCTCTACGTCCCCACTGGGACTTGACCTGCCTCGCTTCAACTTAGTGTTCTTTGAGCACTTCCTCAGTTATTAATTGAAGGTCTTTCTTTGCCTGCCATTGCATGAATTTGTATTTTGTGAGGCAAGTACAATGATACACTATGCCCAGGGAGTCGAGAAAGTTTTCCCGACTGGAACGGGAATCGAACCCGCCGTCTCCGGATTGGCGATCCATAGCCTTAACCACTAGGCTAACTGGAGACCCCAATACCGGTTCTTATTATGTCCAATATTAAAAAGAACGTCTATTTGAAAAATATTGTATGTGTTTAAAGTTACATAGAAATAAACTTATCAGTGAGATTTTCAGCCCGAGGCGGGTTTATCTCCAACAAAAGCCACTCGATTGAAGTAGTGATCAAATCCCATTCAGGAATGATTTTATGAGTTGGGACATTTCACCTCACCTTTGCTTTTTGTACTTTATTAAGTAACAAAGTCCAAAAAGCAAAGGTGAAGTGAAATGTGTCAACTCATAAAATCATTCCTGAATGGGATTTGATCACTACTTTAAGTGAAGGGTGTGTCATGATATGCTTGCATAAAACATCCTTCTAGAAGCCAGCAAGCAAACCCACGGAAAATCTTTCGATTTCCCAATAAAAAGGGCAACTTTCGGTTTTTCTTACTTGCAAATAAGGGTTTCGCTAAGAAATGATGAAAATGCATAAGTTTCTTGAATATTTCTGCTGAAGTATCAAGCAAATATTGTTCAGTTGCTGATACCACTTTCAATACCTAACAAATGAGGCTTTTTAATGTAGAAACGAATTAAAGGCATCTTACCTCACCTTCCCCTACAACGGGTAGGTCGAGTATTCCACATCACCACGCTGAGGCAGGCAAAATATGTAGGTACCTTACAGCACCTTACAGCCTAGTTCTGTACTTTTCCTCATTCACAATCAATTGATGGCGAAAATCATTTCGGTTTAAAGCTATAGCAACTCGAATTGGATTTTTCCCGGTTTTTGCTGTTAGTATAATAACTGCTATCGCGTTAAACAGCTCTTTAAGAGCTATCCTACAAATCACTATAATTCGTCAGTCATTTTCCGGGCCTGGTTCAGGTTTCTCCGCGTGTACAAAGTTTACCGCAAAAATGTAGAATTTTATCGATGCCTAGTTCTGTGCACAACTTAAAGTAAAACGGAAACAAGCCCTGAAAACCTCGCCCACGTACAATTAATTCTCTTTTAACCGCCGAGCCGATCCACAGCATCATCATCATTCTTTAGGAGATAATTCGAGAGCGGCATGTGGAATCAGTCAGTTGCAATACTTGCTACCGCATGTTTCAATTAACAGCGAATTTCTTTCATGTTCAATTGTCATTCATACGTGTATTGCATCAATTGCGGATTTTTTTTTGTTAAATTTTGTCCAAAGCCAGCTGTGTAGTCGCGGGTTGCGTCAATACGTGACTACGCGTTGGAAGCGAATGACATGGCGCTCATACGAAGGCTACTGTAGCAGGAAAGAAATGCAATTCAATGCCATAAATTATTTGGCCGATACTCTTTGCTTCGGTTCGGTTAGGTACAATATGTAAGTGAACGCGTGCTGTTCGCTGAACTGTTTACATTATCATAAAAAAAATCATGACGTTTGCATTTTTGTTACGACAACCGATGTCTGCCAGAGCTGCTCTAATACGTGTTTAGGTGATAGTAGACGTAATAATCGTTTATTTTTAACACCTAATGTTTTGAACACGCTCGTAACACTAATCCGAAACATTGTCATGGACCAGTGAATTGCAAATCGAATTTAAGGACAGACTTGTTAGAATCCCAAGATGGCCGCCACAATGGCCGACTTTGGCACCTACTCACGATTTCAAGGGCACAAATCTCTTCGTAAACAAAACCAGCGCATTTGATCTTCTTATTTTAAGCTTATTACAAGTGAGCAAGAACATAATAATAAAATGCACTGTTGTTTGAAGCTTGCTTCTTGAGATTTGTGCGTTTTAAGTTCTCATGCACTCTTGAAGCGGGATTTCAAGACGTTTGTCCTTAAGCACTTACACACTTATTTTACCAATTTTCGACTAAGCGGATTTTTACATTAAATTTCAAGAGTACAAAACTGAAGAACCAAAAACGGTGTGTACTGGAAAGTTGATCGATTGGTCTAAAGCCCATAACGACCTGTCAGGTGGAATATTACTTCCCTTAGATACCAGTTGATCCAACTATCTACCCTTAGAATCAACCTGTGGGTATACGCTGACATTTGATCATTGAGAACTAGTAGATGGTATGATTACACGTTCGCAACATGGATCCTGTCTAACATGCATACCTCCTGCAGCCGAACCCGCGGTCTTTCTGTAATATGCGGGTGCTCACGATGAAGTCTTCAACGCCATATACGATTTTGTGTTAGTAGCTCATCGAGAATCGTAAGCTATAGAGGCCCGGTAGAATCAGCTCTTCGAGTGTCGTTTGCCTTTGCATGTTACGAGACCTCAAGCCTTTGACATTTGTCAAAAAAAGTTCTCATATAATTACTGTAAAAGTACGGTAAATGTGTTTCTGTTTTCATTATGGTTAAATATATAGTATACTTGAGCTATTCTAACCTTGATTCTAACTAATTAAGTTCTGTATTTGAAATATGCTTAGAAGTCAAGCATATATTACGTTATGCTTTGAGGGGAGGGGGTGCAAAGGGTTTTGCAGAACGTGCGGACCCATACAAACAATGGTGAGTTTGAAATAGGTTGATTTTTACGTGACGTATTTTGTTTATCACCCCTAAGTCAAAAGCGTTTGGTAATTGAATTGTCGAACATTTTCAAAATTTAAAATTTTAATGACATACCATAAAGCTGTATTTTATTGAAATTTCACCTTGAAGCGCAGATTCCACAACTCTACAATGCGATAGCTAATTTCCTCAAGCTAATATATTACCTACCTTACCCCATGCGCAAACGCAAACGTATTTGGCCAGGCAATGATGAGGCCGGGCCGATGCACCACGGGTAACCAACAATGAAATTAGCGTTCGCCGCTCGCCGTGATGATTATGTATACAAAATTATATTGTGTAACAAAACCAGCTGGTTCTCGCCGCGCTGAAAGATTCTTTTTCTCACTTCCACAATACAAACGTACCGAATAATAATTAGTTCCGTTTAGCTGGAAGTTTGCACAGGCGAAGGAGTTGGAATCAAGATCCGCGGCGAGATTGCACCGTTGTTGTACTTTACGATGAGAATAGAACGGTCATTCATAATGGGCAAAGGTCGCGTCCGACTGGCGGCGGGCGTCTCCTATGCGCACAGCACGTCTGCTAACAACGTCCACAAGATGAGATGTCGCCAGTTGTTCTTACCTGCAGATACAATTTAATGGGAACCATCACCATTAAAAAGGGAATTTACGCTGCTTGTCCACAGGCAGGGGGTGGTAACTTTTTCAACCTGCAAGAATGCCAATAAAAAGAGTCAAATGGCATTGCTAAGTGCTGAGGCAGACGTCACATAATGACACGATCAAGTTTAAGATTTATTGCTTTCGTGAGTTCAAGCGATCAGAGCTTCATTGGAGGGCGTGTAGTTACTGCGGAAATTTTAAGGCCTCAAGCAAGGGTCTTGTATTGCAGGATGGACCACTGGGCGTGCATATGTATGTATGTTGGCTAGTACGTCAACTGACATTCACCGTTATCAATAGAATTCGTAACGCAAGACTTGACAAAACTTGATCACCTTTCTCCTTTATGTTACAACTCATATATGGTAAATTTAGAAAGACTATATGAAGAGTAAAACTGCGGTACCTCCATTCCTTCTAGTTATCGCGTTATATTTGAATGGACCCCTAGCGGCCGCTAGATTAAAAAAAAAATACTGAGGATTACATTTTTCAATTAAAAAAACACTTTGCAGGCGGCATTCAGAATTGTGATCCCTCGGAAGTTCTCACACTCCAACTTGTCTCGCTTCTTGTAGATGGGGCATATGACCCCTTCCTTCCACTCTTCCCCCTATGAGATAGAATTGAGTGGGAATTGGGTCGTTGTTGCTTTCTGCTGTACTGACGTAGTCGTTTCTTCCACTGCTATGGTCCTTCATGTCTGCGCTCCCCGCACCATTCAGGCGTTCGTCGAAGTGCTGCTTCCACCTTTCGATAATCTTACGTCCGTCCATCAAGATGCTCCCGCCCTTATCGCTTTACACATCGGCTCGTAGCACGAAGCCTTTGCGGGATGCGTTATGACTTTCGTGTTTCTTGTGCACGGCACAGCAGTTCCATGGGTGCGCACTCCGCTTCTTCCAGGCGACGCTTTTTCTCCCGGAAGAGACGGGTCTGCCTTTTCCCAGTTCTTTTATATCGTTCCACGTTCTGCTGAGTACCATGTTGCAGCATGATCGCATTCTTCTCTTTCAAAATTGCTCTCCATTCATCGTTGAACAAACCATTTCTCTGGCTTCGTTCTACATACTAACGTTTGTCTCAGCTGCATTGTTGATGGCTGCTTTTATCGTACTCTAGCAGACCCCTAGAGAGGCCATATCAAGCTCGCCCTTGTACGGCAACGCTGTCTCGAAGTTCTGCGCGTATGCAGTGGCGACTTACGGTTGCTTCAGTCGCTCCAGATTCTACCAAATTCTCGGAACTATTTGGCGCATCTTTACCTTCAGTGGTCAGAGTCGATGTTAGCGCCACGATAAGTCCTGACGTCGATAATATCAGCCACTTTCAATATGACATTCAAAGGCACGTCATCGAAAGCATCCTCAATATTCAAGAAATCACCGAAGCAAAAACTACGTTTGAGCGAGTACTTTCTTGAAAACGTATACAACTTTGTGTAAAAGAGTCACTGTGGATATTCCAAATTGGGAAGCATGTGAGTTCACATGAAAAGGCATGTCAGCCAGAAGAACATCACAGATGTGATAATCGACAATGCGTTTCAAGCATTTCAGAAAGAACGAGGTTACCAGATGAACCTGGAACTCATTCCTTCTTTATACAATGCACGCACCCTTTCGATCAAAAACTATAGAGTAATTTCACGCCATGAAAATACCCAATAGCAAACTACAAGAGTTCAAAACATGTTTGAAATACTCAAATCCCTTTGGAGAAAAATAGAACAAACCCGCATTTGCACCTAGAGATTTGATGTAAGCAGAGCTTTTTAGGGCCCACTAAGTCGATTATATAGCTATAATTCTCAAGCGGAAGCTAGAGATTCGTAACTATAGAAAAGAATGGTTTATCCGAAGATATTTTGAACTTGAACAGACCAGAGTTCCATTCAGGAATACCTCTTACGGTCCGCACAGACCGCAGAGGACAAGCTTCTTTCAAAGCAATAATTATGGTATACCACAATGGAGGGCGTTGTAGGTACAAAACCACAATAAAACTCTGTTGGAGTAGCAATGGAAGCGAGTTATCCTTAAAATGTGGTCGCAACCAATTAGTACAGGTTCCTTAGTTTGTTAAGCAGGATCGCCTGAATACGCAAATTTTGCGAAGGAACACTCAAAGGTGCAAAGAAGGTCAAATAGAGACTCCTCATCTGACACATGCCAATCAGTCAACTCATGACAAATTCTGCTCATGCAGAGTTGGGTTACGTGCAATTCTATGTTAAGTTATCCATGAACTGTACTACCTAAGTAATACATCCAACTGAAGTATCTCAAATTAATGTTTGAGCTACTTCAGGTGATGTAATCATCGTAGCAATACTGCCAAATACCAGCGAAAAGATGCTGAATACAAGAGCTTGTTTGAAGGCATCCATAAGGAAATGTTGAGATATATTGTTAACGCTATTCTAAGATATAGCATGCTCGAGGCATGACACTTAATTTATAATGAAACAAGCCAACTGGGTTCACAAGAGAATCTATAGAGAAGTTACCTTACGAAAATGAACTTTTCGAAGTAGAGCCACTTGGGCTACGCACGCTTCTTACGCTGAAAATTGATCTGAGGGTTCCTAGCCGTATCCACTACCCAAACTAGACAGGATTACACTCTTCACAATCACAGCACAAAAAGGAAACATCAACAACAAACCAAATCGGTGTCAATTGAAAAACGCCAATGGCGAAAACACATTAAGCGAAACCATGAAGGTAGTAATGTAAATTAATTTACAACATTTGAATAATCCCGCCCTTATTTAACCTCACATTTGAGACTTAAGAAGGGCAACTGATTATCTCGGAGAAACGCAAGGTCCACTGCACTAATGCTCCGGTTAGTACAGTAAGAGCGTAATACTGTGGAGGACGCCCTAATTCTCCACAGGCTCCGTTTGTGGTTAGGTTTCTATTAGACCCCCCTAACCATTCATTCCTTGGCACGGTAAGCATAAAGCCGCAAACCACCATGAATTAGGGGTCACCTGTTTAGTGGACTCTTATCACTGGATCAGGCGGTCCGTAGTGTTATTCTTAGCCAATTGGAACAACCGCTACCGACACTACACAGCTATCTAGGCTGATTGGGAAAAGAAGTTAATATTGATGGTTAACTTCCAAACGAGCCCGAATAGCCATAGTCGATGTTAGCACCACGATAAGTCCTGACGGCGATAATATCAGTGTAGTGACGTCCGTCACTCAGGACTTGATCTCCAGGTGTAACGATAAAGGAGGCTATGCTGCAAGTTGGTGCTACGTATGGCCATGTTCAAACAAGCGGTGAAATCTATCAGTCGCGTCTATGAAGTTTTCGTTCGTCATCTGGTGGGCGCTAAACTTTTCCATCGTCGTTCTAAAGTCCTCCTCCTGCCCACCTGAGCATTAAACTTTCCTATGATGATCTTGATGTCGTGTCTTGGGCAGTTACCGTAATCACGTTCGAGCTGCGCGTAGAATGTGTCCTTGTCATCATCAATGCTTTCGGAGTGGGGCTGTGCACGTTGAGTATGCTGATGTTGAAGAACCGGCCCTTCACATTCTTACGTTGTGATCGGACACCAACCATCACCATCATGAGCATTGGTGACCGTACACTTCGTAGTTGCTACTCCGTGATTGACCTGAGCTAACGAAATTGCACAGAGAACCAATTGGTTGGGGCTTGGGATTTGCCACCATCCTCAATGTACACGTTTCGAGAGCTCAAACTTTATTGGGTCAATAACGGCGCTGGCCACGTCCTTACGGTCTACCGGGGAAGGGAAGGAATGTTAGTTCGACAACTGTTGCTACTAGAGGTTGTATGTACTACTGGATCCTCCACAGTTGTCACGGGAAGGAGTTTTGTTAGTAGGGAGGGATTGTTAGTTACATAGATCAAGGATACACTTTAAGCGATGCGATCCATGCAACCGTACAGTATACACACACATGTGTCACCTCACAATTTGGAGGAATGGTGAGACCATATAAATTTTAAATGAAAATTTATGGAATGAAAAATATTTTGCGTCACCTCGCAATTGAGAGGACTGGTGAACCAATATGCTACTTGCCATGAAATCGATATATTGAAACAAAATATTGTGCCGACACTAACAGTGACGATGCATGCCCAAGTAACAATTCAAAATCATTATTAACCCTAAAAGGGAAACCTTCATGGCCTCAGTTTCGTCACCTCGCCAAGTGTGTTCTATTAAAGACGAGCTCTGAAAGGCGGCTGGGGTCCAAATGGACCCCAGGTATCCCTTTTAGGGTTAAGCATGTCAGTTGATTAAATGTGCTACAAAGGCACCGACAGTTGTACAAGAGTTTATGTAGAACAAAATGGCGAATAAAGGTTTCATGCAGTGGAAACTGCACGTTAGTTAAACATATTTCTGCTCATTGAATAACCAATGGTATAAAAGTTTAAAAACAGTTGCTTAAATATTCACATCATCTGTCCAATAGTGCTCTAATAATGATAGAATACAAGCTGCTTCCAACGTATTAGATGCCGTTATTCCACATAAGATCTTCAATGGAACAAGTAGCCTTTTTAAAGTTTAACAACTTTTGCTTGATCATTTTATTCAACTACACTGATATAGCTTAACAACAAGATATTACCATGTTTCTTTAATACAGATGTTACACTTTTATTCAAGCAATGTTGATTAGCAGTGGTACTGTGTCACTTAATTATCGTTGTTCGCCCTGCCCCTTTTTGTAAACACGATTGCTGATTAGGAGCCTAAAAAGAGCAACCGCGGCTACAAGCTTGAAGACCAAACAAACTTCTTGCAGCAGCTCTGATTATCATACTCTTCTCACTTTTAAAAACATTCTGACTTACCTTTTACACTACACGCTTCAACGGCAGCAAAATCGGTAACAAAAACACCAGAAAAATCAGCTGAAGTGGATCCTGGGCGGCTCCTGGGCGGCTCCTCTGTTTGGTATTGACAATCTACTCTATCCACTTTGTTGCCACCGGTCAAACCGGGCTTATCTTCCTTATGTCCATATCTTATAGTTGAGATATACACAAGTTTTACACATTCTCCTCCCGACACAAAACAGGAGCAGTGAAAATAAATAAAGTTCACTTATTTGGACGTTCAAATAAAAGAAAAGTTCGAAGCGACACCAATCTTACAACACAACACCGTGAATTACTGACAGACTAGCAAAATAATTAGCATGCATGCCTTATGATTAAACGTTGCGGTTACAATTATTCAAACATTGATCAACTTCAATGTTTATGAAGACAATTAGTTGAATAAAATATGTAAGCAATGTTTAAGCAGCATATGTACGGTAATTTATTCGACTTAGGAATTTAATATTTATATAATGCTTCAAATCTGCCGATTCATGTAATTCGGATTGAAGCAGAGCGGATGCAGACGAGTGTGAACCCAAAGATCCAGAGTTCGAGTATTTCCATTGATGTGATTTGTCCCATAAAATGTAATAAAATAAAGATGTTGGGGGTACATAATCAGAGAGAGCTATTCCAGACACAAATGCAGAAATGTTGAAAGTTAAATCATTTTCTCATTTTATTGTTACATGGTGTAACATGATGTTGAAGAAACGTTTAAGAATCGTTTTTGTAGCAATTATAAAATCATATCTATAAATAGAAATAAATTTCGTAAGTTGTATCACGGCTCCAGCATGTTTTGATTGTATTATGCTGGAATAAATATCGAAGAAAGCTTGTTATTATGCGCTATGCTGCTAGTGCACAATAACGGTTTCTAAAACCATTCTTAAATGATTAAACAAATAGCGTCATACAACATTGTTTAATAAACGTTGAAGTAAAGTTTATGATGTTTGTGTAAATTGCTGATGGTTCTAACGTTGAACAAGAGTTTCACAACCGATGTACGATCATTGGATAAACATTCATTTCATCGTGCTTATAGAACGGTTGACGTTGAATAGATTCTCATTTTTGGGCGAACAAGAGTTGAAGAACAGTTTTATTTCAAAATTATTCAAATATAATACGACTTCCAGTTTAATAACGTTGCTTTGAGAAACATTTCTTAAAGCAAAAATTGTTTCTTGGGTGCACAGCAAAGAACAACACAATACTGAACACTAAACACCCACACATCTATTGTTTTGATTTTCACTCGAGACAATAGCGAACTTGATCGATTATGCTGCCATACTCACCCCTTACAGGAGCGATGCATGCACAGCAAAGAACAACACAATACTGAACACCAAACACCCGCGCATCTATTGTTTTGATTTTTACTCGAGACAATAGCGAACGCGATCGATTAAGCTGAGATCATCACCCCTTACAGGAGCGATGTATGCGCAGCAAAGAACAACACTATACTGAACACTAAACACCCGCGCATCTATTGTTTTGATTTTTACTCGAGACAATAGCGAACGTGATCGATTATGCTGAGATCATCACCCCTTACAGGAGCGATGCATGCACAGCAAAGAACAACACAATCATTGAAACAAAAATATTCATGTTTATTCGGTAAACTGATAAAATATTTAAAACTAAAATATTAATTTTTAAAACTAACTCAAACACATATTGATTTCTACAATACCCATTGAAAAGCCCCCCGTTCCGCCGTCGAGAACATAAACAAAACTCTCAAGTTCCAGCTGCAGCACCAAACAAGATTTCCTCTGGCAAAAAAGGCAAGTTTCACCAAAAGTTTCCACGAAATCCCATTGATTTCGGGAGCGTATGTTATGTATGTTATCGTATGTTCAGTAGGTTCCAGGTGGCATTTAAGGCAGCACCAAGGTATTTCAGAGGGATTTAATGGTGTTAACACTTTAGATTATGTCAGTGTACAGTAATTGAACTATGGGTGCAAATGAAAGTAGGATAAAATATTATAATGTAATATAAATGAAAAACAATTGAACAATGCAAAACGTATTCCAGTTTCTTTTACTCTATAGCGATTCTGATACTTGTGGAAAGCTTGTTTTGTAGCAACAAAATCTCAAAATTATTAAGGCTTTTGGGGCCAGACTGTTTCGCCGCAGTTGCCACAAACTCACTAGCTTCGAACACTTTTGTAAGGCTCGGTTTTATCGTCGGGGTCATATATGACCCCTCCGGTTCCAGAGGGTTAGAATAGGAATAATTTGGGTACCTAATGGTAAACATTTGAAGAATCATCCTAAACGGAAATGTTAAACATTAGTCAACTACAAGCATAACATTTTCGTATTGGAGTCTCAAATTGAAGAGCAGCATACCAATTCGATGATAAGGCAGCATCCATTTATTACGTAACGCTAAAATGGCCATTTTTAGACCCCCCTCCCCCCTCCGTAACGCTTTTTTGTATGAAAATCTTAAAATTTTTGTATGGACCGTAACGCTCGGCCGTACTCCTCCCCCTCCCCCTAGAGCGTTACGTAATTTGTGGACGGCACCTAAATGAAATTATTTCGTGATGGAACGAGCCTTAAACTGGTTGTAATTACAGGAAATTGTATCGGCGGTCACAGCTTCAGCGAGTGCTATCAGATTCCGCTGCATGTGGCGCCAAATGCAATGGAAGAAAGAGAGACACACATTTCTGCACGCATTCATCGTGTGCGAGCCGAACTGGAAATCGAATAAATGCGAAAATAATGAACGGGTCAGTTGTGGTGGAGTCAGTTCAGTTCAGTGAATTTAAGACACCTGCGAGTATCGATCATACTCTTTAAGATGTGCGGTTACATAGGTTAAATGCTGTCTAATTTTCGGTATAATGTGTTTGTAATTTTTGTAATTCATCGTTTCGGAAACCGTATAATTTGTTTCTGCAGGCTATAGTTGGTGTTGAGATTCATATTATGGATATAAACGGACATATTATTGTTACTATGCTAGGCAATTATGTCTTGTTGGGGTTGCTTACGATGTATTTTCATTGATGGGAAGGTTATGTTACGACTGCGGTTACGTATTCATAAATTATGTCTAGTTTTCTCAGGTGACTAATGATAGAAAGTGCTATGTATAAAATTAATCGAATGGTCGACAGATAAAAGCACGTATAAAAAAAAAACATATAGTTTACGGATGTTACACATTTTTCATTAAACAAAATCTATGAACTTTTTAAAAATGAAGTCGAATGAATAATATACAAAAAAAACTATTTCCTTTATAACGATTTTTACTTTTTTTTGTGAATTGTAACTTAAAGCTAGTCCTCCACACTTCCTTTATAACGCCTACGATTTACGGCTAAATCTGCAGTGTGTTCTAAATTACGTTATATACACCATTGTCAGAGAAAGACAAAATAAATTTCAAATAATGTTGGTGTAATCCAAATTCAAGTACAGGATGTTAAAAAAATGATGATGATGATCTATGAATTTTAATGGTTTCGATATGGTTTGTTTGGTACGAGAACCTCATAAAATTCTCCTACTTTGAATGCTCGTAACTAACTCATGTACAACTTATAACTTTTTTACTTTGTTTAGTGTTTGCCTGCAGATTTCAATAGTTGGCGTACTCTTGTACTCAATCAACTAAACTTAGGCATTTGTTTTTACTGTGGCCCTACTTTGCCCACGCAATTTCTCTCTTCAGGTTTTATGACTGCATAGGGTAGTGGAGGTATTTTGGACCGTGCAGGTATTTTGGCCCACCTAGGGAGTTTTATGATATTTATCACATAATCTCTACTAATTCTTGGTAAATTTTTATTGGAACACTAAAAGTATTCAACTATGTGATGACCTTTATTTTGAATGTCAGATAAATATGCTGTTCAGTATCAAAAATAGAGAAAATGTTTTCACTTCCAATGAAACGCACGGAAAAGCACCAAAAACAAAGACGGTGATAAATTTGTAGTCGGCTTCGAAGAGGTATTAAATTTTACAAATAAATATTTATTTCATGCGAATGTAGTTAGGGCCATGTCAGAACTCTAAATAAACTGTTCTTAACCTCGGTGGAGCGATAATATTTACTAAAATGGTGGTTTGAGGTATGGCCAAAATATGTTCAACATAATCAGATGTGGACATATTTTGGACCACCTGTCAGATCCATCTCTCCAGTTCCTTCCAAAGGGAGAAAATATTCATGCCGATGTAAAGTACTCTAAAACAGATAAATAGTTGGGACCTCACGTGATTTGGGTTGTTATACGTTTATTTTACAATGAGATTCATTGCTGTGGGTTCGATTTGTTCTAACAACTTTTTGCCAAGTTAAAAATTTCGATTCGATTTGTGTCCTAACAACTTTTCAACAAGTTGAAATTTTCAGGTGTTCAGTCATCCAGTTTAGAAAAGTTGTCCTTCTCGGCAATCAGTTGATGACTGAGACAATGTGTTATCTAATGTATGTTTGACAATTTACGTAAATATCATTCAAATTACTTTATTTTTGGCCTTTTCACTCATTACAATATGTGTGAAACGCTTTATATTTAGCAAAATCCCTAGACTTCCACACTTCCTATGAACCGTTACGTAATTTATGCATGGTGACTGACGTCATGCAATAGTTAATAAATACACGTTTTGCATAACATTATGAAACATCATACTACAATGCGTGAAAACTGGCAATTGCAACAAAATTTCATCTTTTTTACCGTTACGTAATTTTTAAACGTTCCCTGCCTCAAAAAATGAATAGAAAAGATGTAAACTTCAAGTAGTTTTAACTATGTTAAAATTTTTGCTGAGGTGGCTTTCATTTCATCAATCAATTGAAGGTTAATTCGGTGGGCCAAAATATGTGCACTTGGTGGTCCAAAATAAAATCAGGTGGTCCAAAATAGAAGCCCGAGATCCTTCAGAAGTTTTGATATTTTTTGTATTTACTACAACAATTTTGCGTTCTGTTTGGCCTTTTTCGACAGAAAACATGTTTCTCTACGTAATGCCTACTTAAATTATTCATATTTTGAAGTGGGAACCTTCTTTTTTCGCTGAATTGTTCATCCACTTCCTAAAGGGGTCCAAAATACCTCCCTTACCCTACCTCCTTGATTACGTCCTATGTCTTTCTGCACCCAGTCCAGGCATCTGTATAATTACGCCCTTCATCATGTGCTAATCGGATCCAAAGTAATTGCCATTTTTGCGGGGTCAGTGCCCGGATCTTACTTTTTATTATCTATCGAATGAATCCTTCATTTTTTGCATTTTACCCTTGAAACATTCAACTGTTTCGTTAAAAATTTGCTAATAAAGTCTTGTTAAACAATCGGAGGTACAACTGACACAACATGCTGTCAACAATGTGTCCACTTTTCGCTCCAACTACAAAGCCATTTGTCAGAAGTGCCGAATTTTCATACACTCATCTGAAGGCGGTGGCCAGTAGTGGTCATCGCACTCATCTTCATCGCCACTGATCAGCCGGTGTCATCCTTTCGTCTGCATACGAACCGGTTCAAGCCTAGTTTTAAATACAGTTACCTACACGCAAGGTGTAGTGCGAGATGATTACATGCCACACGCCTAGTTGTATAGCTATACCCATCTGCCGCTAGATAAATGCCTACGCTTGGATAAAAATAAAAATGAACAACTTTATGCCAAGAGAGCACTAGCTAGCAAGTGCACTCTGCCCGGAGGCGGCGAAGATGCGATGTCGAAATTGACTCATCTGCCCGATTGGGCGGTGGAATCTGGCCTATCAACATCGACAGTCCGCAAAAATGTTCAGCTGCAGAGCAGCCGGATCAGCAAAAAAAAA
Source organism: Aedes albopictus (assembly GCF_035046485.1). Lineage (NCBI taxonomy): Eukaryota > Metazoa > Arthropoda > Insecta > Diptera > Culicidae > Aedes > Aedes albopictus. Next base: position 187,412,428 of record NC_085136.1, on the reverse strand, counting down.
CGTGAAATAGAAAGTCAATCTATCAGAAGCGAACCGTACCAGCACAGCAGTAGCGTGGTGAGTTCAACCCGGTAACAGGCCAGGCCATTCATATGCCACCGCATCGTTGTTGGTCACAGCGACCGACGATATAATCACTTGGCAATAATTTCGTCAGTCGGAAATGCTTTCAATGCTTGTTATTAAAATAATTTCCGCTAGATTTCTCGATGACCAGTCGGCATCGGTCACAAGGGGACAACAAGGGGAGAGAACTTGCACTTGTCGTGCTTCCAGGTTGAACCGGGTGGAATGTCAAACAAATTACAACCACATCACCTAATAACACTAGTTTCCAGCATTTTTGAACTTGGTAACCTTATGATCGTTTTTCGTGTAGGATCTCGCTTTGAAGCGGAGCGGACCTGGTGTGATGGTTAAAACACCTGACTATCATGCCGAGGACCTCGGATCGAATCCCACTCCCGACAAACTCGCAAAAAGTGAGTTTTTCATTCGGAAGGGAAATAAAGCGTTGGTCCCGAGATGAACTAGGGCTAAAAATCTCGTTAACCCTTCAGCGCGCGCGCTGTTGTAAAAAGTACAACACTACCAAAAAACCTCGCTTCTCGTATACAGCGCGAGTGCGGTGCAGTTTCGGTTGTTTGATGGCGTGCGCGCTGGAAGGTTAATACAGACAAATAAATCTCGCTTTGAGTTCGAAAACGTGAAGGAAAAAAATATTTGGAATTCAATTTTCAAAATTTTCATACAATGTAATAACGGAATTTTCAGCTAGTCAGCTATAATATCCATAAAAAAAATCATAGAACTGCCTCAACCTATTGTGTCTGATTTTCTGACCAGTCTTGTAATCAGTCAATTAGTTGGTCATTCCAAAATAAGTTTCTCTCAGACCCATGACTGGCAATAAACATTTTTTTACCTCAACCCCACAACTACAGGGGAGTTTCAGAGGGTTTCAGGGGCGTTCCAGAGGATTAAGAGGTCGTAGGGTTTTCGACAAGTGTTCAAGGACCTTTTAAAGCCATTTCAGTATATTTTAGGGGATTTCATGAACGTTCCAGGGTTTTTCGATGGGCTTCAAAGGCTATCAGGAGGTTCCTAGGGCGTTCCATGGGCGTTAAATGGGACTTCAGAGGATTTCAGAGGCGTTCAGGGAGACTTAAGGAGCATTCCAGGGTTGTTCTAGGGGATCTCAGAGGGTTTTATAGGCTTTCTCTGGGGTTTCAGGAGATTTCAGCTTCATTCAAGGGCTGTACCAAGGAGTTCAAAACTTTTCAGGACTGTTGGGTGCCAAAACTGGGGAAAACCCCTCCCTTGGCACCACTTCTGTGCACGGGCCTGAACACATATAACACCTTAACGATTGTCGACTGAAAGAGACGTCCCAGGAGAAATCCAAAAATCCCCTGAAACTTCCTTGAAATTCCTCTAAATCACCTGGAACAGCACACTCTATCTACGGGCCCATATAGCCGAGGCGGTAAACGCACGGGTATTCAGCATGACCATGCTGAGGGTGACGGGTTCGATTCCCGGTCGGTCCAGGATCTTTTCGTAAAGGAAATTTCTTTGACTTCCTTGGGCATAGAGTATCTTCGTGCCTGCCACACGATATACGCATGCATTGTCATTGGTCATTGGCAGAGGAAGCTCTCAGTTAATAACTGTGGAAGTGCTCATAGAACACTAAGCTGAGAAGCAGGCTTTGTCCCAATGAGGACGTTACGCCAAGAAGAGAGAGAGCACACTCTATCTGGATTGCCGGAATCTCAGCATTTTCTCAAACATTCGCCGAGATCCGCACAGCTGAGTGCTCGGCAATCAACAACATTACCGAGATCTTAGTCATTTTGACAGTTCATTTCTGAGATTTGGAACTGTTTTGCTGAGAATAGAGTTTGTTCGGGACAACCCCCTCAAAAACATGTTATTTTTAGGTCCATATCTCCGCCAATTTGCATCCGAATTCAAAACCATATGGATTTCTTATTCAAAAGATTATAAGTCAAAGTAACTTTGAGCATGATTTAGATGAAACTTTTACAAAAATATTTGTTTGTAAACTCAAACCAAAGTTGCTAAATTTTCTAAAACAATGAATATAAACTTACGGCAGTGTCGCTGGAAATTGAGTCGACCAAATTTTAAGATGAGAGCCAAGATGAGAGCGGTAATATAACTTATTTTCTATTAACTTTCAGCTGCCTTTTACCGAACTCAGCTAAAATTTCTAGAAGAAAAGTGATTAAGTAAATTAGCTTTTGATGTTATCGCCCATACCCATAGCCTTAACCACTAGGCTAACTGGAGACCCTAAAGAAAAAGAAGAAGTTATCAACCAAAAGTTTGGGATTAAAGAAAAAGAAGAAGTTATCAACCAAAAGTTTGGGGTCACTATCGTAAAACATGGAAAAGTGATTTGTTGATATCTTTGTCATCTTTCATTCAATGATGAACAGGTGGTGCGTTGGGATCTGGTATTAGCGTCATTTTTGGAGGATTTGTCGCACGGTGAAGAATTGGTCCGTTGTCGAGCGGCCGTCAACGAGGCCGGCTTGATAACTTGCCACGAGCTCATTAACATTTGGAGAAAGACGACGGAAGATTATCTGGGATAACATTTTGCAGGCGGCATTCAGAATTGAGGGGCACAGAATCAAAGGGGTGGTGTAAGTGACTATTTTGTCGATTTTGAGCTGAGAACATCAAAAAAATTTTAAATTTCATGCTTTCAGGATTTTTTCAAGATTATTTTAATGATGATAAGAATAAAAACAATAAATCGTAGAAAATTGGGTTGATTTTGAAACTCCATACATTTTGTATGGGATGAAATACGGGTGAAAAACATTACACCTCATTTACCCAAACTTGGGCTTTGGTCACTTCTGACCTCCTAACCCCCTCAATTGTGATCGCTCGTAAGTTTTCACACTCCTACTTGTCACCTTTCTTGGAGATGGTGCAAATGGCCCCTTCCTTCCACTCCTCCGGTAGCTGTTCGTTCTCCTAGATCCGGACTATTAGCCAGTGCAGGCAGATGGCAGAAGTTCTCTCAAATGGGAAAGAAAAATTTGTTAGAAATCTAAGAGTTTTAAAATGCCAATGTTGAGCCATTTCCATGGAGATTTCACTTTTTGGGCTCCGCCCCGAAAGAGATATCAGTATACATGCCTAACTCGAAAAGGCAGCCAATGATTCAAAGAAGGAAACATCTCTGACAAATATATTTACAGTTTCAACGCCTACTAATCCCTTAATGATTGAACTTGAAAGAATGGGATGAAAAGAATGAAATATTTCCGATGATCATATTGACAGCTACCCAGAGTTTGTCAGTGTCAATTCTTTATATCACAATTTTTCAGGGAAATTTTCATAATGTATTCTCTATTCTATATGGAAGCTTTTACGTATTCTGTATGAAAGAATTATTAAAAATTCTCTGTATGTTATGGATGCATCGTGCCAGTTAATAATCAAGAAAATTCACTGCAACAGTTGGCTTCAAGTCGTGATCAACCCCGCATCGCAGAATAATTTTTGTTTTATGTCTTCAATGCTCACCTAACCTTATAAAAATTTAAACGGCCAAGTGCATGTATCTTTTATTCATTTCTTTCTGTTAACTCTGAATGTGTGCGAATGGGTTAGATAAAATTCCCACATTTATATTGGTGCCCAATGCGCATGAAATATGTAGTGCTCTCTTGCATCCCCAGTTGCTACCGGGTTGGTTGGTGACGGTAGCCGATGAACTTTCACATCAAATTAAGCGAAATATTTCGAACTGTCCGTGCCATCGCAAATCGTGCGATTTCTCGAACGTTCAAGACCTTGTGATCGCGCCGTGCGCACTGCGCAGTCCTTCTTACCTAAGTACTTAATGCTGTTCATGAGTGACGATCTTGTGGTGCACGACCGTGAAAGTTATGTTGACTGTTTTTGGAATGGTTATCGCCAATTTTGCGGATTCCAAGCTTCGCCTGTTGAGAAGTTTGCGTCGTTTATCGCATTTAATTACAAAAGCTAGTGCAGGGTGAAAAACCATATCATGTGGCCGGCAGGGGGTAAGCTAGCGAAGTGCTCTTCATTTTTGCACAGCACGTGGGAAAGTTTATAAATAATTCGACTGGAATTTTTCCAACCAGTGCCAATTACTTCATCAGCAATTATTTTTTATTGTGTTTGAAATGAAAAGTATTTGAAGCGGAAATTAAATCATATTCTAAGTACAATTGAATGGCTTGGGCGCACGCATTTGTTATGGGAAAGATTTTGAAAGAAGTCGTTACCTAATTGAATTTCAAGAGATGATCAGTTTCAATTTAATTCCCAATAGGTTGTGTAATACGAAGGCTTTGAACTGTAATCATTTTCGTGTTTGATGTAGTAAATGCTGATAGATTATGTTTTGTTACCATTAAATACTTGTGGAGCCGACTACACAATGCCAGAGATGCATTTTGAACGCTCATGAGCTGTGAGCGTGCCAAAACTGTTCCCTTGAAGCTCTCGAGAGCATGTTCAAAATTTTGAACACAATCTAGATTACTAGATTGAACACAGTGCGGTGTTCAAAATTGACAGGTCAGATCTTGGGTCAGATGCGTTTGGATTGGGTTGGAAAATTGGAAGTAGCGTTTTCTATCGACGAGAAAGAAACATTGCAATGCTTCCGAGCCCTTAACTATCGTTAAGTATGCCATTCTGATTACAACAGGCTGGGTGAGCTCTTCGATTCCATCACAACGATATTGGCGTACTCTTGGCTGGTTGGGACCATCAGATAGGCGGATGGTGTAAGAACCACGCCATAATACCGTTGAACACAAATAGATGTCCGAGCTTGGCCGGGTGTGGTGAGAAAATCACTTTTATTCGATACTATTCGTGGAGCAGTTAAGCCTCCGTCGGTTGTCCCACAGTGTGGGGCCCACGTATTATGCCGTAATTGCTCGGATGTCTACCAAATAGATTACTAAATAATGGGTTCACACATTCGATACCTTGAACCATCATTTAAATATCCAATCATTTATTTCATTTTTACTTCGAAATTCCATTTTGCAGTTTGGAACTAGATCTAGCATATGCAGGAAGGATAGCTGCATGACACATACGCACGGTAGAAATTTGTTGCTATCTGCTACCTGTTGCTACTAGCTACGAAGAGCACTGTGATCAGGCGCTTGAAATGTATGAACATGAACACGGCTCACGTGAGCACAGCTTTTGAACAGAACATGAACAGAACGCGTTCAAATGCATCTCTGCAATGCATCAATCTCGGAGTTTTTCGAAAAATAGTCGAAAAAAAAGTAGGGTAATTTTCCAATTGTTGCACGGTTAAAAATTCGCCAATTGTTGCACACCTCATAAGAATAACATGGAGTGTGCAACAATAGGCGAGTTTTTAGCCGTGCAACAATTGGAAAATTACCTTAAATAAATTCTATTTTATTCCTTTGTTTTGAGAAGGATTGAAATAGAAGAACTAGGGGTGCAGTATGAGTTGTCTCCCTGTGTTGCAAAGTCACTTCATTAGTTTAACACATTTCGTTTAGATCACTGTACACACTAAACGCTTTCAGCAATATTTTGCTAAATTTTGCCGAGCTGAAGGGTCCAGCAAAATTTTGTGCTGAGCTTTCAGCATAGTTTGCTGAATTTCAGCAAAACGTTGCTGGTGATCAGCAGAGTTTACTGAACAATTCAGCAAATTTTGCTGAACTTCAGTAATTTTTTTGCTAAAACCTTCAGCTCGGCAAAATTCAGCAAAATTTTGCTGAAACCTCAAATCGATTTTTTGGTGTGTACTGTGCCATTGTTCGTAGTGTGTTGGAGTATGCAGTCCAAGTCTGGGCACCATATCATCGGGTTCAGCTTGATCGAATCGAGCGAGTACAACGATCTTTCATTCGTTACGTTTTGAGAAGGTCCAACCGAGTTAGGCTTCCGCCTTATGAAAACCGCTGCAAGCTCATAGGGCTCAGTACTCTGAGCTTTAGGAGGAGTTTTTTGCAGACTCTATTTTGTTTCGATCTAATCACGAATCGGATCAACTGCAACAACCTACTGCAGCAAGTGAACTTCTATGCTCCCAGTAGAACTCTACGTCACCGTGCTTTGCTTCACATTCCATTCCATCGTACAGCGTATGGTAGCAATAGCCCTCTGTTCTCGTGCTGCCGACTTTTCAACAACACGACTACTTCTTTTGATATTAATATTTCCAAGACAGCTTTTAAACATAGGTTAAGAACATTAGAATAAGGTAATTCTGTGCAACCCATTAAATGTTGAAGGCGGTGAAATAAATAAACAAATAAACAATCTTAACATTTTGATTCAAATTTATAACTTGCGTTCTAACATGTTTTTACTTTACTGTTTTTCTATTTTCAGGTACTCGATAATTTTCCACAGGCATGCACAGTAGTGAGAAAATGAAAGTTAAGTAAAAGAAAGTGCCACCACATAAAATAATACGCCTTCACTGGAGACTTCTGCATCCGTTCGTCGCTTTCAATATGATAGTTAATTTGTTTCCGGCCAAATTACTTGGATGCGATTATTTGAAGTACTTTTATTCATCGTATTGCGAAAATCGCAATTCACGCTGCAGCAGGGGTGATATTGTTCAGAGCAAAACGAAACGCGAAAACTGGTGTTAATTTAGAACACTTATAGGTATGGGGAGGTGCTTGGACGGAGGGTACCTACTTGCTGCATTCATTTTCTGCTTTCGATTTCTTCCGAATGATGATTTTGCATTTACGTTCCCCATCGAGGTTTACAATCTGAACCCCAGTTGTGGTCTTTTACAAGTCGGTGATTTCTTGTTTGCACATTACGTACATTATCATTAACATCACATTAGCCGGTGGTACCCTTGCTGCCGGTGAGTTGCCAGCATTCCGAGTGCAGTATGAAAACAAATCGCGAACTTTACTGAACTGATTTCAGCAAGTTCTAAATTTTAAATATAATTTCTGTTTGGAACCATGTTTCATGTTTTGAAAATATTGTTGCATAATTATGATTGATACTTACTTGATACTTGATAGACTACAACTCGTAGCGGTCAATCTACGCTGAATGAAACATTCCCTCCAACTCCAATAGTACCGGTACTGGGCCAATCGCTTCCAGTCGTTCTGAACGTTTAGAGTCCTCTGGTCCTCCTCAACTTTCCTCCAATTTTCCGCCGAGTATTGTTAGTAGTACTTTGCGTTCAAAAGCTCCAAAGGTTCTCAGATCAACTTCTCTTACCGTACACGATTCATGGCCATAAAGAGCGACTGGAAGAATAGGAGTTTTGTATAATGCGAGTATTGCCATCTTTTGCAGCCTACGGGACTTAAGATGGTTGCATCCTACCGAAAAAGGCCCAATTGGCAGCCGCAATCCGTATTCTTACCACGCGGATAACATCATTATCGTAAGTCACTAGAGTGCCAAGATAAACAAACTCGTCCACAACATTATGCTTTTCCCCACTATTACTTACAGACCGACGTTAACCACCAGCAGTCATACGTATTTGTTCTTTGTGGTGTTAATCGTTAGTCCAATCTTGACAGTCTCCCTCTTAAAAGGTATGGTCTTCCACGATCCGGCGGTCGATTTCGATGGTGTCGATATCGTCCGCGAAGCTCATAAGCATATCGACCGCGTTACAATGGTTCCGCTCCGCAGGATGGGACTCCTGAGGTTATATGAAAGCATTTCCGACCCACCTCTGTGTCGTAAACTAGTACTCGATTCTAGAAGTAACTTCCGAGAATCGTGCATAGGTATCCGGGTATCCCCACACGCAGGAGCGCATCGGCAATAGCCGGCCAACTGGTGTTGTTGAACGCGTTCCTTACTTCCAGAGTCATTACTGCACAGTAGCGAATCCCCCTTAACCGACAGAATAGCGTCTACGGTAGACCTCCCCTTCCGGTGGCGAACTGGTTGCTCGAGACACCATTTACACCCTCGGTCAAAGTCCAAATAAAGTCGTAGCACTCGGGCTTAGACTGGGTACCAACTCTAGTACTGCATTTGGTCCCCGGTACCCAAGTTTGACGTTTGGCTGACTACCTTAATTTTATATACTTTGCGGCGTAGTAGCCGACGATGAAGTAGTAGCTTACGACAACATGTCAAGTTTAAAACCGAAAACCGAAACGACCAACCAGACTGCCGCAGAACAAGCAGCAGTTTTCAAAGCACACAAAGTACTTTGTAAGATTCATATAATATTGAACAATATCTGCCAGCTCTCAAATGTGATGTATTTTAATTGCTTTTTTAGAGCGAGACGCAATCCGACCGTGGCCGAATTGAGCAGTGATACTTGAGTACTTGACAAAAGAGGGCATGAATCAAGTCTGAATTGAAAATAAACTTTTTTATAAAATTTCCTTTATTTTGTTTGATTTTCTTATGGGTATCGCTGCATTTAATAAAGGCCTTCAAGTTCAAGCCCGAAAGGACTTTCTTGCGGTACTGAAAACTGGTTTATGCTGAATGGGAGATCGTTGTAGCCATATCTAATCAATCACAAACGGTTATGAGCGTGGTTATGACGAAAGTGGCTTCAATTTAGTGAATAGGAAGCTGTTTAATTGTCGTTTACACTACTTCATCGTCAGTTCGGATATATGTTCTCCCCGGTTGTTTCTGCGTGCAAGGGAACTATTCCGGGAACGGAGTGAGGTTACGAGTCTCAGCCGTCTGAAGATTGACCGCGTTATTAGGAAGACGCACGTTCTTTTCAAAATCTTTCCAAATCGTTCCAAATAGAAGCATCACTAGCGGGACAATGTATGCAGTTTAAAAATCCTTCGAGCAATCCTAAAATGAAACGAAGGATAATAAAAGGCGAGCACCACGAAATTTGATTTTTCATGTTTACACTTGGATAAACAAATTACTGATTGCTGTTAGTAACAATAACGGAGTACTAGATATCCAATTTGGAGTGAAATGCAAGGTAATGTTGTTTGCAGGTATTATACATTTTTACTCTAGTACTTCATGAGCCCTGAAATTTCACACCAATGTATGGGACATGAACGACTTTATTTGGACTTTGCCCTCGGTTTAATTGAGGATGATCTTTTCGAACACCTTCTCTGCCGTGTCGATCATGCATATTGGCTTATATGCTGACGGGACTCCGGCTGGTTTCTCCGCCTTTGGTAATAGAACCAGGCTCTGCCGCTTCCAAACTTCCAAAATTTTCTCGTCTAGGCATTTCTGCATAGCAGACCTGAACTTCTCGGGAGCCTCTGGAATAGCTACTTTTAAGGTGAGGTTCGGCACTCTCTCAGGACCTATGGCCTTACCTACGCTCAGGGACTTTGCTATCCCCGCAAGTTCTACATCGGTGACCCTCTTTTCATCGCCAGCCCAGTCCCTGGCTGTCGTACGAAAGAAGGTCAAGGACTAGGATCATGGCGTGGAAAAAGCCCCTCGATGATACCCTCCAACATCTCTGGAGTTGTTGGATCTATGGGAGCCATCACAACTCTCGTCTTGGCCATCACAATCCTGCAGGTGCGGCGCAGGTTTGCAATCGCTTTAGTCCACCAGTAAGCCGGTGGTTTCCCATTTCTATGGTGGACTCGCCTAGGCATGGTCACGTCGCACGCACGCGAGAGCACCACTACCATCTCGTCGCCGTCTAAACCATGTAGGATTCGCATACGGCAGAGCGCCTTCCTATATACCCCATCGTCGTTGTATGATGTCTTCTATCTTCGAGGGCTTTGGGCCTGTTGGGCCTGTTGTTCGAGGATTTCCCGGAACAAATCAAGCACATGGGTGGACTCGTACAGCCTTGTGTCTTATGGCCTTCGGTGTCGCATATCCTGCATTGTTTGCTCCTGTTAGAGCCTTTGCAGTCCCATGACTTGTGTCCTGGTTCCAGACACCTGAAGCAAAATTCCGGTGGCCCATGAAAAGTCAGTAGGCATACTGACCAGCCCAGCTTCAGCTTCCCTACATTAACGGATTGTTTTACGTCCTCCACAGGTTCTTCACTTTCAGTGTCGCCTCTGCTGTAAGAGCCCTCACCTCGACCCCTGCGCCAAGGACCTCTTCCGCCAGACGTTTGTAGGTGGCACTCTGGCGCTTCTTGTCGCGTTTGAGCTCTAAGATCATATCACCCGTACGAGTACGTCTAACATAGACTGTTTCAGAAATTATAAATACACTTTGTTTATTAAATTAAATGGACAGTTCTAATGATTTTTACTAACTTCTTACAGAGAATAGTATATTGTATTCCATATTTTTATATTTCCTTTCAATTGTCTTGATATTTCAAAGAACAGTCGAGTTCTCTAACAAATAACTTAATTTTTTAAACTTGCGTTTGCACAAAGGTGTTTTTTAATGATTTCAACATTTTTTATCACTAAATACCAAAAATTATTTAAATTTTTATCACATTCGCTTTCTCAACAAGTTGTCTATGGAATGCCTTGATCAAAATTTGGAAAAAATCGATAAAGGCATTTCCACAACATTTTTTCGGAGATCAAGTTTCTCATTTTTTAAGGTTTTCTACGGAACATAAGAACTACCACACAGTTTCTTAGCTTTCCTGAACGCATTTAATCTAAACAAACTTATTTTTTCAGCTCATTCGATCCTTCAGATGACAAAGCTTGTCATACCGTTAAAACGAATGCAGTAAACAGTAATTAAGACATTCGTTTGCTTAACGTTTATTGCTACTGGTGTTGTTGAGAAATTTGAAACAAAAATTTTTGTTTTGAGTAGGCCCGTAATGGTGGTCCTTGATCAAATATTCCAGTAAAAATTACTTTTACCAATCGAGAAACATCTTTTATTATCGATACAGCAATTTTTATTGTGTTTGGAAATTAAATATTTTATCTGTGAGATTTTTTTCTTTTCTACTATGCTACATTTTTTGACCACTTTGTGCAACTTCAAATTTTAATCATCTAGTTTACAGAGCCCTATTTTTTTAACTTTTTCCACAAACATCAACAAAATTGGTATTATTTGCTTCGTTAGCATGTTTACTATAAGAGCTAGAAGAAACTTTTTTGGATATTGTGCTCAAATTGAAATGGCAGGTTATCGTTAGTGTATTTATAATTTCTGAAACAGTCTATAGCCCTACTCTGTGGTTGCTGAGGTGAAGCCTGAGTCTCTCATTTGTATTTTTTTTAATTGAGTATCAATCAAACGTTCATTGTTAGAAGAATTGACATTGATAGAAAGCTACGGTATTGGAAAGAAATAAGTAAACATTTTGTGATTTACATACAAAATAGGGCTTTTTGGTGGTCTATATATTTGGAGTCTATGAACCGATTGAGCTTAAAATTTGACACAGAACAAAAATTTAGTTGTATGTCTGATTTTCGTTAAGTTCAAGTAATTTAGTAGGCAACATGTAGATTTTGTGTAGTTTCCATTTTGTAAATGAAAAACTAAACAACTATGATCTTCATAACTCAAAAAACAGACATTGGAAGAGAATGTCCATGTGGCTCGTTTTGAATCTTCGCAGCCCGACAATAATCGGGCTTGAGATTGTTTCGAAACAAAAGTCATGTAGCTCATTCATGAATGATCCTGGATTTTTTACTGTTATTTTTACTAAATAGAACCAACATACAATCTACATGTTGCCTATGGAATTGACTGAACTCAACAGAAATCAGGTAAATTTTTGTTCCGTGTCCATTTTTAGCTTTATTCGTTTCATCTATATATATAAAAATGAATTTGAAATCCCTTTGAGGCAACAAAACTCACAAACGGCTGAACCGATTAGGATGGCTCTTGCACGGTTCGATTCGTTTTCATGGTGGCTGTGTTTATATGTAAAAAAAAGTTAGGAAAATGAACCTAAAATGTAAGAAAATAGACAAAATGTAGATTTTTTATGACCTAGGAAGAAAACCAACACGATCGAATTGAAACCAATCTAGAGTGCCATGCTGCAATGACCTTAATTGTCAAACCACCACAACTTGGCAAGACAAAGTTTGCGGGACAGCTAGTAGACTATAAAGATAAAGATCACCAAAAATGGCTATTTAGAATGGAAATCAAAAAAGGTATACTCTTTTCTTTTCTATACTGTACCTACTTTACTTCATCAAACAATCCTCTTTTGCTTTTTTGTAACGGTAGCCGGTTTAACGTCCACCTCTGCCAATTTTGATATAACTTATTACTCGGGTTATGATCATGGATGATTCCTAATAATAAGATTTGCGTATGTACCGTCTTGTTCATGTACATTGTTGGGCGTCGGGTGCCATACTGGATTCCTGTACGAGTACCCTTGATTACGTGGAACGGGTAGTAGCAACTAGCATAATGACAAATAATTGGGCTGTACATTTCCAGATAAGTGTGAGAATTTATTTGCGTAAATTATTCATAAATTACAAATGAAGAAAATTGATTTTTTATTGATAGTGATTTCTTTTTAGTATACGAAATGAATCAAATAAATCATTTGATGCTTTGCAAATATCATAAGAATAATAAATGTCATTCAGTGTGTAACGAATAACCCCTTATAAGTTTTAACAAATCAATCGCTACCACTTTCCTTGTTCAGAACATTATCACAATGCAATGCAATGGTAGAACTTCTGCATTAAAACTGCACAAAAGGAGTGGTTGCAATGAAAAATTTCAGATTAATCACAACAAATTGGCATAAAATTATCATAAATAATATCACCACGGGCAATCGGCACATGCGAAAGTCTGCTCAGATCGAGAAAGATTTCAATTGCCGGACGACGAGCTGGCGACGCAATCTTCCTCTTCATGCATATTTAGCGGCGATGTTCTTTCGCCATTTCATTCCAGCAGCGCTTCCAGAAACGATTTTCTTCTTGAGGTAATCGCCTTGTCTTGGAGGCAGCGTTTAAAGTAGAATTAATATGAATTTATGAGAACGTTCTTCTCCGCACACTCTGGTTTTGTTTGCCATTCATCTATATATCGTAATTAAGGCAGCCAGCAGTACGCTGGAGAATTGACGCTGGGCACACCATGTTCAAGTACTTCTACGCCAGAAGAAGGTGATGAAACGGGAAGCGAGTAAGTCATAAAGCTGACGGCTAAAGGCAGAAATCGCGTGCGCCGTTTTCTTCTGAGTTCTACTAGCACGTATGGCGAGGGCTGTCGGAAGAGTCAGTCCGGTTAGTTGAAATCAAAGATTTATTGTTCTTGGGTCTCAATTGCAGTGATAGTACGAGACAGTTTAATTTAACGGTGCGATTCGGTCCACGCTGGGCAGTACACCTCCGTTGATGGATGGTACACCATGTTAATATAATCTATATGTTAATGTATCTCTCGCAAATAATGTTTCTACAAATCCTAGTGGTTTCCCTGCAAATTCCCAGCGCAATTCTAGCGATTTTGCAATGGATATCCGGTGGAATCCTAGCGGTAACTTCTTTGGAATTCCAACAGAAGCTCTATGGATTTATAGTGAATTCCCATCGGAATCTCAGCAGAAACTCCGGTGGAATCCCAGCGGAAATCAACGAGTCACTGTGTAATCTCGGTGGATTCCCAGTGGAATTCTAAGCAATACCCAGTGGAATCGCAGCGTAATCCCAGAGGATTCCCATCAGATTCCCAGCGAAATCTCAGTGGAATCCCAGCGGAATCCCAGCGGAATCTCAGCTGAACCCCAGCGGAATCCCAGCGGATTCTCAGCGGATTCCCAGTGGAATCCCTGCAAACTCCTAGCGGATTCCCAGCAGAATCCCAGCGGATTCCCAGCGGATTCCCAGCGGATACCCAGCGGAATTCCAGCGGAATCCCAGCAGATTTGCAGCGGAATCCCAGTGAAATCCCAGCGGAATCGCAGCAGATTCCCTGCGGAATCCTTGCGGAATCCCAGCGGAATCCCAGCGAATTTCCAGCGGAATCCCAGCGGATTTCCAGCGGAATCCCAGTGGAATTCCAGCGGGTTCCTAGAGGATTTCCAGCAGGATCCTAGCGGATTCTCAGCGGAATCATAGCGGATTCCCAGCGAAACCCTAGTGGATGCCCAGTGGAATCTTAGTGGATTCCCAGCGGAATCCTAGTGGATTCCCAGCGGAATCCTAGCGGATTCCCAGCGGAATCCTAGCGGATTCCCAGCGGAATCCTAGCGGATTCCCAGCAGAATCCTAGCGGATTCCCAGCGGAATCCTAGCGGATTCCCAGCGGAATCCTAGCGGATTCCCAGCGAAATCCTAGCGGATTCCCAGCGGAATCCTAGCGGATTCCCAGCGGAATCCTAGCGGATTCCCAGCGGAATCCTAGTGGATTCCCAGCGGAATCCTAGCGGATTCCCAGCGGAATCCTAGCGGATTCCCAGCGGATTCCCAGCGGAATCCTAGCGGATTCCCAGCGGAATCCTAGCGGATTCCCAGCGGAATCCTAGCGGATTCCCAGCGGAATCCTAGCGGATTCCCAGCGGAATCCTAGCGGATTCCCAGCGGAATCCTAGCGGATTCCCAGCGGAATCCTAGCGGATTCCCAGCGGAATCCTAGCGGATTCCCAGCGGAATCCTAGCGGATTCCCAGCGGAATCCTAGCGGATTCCCAGCGGAATCCCAGCGGATTCCCAGCGGAATCCCAGCGGATTCCCAGCGGAATTCCAGCGGATTCCCAGCGGAATCCCAGCGGAATCCCAGCGGATTCCCAGCGGAATCCCAGCGGATTCCCAGCGGAATCCCAGCGGATTCCCAGCGGAATCCCAGCGGATTCCCAGCGGAATCCTAACGGATTCCCAGCGGAATCCTAGCACATTCCCAGCGGAATCCTAGCGGATTCCCAGCGGAATCCTAGCGGATTCCCAGCGGAATCCTAGCGGATTCCCAGCGGAATCCTAGCGGATTCCCAGCGGAATCCTAGCGGATTCCCAGCGGAATCCTAGCGGATTCCCAGCGGAATCCTAGCGGATTCCCAGCGGAATCCTAGCGGATTCCCAGCGGAATCCTAGCGGATTCCCAGCGGAATCCTAGCGGATTCCCAGCGGAATCCTAGCGGATTCCCAGCGGAATCCTAGCGGATTCACAGCGGAATCCTAGCGGATTCCCAGCGGAATCCTAGCGGATTCCCAGCGGAATCCTAGCGGATTCCCAGCGGAATCCTAGCGGATTCCCAGCGGAATCCTAGCGGATTCCCAGCGGAATCCTAGCGGATTCCCAGCGGAATCCTAGCGGATTCCCAGCGGAATCCTAGCGGATTCCCAGCGGAATCCCAGCGGAATTCTAGCGGATTCTAAGCGGAATTCTAGTGGATTCTAAGCGGAATCCTAGCGGGTTCCCAGCGGAATCCCAGCGGATTCCCAGCGGAATCCTAGCGGATTCCCAGCGGAATCCTAGCGGATTCCCAGCGGAATCCTAGCGAATTCCCAGCGGAATCCTAGCGGATTCCCAGCGGATTCCCAGCGGAATCCCAGCGGAATCCCAGCGGATTCCCAGCGGAATCCCAGCGGATTCCCAGCGGATTCCCAGCGGAATCCCAGCGGATTCCCAGCGGAATCCCAGCGGATTTCCAGCGTAATCCCAGCGGATTTCCAGCGTAATCCCTGCGGATTCCCAGCAGAATCCCAGCGGATTCCCAGCGGGATCCCAGCGGATTCCCAGCGGATTCCCAGCGGATTCCCAGCGGATTCCCAGCGGATTCCCAGCGGATTCCCAGCGGAATCCCAGCGGATTCCCAGCGGAATCCCAGCGGATTCCCAGCGGAATCCCAGCGGATTCCCAGCGGAATTGCAGCGGATTCCCAGAGGAATCCCAGCGGATTCCCAGCGGAATCCCAGCGGATTCCCAGCGGAATCCCAGCGGATTCCCAGCGGAATCCCAGCGGATTCCCAGCGGAATCCCAGCGGAATCCCAGCGGAATCCCAGCGGATTCCCAGCGGAATCCCAGCGGATTCCCAGCGGAATCCTAGCGGATTCCCAGCGGAATCCTAGCGGATTCCCAGCGGAATCCCAGCGGATTCCCAGCGGAATCCCAGCGGATTCCCAGCGGAATCCCAGCGGATTCCCAGCGGAATCCCAGCGGATTCCCAGCGGAATCCCAGCGGGTTCTCAGCGGAATCCCAGCGGATTCCCAGCGGAATCCCAGCGGATTCCCAGCGGAATCCCAGCGGATTCCCAGCGGAATCCCAGCGGATTCCCAGCGGAATCCCAGCGGATTCCCAGCGGAATCCCAGCGGATTCCCAGCGGAATCCCAGCGGATTCCCAGCGGAATCCCAGCGGATTCCCAGCGGAATCCCAGCGGATTCCCAGCGGAATCCCAGCGGATTCCCAGCGGAATCCCAGCGGATTCCCAGCGGAATCCCAGCGGATTCCCAGCGAAATCCCAGCGGATTCCCAGCGGAATCCCAGCGGATTCCCAGCGGAATCCCAGCGGATTCCCAGCGGAATCCCAGCGGATTCCCAGCGGAATCCCAGCGGATTCCCAGCGGAATCCCAGCGGATTCCCAGCGGAATCCCAGCGGATTCCCAGCGGAATCCCAGCGGATTCCCAGCGGAATCCCAGCGGAATCCCAGCGGGTTCCCAGTGGAATCCTAACGGATTCCCAGCGGAATCCTAACGGATTCCCAGCGGAATCCTAGCGGATTCACAGCGGAATCCTAGCGGATTCACAGCGGAATCCTATTGGATTCACAGCGGAATCCTAGCACATTCCCAGCGGAATCCCAGCGGAATTCTAGCGGATTCTAAGCGGAATTCTAGCGGATTCCCAGCGGAATCCTAGCGGATTCCCAGCGGAATCCTAGCGGATTCCCAGCGGAATCCTAGCGGATTCCCAGAGGAATCCTAGCGGATTCCCAGAGGAATCCTAGCGGATTCCCAGAGGAATCCTAGCGGATTCCCAGAGGAATCCTTGCGGATTCCCAGAGGAATCCTAGCGGATTCCCAGAGGAATCCTAGCGGATTCCCAGAGGAATCCTAGCGGATTCCCAGAGGAATCCTAGCGGATTCCCAGAGGAATCCTAGCGGATTCCCAGAGGAATCCTAGCGGATTCCCAGAGGAATCCTAGCGGATTCCCAGAGGAATCCTAGCGGATTCCCAGAGGAATCCTAGCGGATTCCCAGAGGAATCCTAGCGGATTCCCAGAGGAATCCTAGCGTATTCCCAGAGGAATCCTAGCGGATTCCCAGAGGAATCCTAGCGGATTCCCAGAGGAATCCTAGCGGATTCCCAGCGGAATCCCAGCGGATTCCCAGCGGAATCCCAGCGGATTCCCAGCGGAATCCCAGCGGATTCCCAGCGGAATCCCAGCGGATTCTCAGCGGAATCCCAGCGGATTCCCAGCGGAATCCCAGCGGATTCCCAGCGGAATCCCAGCGGATTCCCAGCGGAATCCCAGCGGATTCCCAGCGGAACCCCAGCGGATTCCCAGCGGAATCCCAGCGGATTCCCAGCGGAATCCCAGCGGATTCCAAGCGGAATCCCAGCGGATTCCCAGCGGAATCCCAGCGGATTCCCAGCGGAATCCCAGCGGATTCCCAGCGGAATCCCAGCGGGTTCCCAGCGGAATCCTAGCGGATTCCCAGCGGAATCCTAGCGGATTTCCAGCGGAATCCTAGCGGATTCCCAGCGGAATCCTAGCGGATTCCTAGCGGAATCCCAGCGGAATCCTAGCGGATTCCCAGTGGAATCCTAGCGGATTCCCAGTGGAATCCTAGCGAAATCCTAGCGGATTCCCAGCGGAATCCTAGCGGATTCCCAGCGGAATCCTAGCGGATTCCCAGCGGAATCCTAGCGGATTCCCAGCGGAATCCTAGCGGATTCCCAGCGGAATCCTAGCGGATTCCCAGCGGAATCCTAGCGGATTCCCAGCGGATTCCCAGTGGAATCCTAGCGGATTCCAAGCGGAATCCCAGCGGATTCCCAGCGGAATCCCAGCGGATTCCCAGCGGAATCCCAGCGGATTCCCAGCGGATTCCCAGCGGAATCCCAGCGGATTCCCAGCGGAATCCCAGCGGATTTCCAGCGGAATTCCAGCGGATTTCCAGCGTAATCCCTGCGGATTCCCAGCGGGATCCCAGCAGAATCCCAGCGGATTCCAGCGGGATCCCAGCGGATTCCCAGCGGATTCCCAGCGGATTCCCAGCGGAATCCCAGCGGATTCCCAGCGGAATCCCAGCGGATTCCCAGCGGAATCCCAGCGGATTCCCAGCGGAATCCCAGCGGATTCCCAGCGGAATCCCAGCGGATTCCCAGCGGAATTGCAGCGGATTCCCAGAGGAATCCCAGCGGATTCCCAGCGGAATCCCAGCGGATTCCCAGCGGAATCCCAGCGGATTCCCAGCGGAATCCCAGCGGATTCTCAGCGGAATCCCAGCGGATTCCCAGCGGAATCCCAGCGGATTCCCAGCGGAATCCCAGCGGATTCCCAGCGGATTCCCAGCGGATTCCCAGCGGAATCCCAGCGGATTCCCAGCGGAATCCCAGCGGAATCCCAGCGGAATCCCAGCGGGTTCCCAGTGGAATCCTAACGGATTCCCAGCGGAATCCTAACGGATTCCCAGCAGAACCCTAGCGGATTCCTAGCGGAATCCTAGCGGATTCCCAGCGGGTTCCCAGTGGAATCCTAACGGATTCCCAGCGGAATCCTAACGGATTCCCAGCGGAACCCTAGCGGATTCCCAGCGGAATCCTAGCGGATTCCCAGCGGAATCCTAGCGGATTCCCAGCGGAATCCTAGCGGATTCCCAGCGGATTCCCAGCGGAATCCTAGCGGATTCCCAGCGGATTCCGAGCGGAATCCTAGCGGATTCCCAGCGGAATCCTAGCGAAATCCTAGCGGAATCCCAGCGGATTCCCAGCGGAATCCTAGCGGATTCCCAGCGGAATCCCAGCGGATTCCCAGCGGATTCCCAGCGGAATCCCAGCGGATTCCCAGCGGAATCCCAGCGGATTCCCAGCGGAATCCCAGCGGATTTTCAGCGGAATCCCAGCGGATTTCCAGCGTAATCCCTGCGGATTTCCAGCGTAATCCCTGCGGATTCCCAGCGGGATCCCAGCAGAATCCCAGCGGATTCCCAGCGGGATCCCAGCGGATTCCCAGCGGATTCCCAGCGGAATCCCGGCGGATTCCCAGCGGATTCCCAGCGAAATCCCAGCGGAATCCCAGCTGAATCCCAGCGGAATCCCAGCTGAATCCCAGAGGATTCCCAGCGGAATCTCAGCAGATTTCCAGCATATTTGCAGCGGAATCCCAGTGTAATCCCTGCGGAATCGCAACAGATTCGCAGCGGAATCCCAGCGGAATCCCAGTGGAATCACAGTGGAATCCCAGCAGAATCCCTGCGGAATCCCAGCAGAATCCCTGCGGAATCCCAGCGGAATCCAAGCGGATTCCCACCGGAATCCAAGCGGATTCTCACCGGAATCCAAGCGGATTCTCAGTGGAATCCAAGCGGATTCTCAGTGGAATCCAGGCGAATTCCCAGTGGCATCCAAGCGGGTATTCCCATCGAACTCGCAGTGGATTCCCAATGGAATCCCAGTGGATTTCCATCGGAATTGCAGTGGATTTTCATCGAAATCCCAGTGGATTCCCATCAGAATCGAAGTGGATTCCCATCGGAGTCCCAGTGTATTCTCATTGGAATCCTAGCGCCCCAGCGCATTCCCATCGGCACCATAGTTATTTTTTTATTATTCTGTGAGAGAATGATGTTATCCATATTCCAATGATATGCATTAAAATTACGTAGCAGGAGAGCAGCAGTATATTTTTTAACATAAAATTAACATGTTTATCGTACATCCATGCAGTTAATGCTACAATCCTCTAGCTAAAATGGTTGAGAATATCTGATTTTGTTACCATCCACATGCGATGGTGTCTGCAATGAAAGACTGCAAAACACTTCATTTTCTGCGTTTCCATCCGAATCGGAGTATATCCATACGAATGCACGATGAAGATAGAATAGCACAAGTCGTTAATAAAGTTAATCATTAAATTACGCAAATAAATAACTGTACATCGCAGCGGACGCCAATCTGCAGACGGGCAGGCACAATAATGCGCGTTAATTGATTAAAATGATTAATCAACACGGTAAGCACCAACCTCCATGCATGAATGAATGATACGTAGAATAGCTTAGCGAAAGAAATGCGCAAATATATACGGAGCATTTTAACTAAGAATGAGTGGAACCCATATGATGTGCATTAAAAGAAATTATACTCCATTCGTAATTACGATCTGCTTTGGATGCTACAGGTTATTTATGGTCGACTGTTCATTAGGTGCAGAGTTTTACTGCTGCCATTTATAATGTTTACCTTACTTCCACAAGATATCGCGTCACAAAATGTTCGATAATTTTATGTTGGGCTGCATACGATGAAAGGTATGGAAATGAAAGATGACCGTTGGAACTTAAATGAGTTGACACTCAAGCCCGCTGGAAATGATTGCTTTCAATGCACATAAACTCGAAAACTGAATTTCTATTTTTAAGGGTATGACGTCTATTGCAATTTTTGATTGAGTAACTCGAGAAGCTTTGTTTGCTTTGTTTGCTTGGCGTAATTTTCTATAATAATGTACATATTTGTATTTCTCTTTGGGTTTCCTTTAATCTTTTTTTACCGACGCAAGTAATTTCAAAAAGAGTTATGGGCTCCAATCACGGGTTTTAAAAAAATATAGGTTTCTTTACGTGTTTCATCATGTGTATATCCGTTATGGCTAATTTAACATATTTTAGAAATTGTCCAAATATTCTTTTAACCGGCATTGCCAGAAATGCTGTCGAAGAAGCTGAATGTGCTGCCCTTTTTGAAAACGCGGTTTAGAGGAATGTCATCAAGAAGAGGCTGAGGGATAGAAGTTAAAGGTCTATTGATCGTTAAATGGCCAGGGATCAAAACGGTTGGGTCATTGGGGTCAGAGAAATGTACAAAGAGAGTTCAAAATAGCCTCAATTTGACACAGCAAGGCCGCAAATTCCTTTATTGTCAGAGAGGTGGACTGATAGACTTTTTTCGGGATAGACTTTACACTTTTAACGCCTGCCTCCCATGGCCCTTCAAAATGAGGCGTGTTGGGAGAATTGTGATCCACTTTACCTTCTTGACTTGACAGAATCGTTGATTAGGTCGAACTTGAAGAGCTGGTACAACTCACGAAGCTCTGATCATGCGCCGATGAAATTCGTTACAGGAGTAGAGCTGCCATCAGCTCCTTGCGCGGGATGGACCTAGGCGTTATGAAACAGATCTTCGACTTATTTGTAACTAAGCTCGAACTCGCAGTACCATCGAAATGTAGCGACCGAAGGTACACGCATGCTCCGTTAGCTATATTTGAGGCTCGTAACTCGTAAGTCCTCTGCAAGTGACTTGTAAGTGCTGCCAAATGATATTCTGCTTCCTCGTCAATTGCCCTGGATATCTTATATGTGATTTGCTAGAAATTACGCCTAGGATTGTGCTATGTTTCGATTTGAAGATTATATAATTAAATTAGATTTTGTTTTACTTTTTAATGTCAAGTCACAAAAAAAAAATCCTAATCTAACCTTAGCACCACCTTTTTTGTCACCATATTACAATTGAATTGACGAGCGAGAAAGTTTGCAATAAAAAACTGCCGTAAAATCATAGAGTTTGACGACCCGTGGCAGAGATGAACTTGAGACCGGAAAACCATGCCGCACTATAGATACTTCCTTGGCGAAAAGAAAACATCAGACCGGCAGCTACACACCCACCAAGTGTGGTGGTTACCGTGAATTGCAATAACCAAAGAAGAAAGCAAAACGGAGTTAAATTAAAAACAAACATGCATAGAGGTACATATACGTACATAACCGCCGACGACGGTACAAAACCGTATGCGAAGCAAATTTAGGACAAAGGTCGAAACATCTACATTTGCTTTTATTCGTTTCGCGTTCTATCTATCATTCGCCTATTTTCTCTCTATCTATCTATACGTGCCGCAGACGCCGGACGGTTACATGCAGTAAAAAAAAAAGTTGCTTCATTGTAGGGGATGATGGTGCCCCGCGACACACGTAGATACACGTATCTATTGCCCGTTGTGAAGATTTATAGATTCCGACGCAAATAAATTATTAGGCTCATTTTTAGCGTAGGTGCGTCAAAAATGTTTGTTTGCAATGAAAAACTATCACCAAATGTGTACCTTAAAACACAGCGTAAAATATTCACCAGGACGTGGTCTGGTTTTATATCTGTGGGCCCACGCATGAAATATTCACGCAACTAATTTTCGCGCAGGAGTCTAAACAGGTGGAATCTTCGCAATAACATGGACGTTACAAAATCGTACATAATCAAAGCAGTTGAATAAAATTAAGGCATTTTTTTACAAACGCTGAATTATAATGTTTTGATGACTTATCGAAAGAGCTCTTGAATTCACACTCAGTGCAAACCTAGCCTGTTCAGCACTTCCATACAAAAGGGCAAATGAGATAACTACTCCGGACAGCTCCGGACCAACAAAAGTCTTCAATGTGGGTAAATATGAGTGATCTTCGGTGAGACGAGAACGACGTCTGCACAGAAAAAAATATTCATGTAAAATTCAGCGAAAAATCATGCACATAAAGGGAATGCTAGTGTTAGTGCATATTTACATGAGATATCATGTAAAATTACGTTACGTTCGTGTAAATTTCTGCTAATAGTCGCGTAACCGGTTGATGTCCATGATGGTTTACGCGATGGTTGGCGGAAATTCACACGATGGTATTGTAATTCTACACTATATCTCATGTAAAAGTGCACTAACTCTAGCATTCCCTTTATGTGCATGATTTCTCGCTGAATTTTAATTACATATTTTTTTCTCTGTGCTACGTCTATTGCAAGTCTATGTGGACAAGGGAAAGGAAGTGATGATCGCATTCGTTTGCCCACAGCAGACCATATACACAGTGTTGTTTGCGAGCGTCACTAAAATGTAATGTTGAATTTTAGATGAACTTGGTGATCTTATAAGCTATGAATTCGGCCAATTTCTAGCCCACATATACTTTTTCATTAGTTTTTTAATATAACTTTCTTTATTATTTCTGTGTGTTCCTTGTACGTTTCAATGCATAAACAATTGAATATTAGGGTAGCGCACCCAGAAATCGCCCAGTTTATGCGGGAATTTGTCTTCCGCAGCTTAAAAATCATACTTCTAGGGCAAGTCAACAACATTTTTTCGGTAAATATGTTAAAACGCATGTGTTCTTGCTATTACGGGACAAAAATTTATAAATAATGTCGTGAAATCTTTAATAAATGGTTTAATTAAAAACGACCTCAAGGTCCCCAATTTCGACCCCCTTGATCCTATTTTCGCCCACCATTGGAACCAGTTTTCGCCCACTTTAAAAACTTATTGTTTTAACATTCTTTACATGTTTTGATGCTTAAGATAATGTAATTTATCTGCAGATGAACTAAAACATTAATGTATGACGTCAAAATGATGTATCTATTGTGTTGCCAGTTAAGAAAATACACCACAAATAGCCGGCCATGGGTACCGTGGGTTCCCACATGATAGAATTACTTCTATTTCCGTTAATTTTCCATCTTTTGTTTATATCATTTTTGGCCTTATTTGATTTGAAATTTGTTTTCCATTGAACAATTATCATTATGAACCGGTGCAGCATTTTTTTTTTCAAAAATAAGACACAATCGAGTACTAGATCAGAAGTAGTCTGAATTTTGAGTTGTAGCATTCTCCATTTGCCTCTTACACAACACAGTGACCTGGTTTCATATTATTTGGCCGAATGTCGTTTAGCCGAACGCCATTTGGCCAAAAGGGTGATTTGGCCGATTGCCGTTTGGCCGATTGCCTTTTGGCCGAAAAGGGAATGATGAACTTGAGTGATCATGTCACTTTTTGCACTATTAATAACTCTAAAGAACAGAAAAGAAGGAAAAATCTGACAAAAATATTTACAATTTCAGCGCCTACTAATCCCTTAAATTGCAAAACTAAAACATCGAAGTAAACGCTTGACATTTCCAATGTTTTGTCAATGTTGCGACCGTTTTTGGCCTGCTGGGTTATGCGTGCGGAAAAGTTTGCACACTTGGCAAAGCGTGTACTGAAGGCTTAAGAAGAATGATCCAAAGGAAGAAATATTTCTGATCATCATATTGGACACATTGGACATATTAACGCGTAAATTACGTTTTGAGCGAGAATCAAACTTTTGTTTCAGAAATTGTTATGTTGTTAAATTCATGATAACCAGCGCATCAAGCGATCAGATTTGAATATTACAAGCTTCAATTTATGCTTTCTTATTAGGAATTGGGTCTTTTTACTTCAGACGAAACAAAGGAACACACGGTAGTGGGACTCTATCGCAAAAAATAATATATTTTGGATGAACGCCAAGAATTTTGCTACCTTCTCGAAACAGTTTACATTACAAACGAGTTTGCATCTACATATAGCTCAACAATACTTGGCTACTATAACATATTGCCACTATCTGATATGGTTTACCTAAATTGTAATTTATGGTCGTCAGCATATGATTTTACATTGTTCAACAATAAACATCATGAGAAAAAACTAACCTTGTTTGGACTTTATGTCAATTGGTATTTTTCTATGCGGGATTACTTAACAATATATCCCTTCCACCTTCTTATCAAAATACCTACCAGATAAACGATTTTGAACTAGAATAAAGCAAGTTTAGGCCTTCTCACCGCTTTCATAAAAATAACAGCTTTCCGGTAAAATTCGCCCAAGAGGGTCGAAAACTGGCTCAGCGGGTATGAGAAGTACAGTATATGAAGATTCGCCCAGGGCGAATTATGGATCTGCGTCTTAATTCGAGTACCAGTTTTCGCCATCTGATTTAAATGGAATTTCGCGAATTTAATCACAACATTTCCGTTTAAAAGAGCTTTTAAAATATATTTAAATTGATATTCAACGTTATAAACGAAAATATATCGATAAACACTTTCAATATATACATTTATGCCTATTTTCATGTATGGCATTTCTAGTGATTTAACATATGCTGAGGGCTTGGTCTAGCATGGTTTGTCTAAGCATACGATTTACGAATCAATTTCAGAATGTGATGCTACAATTTTAGGTTTTTGATTAAGAATAATGTAAAACTATGTATTGTCATGAAAATTAATCATTCAAAAACAGATTTAATGTATTTAAAATAAAAAATATCCAGTACGTGGGCGAAAACTGGGGTGTGGGCGATTTCTGGGTGCGCTACCCTATTCGTGTTTATACCATGTGAATTTCATGTTTATGCTTTTCTTCACTATATTAGTTCTTCCCGTTCAACAAATCGATTAAAGCACCTCTGCTGCTGGAGATGTCAATGTAGATTCAATGACACAATTTCGTTCAAAAAAATTCAACAGCTTAAAAAAGTCCGCATTCCCCTACTTTACATCCACTGTGTGGAGGCCAAGAGTCGCCACAGAGAGCAAATCATGCCGCAAGCGGTAAGAACATGCATGCAATAATAATAGCAGGAGTAACTACCTCGACGCAACCTCATCCAGTGGATGAATTAAATACTGCTACTACTAGCGATCCGCCTGGCCAGAAGAGCACATTCCCACATATAGGTAGCCTGCTACTGACATGGGAAGAGAGAAACTGATTAATCAAATTTACAACTGGATAGACGGCGAAGACGCCAGTTGGCGATCGATTGTTTGTTCGGTTGCCGACTTGGGGAGCCGCCTGCTGAAAGTTAAACCGCAGGCAGAATTTGGATTGAATGTACGCCGACCGACGATAGATGAAGCGAACCGCAAGATTTCTGATAGATTAAGTGAGTAATTAAAATAGCTATAAACTTGTAGCCTAAAAAAGTCTGAAGTGGAGACTGTACACTCTAATGACCTGTTGAAAGTGGTACAGATAGTGATGATTCATCACTATCTGTACCACCAGGGCTTGGCTGAATGAATCCGTGAACATGAACATACAATTATCGTTCCCAAAAACGTTCGTGAGTATACATGCCTCACGAGGAATAAATTTTACGGCACCCCGTGAATATTGATTCCTAACTGAACAGAGCAGCAGTGAACGAACCAAACGACGAACGAAAGAGACAACACAAAGAAGTTGAAGATTGCTTGTCCCATGCCACAATGCTGCTGAGCTGCACCTATAGTGGTAATCACGTTCAAATGTATGCGTGTCTCTTTTGTAGATGTCCCAGCAAGAAACGTTAGGGTCACATGAGACTAATGTAAGACAAACCGGTGAGACAGTTAGGCTAACAAAATCCCTCACGTTAGGCTCAGGTTCGACAAAATTCAGGCTAATATGACACACTTTCGTTAGACATATTTTCGAGCTCGACCCTTTGTTAGGTATGTTTTGGCTAACATGAGCCTAACGTTAGGCATTTTTTGCTCTGGGCTGTTAGACGCCGGTTAGGGATTATTTCTGGAGCTCGATTTGAATAGGTCGTATGTGCTTTTGTCGATATAAAATTCGATCAGTTTATTTTAGCCATTGTAGCAATATGGCACATATTTTACAAACTTTTAATGATGGAACAGAAAGCCCGTTTTGTGAGGATTCTGCTGTATGTATCAACTTTGCTCAATTTCAACGGTTTTCGCTATAATAAGCGAATCCAACTGATCGAAATTTTAATCGACAAAAGCACATACGACCTATTCAAATCGAGCTCCAGATTTTTATGCTGGTTTATTTACATCTAGCTGTCATCCACAGTGGAAGTAGAGTTGTAGTAGTGAACATGGTTGGGTTTTCACTACTACAACTTTACTTCCACTGTGGATGGTAGCTAGATGTAAATAAACCAGATTAAGGTGAAACGGGACGCCGTGTTATTTTTCCTATCTTGCCTCTCTTTCTAACAATTTGCCTCGCGATTTTGAAGATGGTAATCTCGAGTTCTATCGCACTGAAGATGCTGAAAAACAATCAGCATATGCACTGCAAGTGAGCATACACAGTGATAGGTTTTTGTTGCAAAATATGAAGTAGAATCTGAGATTACCATCTTAGTAGCAACAGAGCAATGGCGGATATTTCCCCGACCGTCCCGTCCGCCCTTAATCCTTAGCAGCACAAAGCAAAAACTGCCTAACTGAAAATTGTGAAAGTTAATAATGGTAGGTAAGTAATATCGATTAGCAAATCTCTCAGTAATTGCCTTTAGGATTTCTCTAGAACATTTCGTCTCTTTAAAATTCCTCCACAGATTCCTTTGGGAAATTGGTCCCATTGCAGTTTGTGCCAGCTTTCCCGGTTTCACAGTTTTTGTAGTAAAATCCGGTTCCACTCGGACCGGTAACGATGGTCAACAATACGGCAAAGGGCAAAAAAAAAACGTCCCGGCACCAATCGGCGGCAGTCTGACCGAGAAAATCATCAGCTTGCTTATCTACGATCCAAAGAACTGCAAGGTGCCCTGGCGGCGGAATTGGTGGTGGACAAAGCGATGGACATTCGCTTTCTAGGCGGGCACTGAAGATGTTGCAGATCCAGCCGGAGAAGGGGATTGTGGTGAAATTCATAGAAAAAACGAAGAATTCACGTAAGCTCGGGCACTTGGGGCATTCCGGTTACGGCTGACCGATTTTTAGCTAGATTGCTACAAGTACCTGGAAACAGCCGAAAGTTGTTGTGCCGGAACCAGATGGGTCATTAGTTGGTTCAGATGGACGAGTTCATCGATTACCTACTGCGGAGGAACGCGTCTGCGACATATTTTTGCCCCCGATCAAGAAGCGGCACGGTCTGGAGGAAAACAACAAACTGAAGCTTAAGGTGTCCGCTCTGGATGATGATTTGTACGAGGAAATGTCCAGCGATGACGAAAATATGGAGAAAATTGTCGAGGCGCTGAAGACAAAGGAGAAAAAGAAAAAAAAAACACCATCCGGATCAGGAATGGCGGTGGTAAGCGGGATTGCTCGGCAACCGGTAGCAGAAAAAATGAAAGAATCCACGAGGAGCGGCACCGAGATTACGACCGAAGACGGGAGCGAGGATACGAGTGAAGAGAACTTCCGACAGACACCCGCCACAAGGAGCGTGAAGCACGTGAAAAGTAACGAGACCATTAAAGACGACAAGACCGCAATCGGATGGATGATCGCGATTGAAAGCGTGACTCGACGGTATGGCGAGAGGGAGCGATAATTTGCCATCCATTTTCCATTTTTGCGATATTATTTATAAAGTATAAATACATAATACAATCAAATTTCATTGCATTCATCAAAATTTCATTCCAAAAACTTTTAGGGGAAATATTTTAGAGAATCCTATGATATCTTTTCGGAGAATCCATAGAGAAAGATTCATAAAGATAGGTATCCTCTAGACTCTTTCGGGGTTTTTTTTTTCTCAAATATGCCATCAGCAATTTATTCACAGCTACTTTTGCGACTTCCTTTCCTGATTTTGAGAGTCCTTCAGGGATTCCTTGAGGGATTTATTCGTTCATGCCTTTTAAGTTTTTTCGTATTTCCTCCAGAATTTTCCAAAAACATTCTTCGTTCAATCTTCCAGAAATTAGATACTCCGGAAAGGTATCCAAACATTCCTTCGTTCATTCCTCCACTAGCGTGCGCAGGGTTCTTGCTTAGGGGGCACTACAATGATGGCGTAATAACTGATCATGGTGCAAAATGGAATCATGGTGTTATACGCAATATGAATTCCCAAGAAGGGATTTCAACATGCTGTAGTGCTAACCTCGCCAAGAACTGCATATTGCGATTCTGGAGAAAGCCTCAAATGGTGATGATTACAAGGCAATGCGAAACTTGAATATGAAGTCGTTATCTCGACTCATATAAAATTTTATAAAAATATCAAATACAATGGAAAAAATCAAGAAAATTATCAATTATTAAAAAATTAATGTCGTTGTGAAATAATTTAAATCTTGGACAATAAGTGCTGCTAGAATTGGAGAAAACTCCAAAGATTAAGTCAGAATTCGTAGATAGAAAATTTCGATCGGAATCCTTGTTGCAATATACAAAGATTCCTCTAAGGATTTGTGCATTAATTCCTCCAGTAATTGCCCCAAAAGTTCTTTCAGGAGTTTCCCCAGAAATTCCTCCAAGATGCCGTCAGGAATTTCTTCCAGGAGTTCCTCCACGGATTCCTCCAGAAAATCCTAAAAAAAATCCCGAAACTATTCCTGGAATTCCTCTTGAAAATCCTCCACGGATTCCTCCAAGAATTTCTCCAGGATTATTTCGACGAATTTCTTCAGGAATTCATTCACTAATGTTTTTTTTCTGAAATTTCTCGAAAAAATCCTCCAAAAATTCCTCCAGGAATTCCATCAGACATTCCTCCATTAATTTCTCCAGGAAGCCTCATATATTTCTCCAGAAATTCATCAAATAATTCCTCCAGGAATTTCTCCAGTAAACACTCCAAGAATTACTCCTAAAATTTCTTCCAGGATTTTTTTAAGAATGTCTGCCAGAATTCCTCCTATATTTCCTCCAGGGTTTGTTTTAGGAATTCCTCCACGGATTCCTCTAGAAAATCCTAAAGGAATTTCTCACGGAACTCTTCTAGAAAATCCTCTAGGAATTTCTGCCAGAATTTCCCGGGAATGTCCCCCGGAATTCTTGCAGGGATTCCTCGAAGAATTCCGCGAGAAATTCCTCCACGGATTCCTCCAGGAATTTATCCAGGAAGTTTTCCAGGTTTTTTTTTTCAGGAATATCTCCATGGATTCGTGAATGAATTTCTTCAGAAATTCTTTAAAAAAATCTTCCAGAAATTCTTCCAGGAATTATTTCCGAAATTCCTCTAGCTAGGAGATCCTTCAGACATTCCTCCAGTCATTTCTAGAGGGAATCGCATAGATTTCTTCAGAAATTCATCAAAAATTCTTCCAGAAAAACCTCCAGGAATTCCTTAGGAATTCCTCCAGGGATTCATCCATGTAATTTCCTCAGGAATTCCTCCAGGGATTCATCCATGAATTTCTTCTGAAATTCCTCAAAAATTACTCCAGAAATTCCTGCAGGAATCCTTCCAGATTTTTTTAAAGGAAGAACGTCTGAAATTCCTCCAGAAATTCCTTCAGGAATCCCTTCGGGGATTCTTCCAGAAAATCCTCCTGAAATTTCTGCCAGAATTATTCCAGAAAATCCTAAAGGAACATCTTTCTGAACTCTTTCAAGAATTCCTCCAGGAACTCTACGAGGAATTCCTCCAGGGTATCCTCCATGAAATCCTCAAGGAATTTCTCCAGTATTTTTCCAGGAATTTCTTCGGGAAGTCCTCCAGGTATTCATTAATAAATTTCTTCAGAACTTTCTTAAAAAAATCCTCCAGAAATTCCTTCAGAATTCCTCGAGAAGTTCCTTCAGACATTCCTCCAGAAATTTCCATTGGCGTAGCTAGGATTTTTTCCTGGAGGGGGCCCAGGGGGGGGGGGGGCTGACTTGAGATGAATTTTAAGCGGGATGGGCGCCCGATATGTGAATGTGCAAATTGGTATTGTAGTTTTGAGTAATCAAAATGACTGTTTTAGATTTGTTCATAGTTTCGTAAACTATATGAGTACGAACAATTCCTCCAAGATTGTTTTCCATAGCTTGCTTCAGTGATTCCATCATGGCTTCTTCCAGAAATTCAATCAAGAATTCATCTAGAAATTCCACTAGACATTTTTTCGGGGATTTGTCCTGTGATATCTTCAGAGGTTCCTCCAGCAATTGTTCCAGTGCTTTTTTCGAGGTTTCCTTTAGGAATTTCTCCAGAGAACCTTTAAGGTATTTCTGCAGGTATTGAGAGATTTCTACAGGGATTTCTCCATATATGCCTACCAGAATTCCACTAGAGATTGCTGCAATAATTACATCTGGAATGATTCGAAGTATTTCTTTTAGAAAATTTTACTTAGAGATTATTAAAAAAATACTCCAAGAATTGTTTGAAAAAATTGTACAAAAAAACTTTTACGGATCCTAGTATCCCTACAATAATTACCGCAGACATTGATTTCTTCAATTTTTTTATCCAGGAATATTCCTACAAAAATTCTTCCAGGTATTCGCTAAGAAAGCTCTCCTGAGATTCCATAGAGTTCCTCATGGGGTTGCTTCCGGGATTGCTCATCGGGTTTCTTCAGAAATTACTTCGAGTTCCTCCAGGGATTCACCGAAAATTTCTTCTGTTATTCTTTCAAAAACGAATTCCGGGATTATTTCAAAAATGTCTGCAAGAACTCTTGTTGTGATTCCTTCAGAAACTCCCCCAGGAATTAATCCAGGATTTCAGGATTTCCTCAGGAATTTCAGCGGCTTCTTCAGTATTTCCTCTAAGAATTCATCAGAAACTCCTCCTGGAATTCTCTCAGAAATCGAACTTTGTATTTCATCATAAATCTTGAGATTCCTCCAGAAATTCCTCAAGGGATTCCTTCGGAAATTCCTCCCTGATTTTTTTCCAGAACTATTCCAGGTATTCCTCCTGCCAATCCTCTAGGATTTTATTCAGGCATTTCTCCAGGGACTTCTGCAAGAGTTCTACCAAGAATTTCTACAGGAATTACCCCAGGTATTTCCTCAGGAATACCTCCGGGAATTTATTTTAAAATGGATCCAGGAATTCTTCCAGGGTTTCTTCCAAGAATTAATCCAGGAATTTGTTCTCTAGGGTTTCCTCTACACATTCCTCCAGGAATTATTTCATGGATCCCTCCAGAAATTCCATCTGGAATTCCTTCTGGAATTCTTCCAGGAGTTCCTCTGGAAATTCCTCCTGAAACTCCACCAGAAATTCCTTTCAGAATTCCTCTAAAAATTTCTCCAGGAATTCCTTCAGAAAATTCTCCATAGATTTCTACCAGAATTCCTCTTAGAGATTCTTCAAGGAATTCATTCAGGGATTCCTCAAGGTATTCGTTTAGGGATTCCTCCTGGAGTTCTTCCATTAATAGTTCCACGGAATTTCCCCAAGATTTCCTATGAAGATTTGTACAGGAATTCCTCCTGAGGTTCGTCCAGAAATTGTTTCAGGGATTCCTCCAGGTTTATTTCCAAGTATTCCCCCCGGGATTCTTCCAGGTAATTCTCTAGAAATTCCTTTGAGGATGCCTCCAGGAATTCCTCAAGAGGTTTCTTAAGAATTACCCCAAGAATCTCTTCAGAAAGTCCTCCAGGAATTGATCAAGGAACTCCCATAGGAATCCCTTCATAAATTACTACCGCAATTCCTCCAGAAATTCCTCCAAAAATCGCTCTGGGAATTACTCTACAAATTTCTATTGGAATTTATTCAGAAATTTCTCTTGGAATTTTTTCAAAAATTTATCTTGGTATTTCTTTTAAAATTCCTCCAGTAATTGCTTCCAGAATTTCTGTCGAGATTCCTCCAGGAATTCATTCTAGGAATTCCTTTACAAATTTATCCAGGAATTCTTCCTGGGATTCCGCAAGGAATTTGTCCAGAACTTCCTGCAGAAATTTGTCCAGAACTTTCCAGGCATTCCTCCTGAGGTTCCTCCAAAAATTGCTTCAGGGATTCCTCCAGAGATTTTTCCAAGAACCCAGGAATTCTTCCAAGAATTTCTCTAGAAATTTCTCTAAGGATTCCTCTAGGAATTTTTCAAGAGGTTTCTTTAGAAATTTCTCCTGGGAGTTTCTCCATGGACTCATTTCAGGATTTCTCTAGGAATTCATCTAGAGATTGCTCCGGGAGTTCTTCTAGAGGTCCCTCCCAGAATTCTTCTAAAAACTCCACCAGGAATTCATCTAGAATTTTATCCAGAGATTCCTCCAGGTATTAGTCCAGGAATTTCTTCAGGGATTCTTGAAGGAAATTCTCCAGGGTTTCCTCGAAGGATTTCTTAAGGAATATCTCGCGATACTCCTCCAGCAATTGATACAGGGGTTCCTGCAGGCATTCCTTCAGAAGTTCCTCCAGAGATTTCTATAGGAATTCCTCCAGGCATTCCAAGATTCCTTCAGAAATTACTACCGCAATTTCTCCAAGAATTTATCTATAAAATCCTCCAGAGATTCATTAAGAAATTTCTTCAAGAATTCCTCCCAGAGTTTATCCAAGAATTATTCCAATAATTTCTCCTGGGATTCCTGCATGAATTCCTCCTGAGATTTCTCTAGGAATTCCTTCAAATATTTTTTCAGGAATCCTCCAGGAAATCCTCAAGGGATTCTTTTAAAAATTTCCCCAAAAATTCTTTCCGGAATTCATTCAAGAATTATTCCAGGTATTGCCCCTGGCATTCTTCCAGGATTTCATCCAGGCATTTCTACCACGAATTTCACCGGAATCCTTCCAGGGTTTCCTCCAAGAACTAATCCAGGAATTTCTTGTCCTCGGTTTTCTCTACACATTCCTCCAGGAATTATTTCATGGATTCCTCCACAAATTCCACCGATGCTTCCTCCATTAATTCTTCCAGAAATTCCTTCTGAATTTGCTCCTGGAATTCCTCCAGAAATTCCTCTTCAAATTTCTCCTGGAACTCCACCAGAAATTCCTCTATGAATTTCTTCAGAAATTTCTCCATGGATTCCTTCCAGAATTCCTGTACAGATTATTCCAGGAATTCATTAAAGGATTTTTCAAAGAATTGATTTAGGGATTCTCCTTAAACAAGGGCGTAGCCAGCTTTTCGGCCAGGGAGGGGCGAGCACCCTTACACTGAAAACCACTTTGCAGTAACAACACAGACAAACAGACATACCACTCAAATCGCAATCGTCGCACGATTTAACGGCCACTTTGAAAATGCAGTGTGGTGCCTACACCACCTCTCAATTTTTAAGAGAAATGAACGCGACGCCGATCAATGTTTACATAAAATGACTCAATCATGAACCTTCATTCATGTTTTATGAATGGGTAACGCCACGAGGGAGTCGTCACCTGCTAAATTGTTACATCGAACCGAGGGAAACAACACCTGCAAATGAATGCTTCGGATTGAGCATTATAGAGGGTGCTAGTGAGATGCCAAACGATGGTTTTGAAACAAATTTCTTCTAAGTAGTATGTCTGTTTGTCGGTGGTAACAAGGAGATCAAATACTTCATCATTTAAAAAAAAATAACAGGAATGATTCAATGGAAGAATCATATATGATTATAATCCTGAGGAATTCCTCGAGATATTGCTTCAGGAATTTCTTAACAAATGCCATCATGAATTCGAATTTATCCAGCAGTTTCTCCAGAAATTTCTTTAATATTTTTCCAGGTTATTTTAATGTAGATATTCCAGCAGAAATTACCTTCGGGAAACTTGCAGTAATTCCGTTGGGAATACCTTCAGAAATTTCTTCAATAATTCCTCCAGAAGTTTTATTACGAATATCACCATGCATTCTTTTGAGAATTTCCCCAGTAATTCTTTACAAATGTCATTCTTAATTCCACCAGAAATTCGTTTGAGAAGCTCCAGAAAATACTTTAAGAATTTCTCCGGGAATTCTTTCAAAAATTTCAATCAACTAAGATTCCTTTCCTTGAGGAATACGCTAAGGAATTTTTAGAGAAATTTTATCGAAAAATCCTTTAATGAATTCCTTAGGAATTACCGGAAAAAATTCTTTGAAAATTTCTAAAGGAATTCCTTCGGAAATTCCTGGAGGAATATCTTTGAAAGTTGCTAGAGGAATACATTCGGAAATTTTTAAAGGAATCAATTAGAAAATAATTTCAGGAATTTATTTCGAAAATCCTTGAGGATTTCCACCGGAAATTCCTTGACAAATTCTTCAGAAATTTCTTGAGGAATTCCTTCATTTCTAAAGTTCCTTGAGAAATTCCATAAGACATTCCTTTGAGAGTTCTTCCACGATTTCCTTTAGAAGATTCTTCGGGAAATCCTTGAGGAATTTCTTTGAAATAGATTTAGAATATTCCTTGAGCTCCTTCGGAGTTTTCGTGAGGAATTCTTCCGAAAACTCCTTGAGGAATACCTTCAAAAATTCTTGAAGGAATTCATCCGGAAATTTCTGTGAGAATTCCTTCCCAAATTCCTGAAGCAATTCTTTCGAAAATATTGAAAAAATTCCACTAAAAGTCTCATGATATATCCCTTCTGAAATTCCATAAGGAATTTCTTTAAAAATCTTTCAAAACTTCCTTGAAAAAACATTTCGGCAATTCCTGAAGAAATGCTTTTTGTGATTTTTTTATTTCCTAGAGGAACTCATTCGGAAATTCTTTGAAGAATTCCTTTAAAAATGCCTTGATAAGGAAAATTCGGAAATTGATAAAGGAGTTCGTTTGGAAATTTTTTTGACATATGTCTGAAATGTCTTATGGAATACCTTCGGAAATTTCGTGAGAAATTGTTTGATAAGTTCGTTGAGGAATTTTTTCGGTTTTTTTTTTAAATAAATCTTTACGAAATTCCTCAAGGAATTCCAGCGAAAAATCCTTGAGAAGTTTCTTCGGAAATTCCTCAAGAAATTCCTTCAAAAATGTATTGCGGAATATCTTCGAAAACTTGAGAAACTTCTTCAAACATTCCTTCAGAAACACGTTTGGGGATTATGTGAGAAAATCCTAATGAAAATTTTTTAAGGACAAGCGTCATTCGGAAATTTTTAGAGGTATTTCAAGGCAAATCCATAAAAAATTTCTTTGGAAATTCCGGGAGTAAATCCTTTGAAAATTCCAGGAGAAATTCCTTTGAAAATTCCTGGAGGAATTAATACGGAAATTCCTGGACAAACTCCTCCGGAAACTCATGGAGGAATTCTTCGGGAAAATCCAGGAGGAATTCCCTCGGAAATTCTTGGAGGAATTCCTTCGAGAATTCGTGGAGGATTTCCTTTGGGAATTCCTGGAGGAATTTCTTCGGAAATTCCTGGAGTAATTCCTTCGGAAATACCTGCAGAAATTCCTTCCTGAAATTTCTGGAGGAATTCCTTCGGAAATTCATGGAGGAATTCCTTCAGAAAATCCTTGAGCGATTCCTTCGCAAAAGTCTTGGAGGAATTCCTTCTGAAATTTATGGAGGAACTCCTTCGGAAATTCCGGCAGGAAAACCTTTGAAAATTCCAGGTTAAATTGCTTTGAAAATCCCTGGAGGAATTCCACCAGAAATTACAGCAGGAATTCCCTCGGAAATTTCTGGAGGAATTCCTTCGGAAATTTATGAAGGAATTCCTTCGGAAATACCGGGAGGAATTCCTTCGGAAATTGCAGAGGGAATTTCTTTGAAAATTCCTGGAGGGTCTCCTTCGGAAATTCCTGGAGAATTTCCTCCGGAAATTTCTGGAGAAATTCATCCGGAAATTCATGGAGGAATTTCTTTGAAAATTCGTGAAGGAATTTCTTCAGAAATTCGTGAATGAATTATTTCGGAAAATTTCCGGAGCAATTCCTTCGGAAATTCATGGAGGAACTCCTTTGGAAAATGCTTTAGGATTTCCTTCGCATAATTCCTGGAGGAATTCCTTCGGAAATTCATGAAGGAATTCCTTCGGTATTTCCTGGAGGAATTCCTCCGGAAATTCCTCGAGGAATTTCTTCGGAAATTCATGGAGGGATGCCGTCGGAAAATTTCTGGAGGAATATCTTTGGAAATTCATGTAGGAATTCCTTCGGAAAATTCTTTAGAAATTCCTGTGCAAAATTCCTGGATGAATTCATTCGGAGATTCATGGAGGAATTCCTTCGGACATTCATGGAGGAATTCCTCCGGAAATTCCAGGAGGACATCCTTTAAAAATTCCAAGAGGGATTTCTTTGAAAATTCCTAGAAGAATTTCTTCGGAAATTCTTGGAGGAATTCCTCCGGAAATTCCTCGAGGAATTTCTTTGGAAATTCGTAGAGGAATTCCGTCGGAAAATTTCTGGAGGAATTCATTCGGAAATTTATGGAGGCATTCCTTCGGACGTTCATGAAGGAATTCCTTCGGAAATTCCAGGAGGAAATCCTTTGAAAATCCTTTAGAAATTCCTTGGCAAAATTCCTGGAGCAATTTGTTCGGCAATTCATGGAGGAATTCCTTCGAAAATTCATGGAGGGATTTCTTCGGACGTTCATGAAGGAATTCCTTCGGAAATTCCAGGAGGAAATCCTTTGAAAATTCCAAGAGGAATTCCCTTGAAAATTCCTGGAAGAATTCCTTCGGAAATTCCTGGAGGAATTCCTCCGGAAATTCCTAGAGTAATTTCTCCAGAAATTTGTGGAGGAATTTTTCCGAAATTTCCTGGAGGAATTTCTCCGGAAGTTCCTGGAGGATTTCCCTCGGAAATACATGTAGAAATGCATTCGGAAAATCCTGAAGGAATTCCTTCGCAAAATTCCTGGTGAAATTTCCGACAGAATTTCTCCAGGAATTTCCGAATTAATTGCTCCACGAATTTCAGAAGGATTGCATCCAAGAGATACCGGAGGGATTTCTCCAGGAATTTCCGAATAAATTCCCCTAAGAATTTCCGAAAGAATTCCTGCAGAAATTTTTGAAGGAATTCCTAACGGAATTTGTAAAGCAATTCCTCCATGAATTTTCAAGGGAATTCCTCTTGGAATTTCGAAAAATAAAATCCTAAAAGACTTTCCGAAAAAATTTCCCCAGGAATTTCCGAAGGAATACCTCCAGGAATTTCTGAAAGAATTCCTCGAGGAATTTTCGAAAGAATACCTCCAGGAATTTCCGAAGGAATTCTTCCAGTAATTTCCGAAGAAATTATTCCAGCAATTTCCGAAGGATTTCCTCCTGGAATTTCCAAAGGAATTCGTCCAGGAATCATAAAAAGCATTCCCTAAGATGTTTAGAATGATTTTTTTTTTCAGGAATGTCCTAAGGAATTCATCCAAGGATTTTCTCAGTAATTTCTCTATAGATTTCTGAAAGAATTCCTCCAGAAATCTCCGAAGGTATTCATCTGCGAAGAGGACAGATGGATAGGACGCACTCGTATATCGTACCCGCCCACACGACTGTTTCCGGCAAAAGCGTTCTGGTTTTCGGCGCGCAATGCTGGAATCGCTTGCCATTAGCAACGAGAAGTTCCCCAACGATGTCATCCTTCAGAACCGCTTTGCACACTGAACATTGAGAAAATCAGATTGCTTCTTTTTTCGATGTAATTTAATAATTAGCTGTCCCATGTACTGTTTTTATCTACATAGTTTCGTTTCCTTGACTTAAATAATGGTTTAACCGATAAGTTTGCGTGACGTTAATAAAAATTACAATAAAAAAATTCAAGATTTTTCGAGGGAACTCCCCAAGGAATTCCCGAAGGAATTCCTCCAGAAATTTCGAAGGGATTCCTTCAGGAATTTCCGAAGGAATTCTTCCAGGAATTTGCGAAGGGATTCCTCCAAGAATTTTGAAAAGAATTCCTTCTGGAATTTTTTAAGGAATTCCTCCAGGAGTTTTTGAAGAAATTGCTTCAGGAATTTCCGAAGCAACTCCTCCCGGAATTTCCGAAAGAATTCCTCCAGGAATTCCTAAAGAAATTCCTTCTGGAATTTCCGAAAGAATTCCTCCAGGAATCTCCAAAGGAATTCGTCCAGCAATTTCCGAAGGAATTCCTCCAGAAATTTCCAAAAGTATTCATCCAAGATTTTTCGAAGGACCTCGCCAAGGAATTTTCGTTGGAATTCCTCCAGTAATTTCCGAACGAAGTCCTTCAGGAATTTCCGATGGAATTTCTCCAGAAATTTCCGAAGGAATTCTTCCAGGATTTTGCGAAGGGATTCCTCCAAGAATTTTGGAAGGAATTCCTCCAGGAATTTCCAATGGAATTCGTCCAGCAATTTCCGATGAAATTCCTTCAGGAATTTCCGAAAGAATTTCTCCAGGAATTCCTAAAGGAATTTCTCCTGGAATTTCCGAATGAATTCCTCCGGGAGTCTCCAAAGGAATTCGTCCAGCAATTTCCGAAGGAATTCCTCCCGAAATTTCTGAAAGAATTCCTCCAGGACTTTTTTTGAAGGAATTCCTAATGGAATTTCCGAAGGAATTTCTCCCGGAATTTCCGAAAAAATGCCTTCAGGATTTTCCGAAGGAATTTTGCTAGGAATTTTCGACGGTATTCCTCCAGGATTTCCCAAAAAATCTAAAAAGAATTTCCGAAAAAAATCCTCCAGGAATTTCTGAAGGAATTCCTCCAAGAATTTCTGAAGGAATTCCTCCAGGAATTTCTGAAGAAATTCGGAAAGAATTCGGAATTCCAAAAGAATTCGTCCAGCAATTTCCGAAAGAATTCCTCCAGTAATTGCCGGAGAAATTATTGCTGGAATTTCCGAAGGAATCCCTCCTGGAGTTTCCAAAGAAATTCGTCCAGCAATTTCCGAAGGAATTCCTCGCAAAATTTCTGAAAGAACTCCTCCAGGAATGTCCGAAGGAATCCCTCATGGAATTTCCGAAGGAATTCCTCCAGGAATTCCGCTAGGAATTTCCGAAAGAATTCTTGCAAGAATTTACAAAAAAATCCAAAAAGTATTTCCGAAAAAAATCCTGCACGACTTTCCGAAGGAATTCCTCCAGGAATTTTCAATGACACTCACCCAGCAATTTCCGAAGGAATTCCTCCAGGAATTTCCAAAAGCATTCCTCCAGGAAGTTTGGAGTTATTTTGTCCAGGAATTTCGTAAGGATTTACTCACGAATTTCTCTATGGATTTTTGAAAGAATTCCACCAGGAATCTCCGAAGGTATTCATCCAAGATTTTCCCAAGGAACTGCCCAAGGAATTTCCGAAGGAATTCCTTCAGGAATTTCCGAAGGAATTCCTTCAGGAATTTCCGATGGAATTCTACCAGGAATTTGCGAAGGGATTCCTCCAGGAATTTTGGATGGAATTCCTTCAGGAACTTCCAAAGGAATTCCTCCAGGTATTTCCGAAGGAATACTCTCAGGAATTTTCGAAGATATTCCTCCAAGAATTTCCGAAGGAATTCCTGCGTACATTTAAAAAAAAATAAGAGGATGCAGGAGAATTTTATTTTTACTAATCAAAAACAGCTCTGATCATCTAAATTTTTCGATTAAGTTAGAAAATAGTTGCTCGGTCAGGGGGGGGGGGCACGCCCCCCCCCCTGCCCCCCTGGCTACGCCCTTGAAATTCTTCCATGAACTATCCATGGAATTTACCTAAGATTTCCTATAGAGATTTCTCCAGGAATTCCTCCTGGGATTCCGCCTGGAAGTTGTGCGGAACTTCCTCCAGGAATGCCTTCTGAGGTTTCTCCTGAAATTTGTTTCAGGGATTCCTTCACGGTTCTTTCCAAGAATTCCCCTAGGGATTCTTCCAAGAATTTCTGTAGAAATTTCTCTATGAATTTTTCCAGGAATTTTTTAAGAGGTTTCTTCAGAAATGCCCAAGGAATTCCTTCAGAAAGTCCTCCAGGAACTCATATAGGAATTCTTAAAGGAATGCCTCCAGAAATTACTACCGCAATTTCTTCAGGAATTTCTCCAGGGGCTCCTGAACAAATTCCCCCGGAAATTCCTCTCGGAGTTTTTCCATGAATCATTCCAAGAATTCCTCCAGGGGTTCCTGCATGAATTCCTCCTGAGATTCCTCTAGGAATTCTTTCAAGGATTTCTTCGGGAATTCTCTGGGAAATCCTCCAATGATTCCTCCACAAATTGCCTCCCAGGCCCTGCCTCTAGCTACGCCAATGGAAATTTCTCCTGGAAGCCTTATATATTTCTCCAGAAATTCCTCAAATAATTTCTACAGGAATAACTCCAGTAAATACTCCGGGAATTCCTCCAGGAGTTCCTCCAGATTTACCTCCAGGAATTCCTCCTAAAATTTCTTCTCGTAAAAATCCTCTAGGAATGTCTGCCAGAATTTCTCCAATATTTTCTCTAGGGATTCCTCCAGGAATTGCTTCACGGATTACTCCTCAAAATTCTAAAAAAATCCTCCAGGTACCCTTCCAGGAATTCCTCCTGGAAATGCCTCCAGGGATTCCTCCAGGAAATTCTGCAGGAAATTTTCAAGGAATTTCTTTTTGGGATTCATCCATGAATTTCTTCAGAAATTGCTCAAAAATTCCTCCAGGAATCCCTCCATAAATTCTTCCAAAAAAACCTTCAGAAATTCCTTCATAAATCCTCCAGGGATTCCTCCAGAAAATCCGCTAGGTAAGAATTCATCCAGGGATACCTCCATAGATTCCTACAGGAATTTGTCCAGGAATTTTTCCAAGAATTTCTTCAGAAATTCCTCCAGGAACATCTCCAGGAATTTCTCAAGGAACTTCGCCTTGGAATACTCCACATAATCCTCAATCAATTTCTCACCGAACTCTTCTAGGAATTCTTCCAGGAATACCTCCATGGAAGTCTCCAGAAATACTTGCAGGAATTTCTCCAGAAATTTAGGAATTTCTGCCAGAATACCTCCCGGAATCCTTAAATATTTGTCCAGAAATTCCTTTAAGAATTCCTCTAGTTATTCCTCCAAGAATTCACCAATGAATTCCTCCATGAATTCTTCCAAAAATATCTTCAGGAATTTCTCCAGAAATACCTCTTGGAATGCAGGGATTTTTAAAGGAATTCTTCAGGTATTCCTAAAGAAAATCCTCCAGGAATTTCTCCAGGAATTTCTCCAGGGATTCCTGTAGGAATTTCTGCAGGAAGTCTAAAATATTTTCCAAAAATACCTTAAAGAACTCCTTCGGGATTTTCTTCTGGAATTCCTCCAAAATTTCCTTCAGAATTCTGCAGGGATTCCTTGAAAATATCGAGAAAATCCTAGTGAATTCCTCCATTGGTTTCTATAGGATTTTTTTCTGGAAATTCTCAAAAAATTTCTCCTGGTATAACTCTAGTAATTCATCTAGGTATTCCTACAAGAATTCCTCCACGGATTTTTCCAGAAAAATCAATTCTCCCGGAACTCTTCCAGAAATTCCTCGAGAAATTTCTCCAGGGAATTTCCAGGAATTTCTACAAGAATTTCTTCAGGAAATCCAGGGATTCATCAATGAATTTCTTCAGATATTCCTCAAAAACCCCGTCAGAAAATCCTCCAGGAATTCTTCCAGAAATTCCTCGAGAAGTTGCTTCAATAATTCCTTCAGAAAGCCGAAAATATTCTCCCAGAAATATCTCAAAGGATTCTTCCAGGAATTCCTCCAGAAGTTTTACCAGGAATTCTGGCATATTTTTTACAGGAATTTCTCTAGAAAAACCTCTAGGAAATTTAAGAGGGTTTCTACTGGGGATTTCTCCTGGGGATCCCCCAGAGATTGCTTCCAGGGTTCTTCCAGGGATTCTTCCAGGAATTCTTCCAGAAATTTCTCTAGGAATTCTTCAGGGATTTCTCCTGAAATTTCTCCAAAGATTCATTCTGGAATGCCTTCACAGATTCCTTCAAGAATTCCTTCTAGCATTACAGCGTGGATTTCTCCAGGAATTTTCCAAAGCTTTCTCCTGGATTTCCAAGGATTCCTTTAGGAAAGCCTCCAAATTTTCTTCCTGAGAATCCTCCAGGAATTCCTTCTGGAATGCCTCCACGGGTTGTTCCAGAAATCCCTCCAAGAAGTCCTCCAGAAATTCGTCCCTGAATTTCTCCAGAAACTCTTCCATGAATTTCTCGAAGGACTCCTCCAGATTTTTTTCCAATGATTCTTTCAAGAATGCCTCCAGGGATTCCTCCAGGAATTTCTCTAGTTATTCCTCCAAGAATTCATCAATGAATTCCTCATGAATTCCTCCAAGGGAATCATCAAGGGAACGCCAAGATAGTACATGCGTAGCAAATAATTGCAATTTGATATATAGAATGCTAAAATGAAACATGAGATTTTTAGATGGTGTAAACATTAGTTGCTGCATAAAAATCAAATTGCGTGCGGCAGTTAAGGTGCATGAATTCACCGTGGTGTATAGGATCCCTAGACAACGCTGAGATCATTGGGATGGTGCAGAGAATGCTGATATGAAGCATGGCATTCAAAGATGGTACATGCTTTCAGCATGATGCATTAGAGTTGACATAGGTATTTTTATGCACGAAACTTCATATAATAATAATGGTGAAGGCCACGGTTACGATTGAAAAGCTTTAGTAGTGCATGAAATTTTTCGATGGTGCGAAATTTATCGAATTTCTTCCTGGGTTGCTGCTTAAGGGATTGTTTTCTTCAAGGAATCCTTCAAGGATTTCTTCAGGAATACCCCCAGGGATTCCTTCGCGAATTCCTCCATGGATTCCTTCATGGATTCATCCAAGAATTCATTCAGGTATTCCTCCAGGAATTCCTTCAGGACTTCAGGACTTCAGGAATTCATCCAAAATTTCCTCCCACAACTAATCCAGGGATTTCTTCAGGAATTCCTCAAGGGATTCTTCCAGAAATTCCTCCAGAAATTCCCTCAGAAATTTCTCCGGAAATTCCGTTAGGAAGTCCTCCAGGAATTCCTCGTTTAAATATTTCCAGGAAAAAGGAATTTCTCCAAGATTTCATCCAGGAATTCCTCCAAGACAACTGCCTAGAATTCTTCCAAGAATCCCTCCAGGCATTCCAAAAACTCCTACTGGACCTTCCCCAAGAATTTCACCAGAGAACCCTCTAAGATTTCTGCCAAGTATCTCTTCAGGAATTTCGCCAGAAACACCACCAGGGATTTTTTCAGAAAATTCCTTCAAGAATTCATTTGAAAAATTCTCCAGAAACTCCTTTATGAATACCTCCTAGATTAGGGTGGCCCACACTTATATGAAAAACAAAAAATTCGAAAAATACCAAGTCCTACCTCCTAAATCAGTTGTTTTGGACTCCCAGAAGCTACGTTCAAAATTTGAGCAAAATCGGTTGAGCCTAAGGGGGCGCTCAAAACGCTTGAAGTTTGTATGGGAAAACTTGGCCAAATGTATGCAGAAATTTTAAGTTTTCGGATTTTGCCGCTAGGTGGCGCTGTAAGCGGTCAATAATCAAACCCTTTGGTATTATTGTAGGTGACTATATGCCAAAGAACTTTGTCGAAGACCGCTAAGTGATCCGATGGCTGTGAAAAAAGTTATACCCTAGGCAAAGTTATTTCCCGCAATAACTGGAATTGAAGGAATTTCTGGAGAAATTCCTGTAATAATTCCTACAGCAATTCTTGTAGAAATTACTGCAATTATTCCTGGAGGAATTCCTGGAATATTTCTTGTAGGAATTCCTGGGGTATTTCCCGGAATAATTCCTAGACTAATAATTCCAGAAGGAATTCGT
Source organism: Aedes albopictus (assembly GCF_035046485.1). Lineage (NCBI taxonomy): Eukaryota > Metazoa > Arthropoda > Insecta > Diptera > Culicidae > Aedes > Aedes albopictus. The sequence goes on along the minus strand of NC_085136.1, from coordinate 187,368,190 downwards.
AGAGTAATTCCAGGAGAAATTCCTGGAAATATTCCTGAACGAAATCCTGGTGTATTTGCTGGAGGAATTTCTGGAATATATCCCGGAGTTCCTGTAAGAATTTCTGGAGAAATCCGTGGAGGAATGACTGATGGAATTCCTGAAAGAATTTCAAGAAGAATATCTGTGAGGAATTCCGGGAAGAACCCCTGTTGGAATTGCTGGAGGTATATCGTGATCAATTTGTGGAGGAATGCCTGGATGTATTCCTGGAGGAACTCTCGGAAGAGTATTTGGAGGACACCGTGGAGGAATTTCTGAAAGAATCCCTTGATAAATTCATAGATAAATTAGCAGTTATTCATGGAGAAATTCCTGGCTGAATTCCTGGAGGAATTTCTGGAGAAATTACCCGGGAAAATTATCCATAGACATTCCCTGGAAGAATTCCTGAAGTAATCCCTGGAATAATTTGTGGAAGAAACTCTGGAGGAATTTCTGGAAGAATCACTTGAATCCTGAAGAAATCCCTGAATCAGTTGTTGGAGGAAATCTTGGATGAATTCCTGAAGGAGCTCTGGAGGAATACTTGAATGAATTCCTTGATGAGTCCATGGAGGAATACGCGAAGGAATCCCTGGAGGAATCACTTGAGGAATCCCTGGAAGAATTTCTAAAGAAATCGCTGGAGCAATCTTTGGAGAAATTCCTGGAGGAATTCTAGGAAAACTTCCTGAAGGAATCCCAGGAGAAATTAAGGGAACGCCTGGAGAAATCTTTGGGGAATTCCCGTGAAATCATCGGAGAATTTGAGGAACTTGGAGAAATTTCCGAGAAACTCCGGGTAATTTCCGACACTTCAAAATATCATAAAGATCATTTGTATGCCAGTGGATGCACAAGTAACACAAAGAAATACTCAAAATATTATGAAATACAATAGAGGTAATCGTGAAAGAATTACATCGATAAAGTAAAGAGAAACAATCTTAAGAAAATGTATTCCAGAGTAGTTTGGATGACCTAGATCACCCAATTCATGTACCATGAGTTTTCTAGGGGTGCTTTGAGACTTTTTGGGTACCGTTGACTATGTTCTGTGATCATTCATCGTGTATGAAATTTGGTCGAGAAAGTTGGATTTGTGTCACAAACTTCGGAGTACTTTGGAGGCCTTAGAATAGTTCTGGGAGCAAAACTTCAACAGACTATTATGGGTACTAATACATTGCATGTCAAGGATCACCGACAATTATAAATGATTAGCAAAACGATGAAATTTGGCAAAAACATGTAGAATATATTTAAAAAAAATACAAAAAAGTCACGTATTTTCGGCTCCCGGGTGCAAAGGGGGGAGGTATCATGCATTTCTTAGCTCAACTATTGCCCTTAACTATAAAAGAAAATCCAAGGTAAAATGTTTTAAAACAAAGAAGATATTGCATTTCTACCAAAAGAAGATCGTCCCGGTTATTTACGGGTTAATGACAGTAAGTTAAGAGTTTCTGCTAGGAATCGGTCAGTGATTCCTTTTAAACACGGAACTGGGCTTTTTTTTGGAAAATTTGGAAAAATCTTTTGGGAATTCCTTCAAATATTCCATCGAAAGTTTACTCAGTGCTTTAAACGGGATTTCCTTTTCCGATTTTGTGGAAATTCATTCAAAGATAACCTCAAGAATTTCTCTGGAGGTTTCTACGTTTGCACCTTCTGAGTTTATATTTATGCAGATTTATTTGAGAATTTCTCCACAAATTCCTTCAATAAAACATTCTTTGTTCAATCTTCCATAAATTGTTACGGGATTGAATTCAAAGATTTCTGAAAGAGGATAACTTAACCAATTCCACGTTCATTCATTCAGAGATTCCTATGGGAATTTCTGAATAGATTCGTCAGGAAAATCTACCACAGATTTTTCGGGAAAGTTTCCAGATTCATTGCAGAATAGCTGCAAAGATTTTCTCAAGAATTTCCAAAAATATCTTAGTTCATTCATCCAGTTCAAACTGTCGAAAATTCATTCTGAAATTATTTTTCTTTCAATGATTATATAGATTATTATCAATGATTATGATTATTATTGTCAATGATTATTTTACTACGTACAAAGCTTCCTTCGGAAATTTCTCACAAATTTCCCTCATTTATTGCTCCAGAGAATTTTCCAGGAATTCTTTCAAAGACTCCATCGAAAATTTATTCAGGATTTGTTCCACATTTTTTTTTTGAGAATTCATCCAGAGATTAATTCAATAATTATGTTTTGCTCAACCCTCCTGAAAGTGCTTCGGGAATATTTCTAAAAAATAGTGCAGAGTTTCCAGAGAACTGTTGTAGATATTTCTTCGAATTTTCCATATCAATTTTCCAAGAACATTCTGTGTTCTATTTACATACATGATGCAGAGATTTCTGAGCGAATTAATCTAGACATACCTTCGTTCATTCCTCCAGAGATTTAAATTACCTTTTTGACAAAGATTTCTAAGAAAATTCCACCACAGGTATTTTTAGAAGTACTTCAAAGACTTTTTGCAAAGATTCGTTTTCGAGATTTTCTTTTGGGATTTTTTCCAGGCTATGCTTCGTAAATTCCTTGGGAGATCATTCTGAAAATGTATACTTAGATTCCGTGTCAAGCTTTCCCACAAATAACTTCGTACTTTCTTACAAAGAGTATTTTAATAACTCTTTCAAAAATCTTTTAAATTTTTATTCAGAGCTTATTACGGGATTTTCTTTTAAGATTTTTCGGAAAATCATCCAAATCCAAATCCTTCTGAGTTTTTATTCTGTATTTTCTTCACCGATTTATTTGAGAATTGCTCCACGAATTTCCTCAAGGAAACATTCTTGATTCAATCTTATTCAATCTTTCAATTGCTACGGGATTGTATCCAGTGATGTAAGAGAATAACTCCAGAGATTCCTACTTTAATTCCTCCAGAGATTTCTTTGAGAATTTCATAGATTCGTAAGGAATTTCTACCTGAGATTTTTCAAGAAAGTTCCTAAAGATTTATTTAAGAATTGTTGCACAGATTCCTTCAAGAAAATTACATCAGCGTTCATTTCTCCATGTATTCTTTCGGAAATTCATTCTTTCATTTTCTCTGTAAATGTTTTTAATAGTTATATAGATACTTCGTCTAAAATTTCCTCCGAGAGTTTTCTCATAAATACATTCAGATAGTGGGATTTTTTTTTAAATACTCCATTTAGAATTTATTCATGATTTTTTTGGAATTTTCTCCATATTTTTTGGAAAATCTTTCGGATATCCATTTTAAGATTTACTCCAACAAAACTGTTTTGTAAAATTCTCCTGAAATTATTTCTGGAATATTTGTTTAAAATATATATTGCAGAGGTTCCAGATAATTAATTTAGAAATTCCATCCAACATTTTTCCACAGATTCCTTCAAGAACTTCCCAAGAACATTCTATGTTAAATCTAAGAGGAAATTTCTCCGAAATGCCTGGAGTAATTCTCTCAGAAATCTTTGCATACATTATGCAGAAATTTCTGAGAGAATCACTCTAGAATACCTTCGTTCATTCCTCCAGAGATTCATATGGAAATTTCTACAAAGATTGCTAAGTAAATGTCACTACATGTTTTTTGAGAATTACTTCAGAGACTCATTAGAGAAAAGATTCAAAGTTTTTTCTTTCAAGAATTGTGCAAAAAATATCAATTTCTCCAGAAATGTCTTCGAAAATTTATTGAAAGACTAATTTAGAGATTTATTTGTTCAGTTTTCGTGATAAGGAGTGTATCGGAAATTAACTGTAAATGTTCAAAATGCTCTATCTCGAAGCACGGTTGGTTTTTTTTTATTCCGGTTCTTCTACGAAATCTTTACAATATAGTTAAGTTTAGAACAGCTTGGAGAAATTTGAAAAATATTTAGTATTATTGAAAACATGGTTCTATGAGTACACCACACAAATAACAAACTGTACAAAATGCATTTTTAATTTTTTTTAACGTTTCAATAATTTGTAGCGCAAAAAATAATTCGGGAAAAAATCTGGATGTATACATAACATATCACTCAATACCGACTTTAAAAATTCTTATTTTAGATAGAAAAACCTCCAACATTTAGAAAATGGTCTATCTCTAAAAACACTTAATTTTGGTCGAACTTTGACGCTCTGTTTTAAATATCTTCAGAGGTTATAAAAATCCGTTCTCTGGTAAACTACTTCTTCACTACATTTAAATACATGCCCAATAGAAAAAATGCGAATTTTAAAATTTATGTATTTTTTTATTTGCGTAATCGTTCTTTGAAGACGCATATAAAAAGAGTTTCTCAAAAAATGGCCTTTTTTTCATTTTTAAGAATTGCGCGAAACTGCGGTAGAATGTTTTCTTGATAAAAATAGTTTTCCTATATGAGCGTTCTTTAAAAGAATATATTTGCGTAAAAATAAGAGAAAAAATGAATATTTCCCCACAGTTTCCGCAATTTTAAATTTTTAAGAGGTGTCCAAAATTTTAGAAACATGTGTAAAAAAATCATAAGTGCCATTTTTTTTTTCCTTTTTTCATTTTGTCAAAAATTCATTCGAGATTTATATAGTATCTCCAAAAATAAAGTTATGTTTATTTCGAATAGATTAGTTTTTAGGCAGTTGTGAAAGTTTATAGTTAATTTCCGATACAGTACTTATTCTTTTGCGAATTTCTCCAGGATTTGTTTCGTAAATTCCTCAGGAGATTATTTCGAAATTATATCCTCAAATTCCGTCTCATGTTTTCCCACAAATTACTTCGTTCTTTCCTTCAGAGCATATTTTCAAAAGTCTTTCAAAAAATCCTTCAAATTTTTATTCAAATGTTCTTTTAGGATTAAAGGCTAATTTCACAGGAATCTCTTACGTGATTTTTTTTTGGGAATTTAAGGGTATTACTTCATATTTTTTTTTTCTGGCATTCCTCCAGAGTTAAATTTTGAGAATTGACCTCAAGTATTTTCCATAATTTCCCAAAAAAAATTTTTTATTCTAGATTTTTTTGTTTCAGATTTGTGAGAAAATTATTCCAGAGATATCGTGGATTCGTTAATTTCTCCACGATGTTTTTGCAAATTCCCAACAGAATGTTTCTGGAATTGCTCTGGAGATCGCTCTGAAAAATCGAGCACAGATCTTACAGGAATTTTCCTACAAACTCTTTTAAATATTTCTTCACAGTTTTTCTTGGGATTTCCTCCTGAGACTTTTTGGCAATTCTTTCAAAAATTACTCTAACAAATTTCGAGAGATTCTTTCTGGAATTGATCGTCCACAGATTTCCTCCAGAGATCATTTTAGAAATTCATTCAAATGTATCTTCAGAAGTTCTCTCGGAATTTTCCTGTGGAACATTTCTTTGTCTTTCTTCTATAGATTATTCCTTTAGACATTCTTTCGAGATTTTCTACATACATTGCATTCATTATTATTATGATTACTGATGTTTTGATACTATAAATAGTTCTTTACAATTTTCTCGAGATTTCTTATTCTTATGATTTTCTTCCAAAAACTTTTTCGGAAAATACTTCAGAGAAATCCACTAGAGTTTATTTCGGATTTTTTTTTCGAGAATTGTTCTACAAAATCCGTTGATAAAATTCCCTAAAATTTTGTTCATTCATCCGAAAATTCATTTGTTAATTTCTTCTCTGATTTCTTAAACCATTTCTTAATAGATTTCTACGGTAATTCTTTTAGAAATTCCATCGGAAATTTATTCACAAATTTCTTAAAAAGAACTCTAAAAAAACTTTCGGGAAATCTATCAAATATTTATTTAGAGCTTCTTTCGGGATTTATTTTACATATTTTTATTAGAATTCGTCTAGAGATTACTTCAGAAATTTCTCCACCATAGATTTATTTAAAAATAGCTCTACAGATGCCTTAAACCATTACCAAAAACATTCTATGTTAAATTTTCCAGAAAATTCTAAGGGAATGTATCCAGAGGCTTCTGAGAGAAAATCTCCAAAGATTCCTTCAGGGATTGAGGGAAATAAGTTCCACCAGAGATTTTTAGGGAACTACTTCAGATTAATTTAAGAATTAATACAGATTCCTTCAAGAATTTAAAAAAAAAATGTGTACATATCTCCGAAAACTGATCTACAGATTTTTTTAGAAAACTACTTCAGTGATTTCTCTGTTCAGTCTTCCAGATTCGGTTTTGGACATTTCTCCACGATTTGTTTCGTGAAATCAGCAAGAGAGTCTTTCGGGAATTGCTCTGGGTATTTTTTTTCAACAACAAGTCCATACACTCCGTCTGAAATTTTCAAACAAATTACTTTGTATTTCTCCAGTGACTATTTTTAGAATTCTTTCAAATATTCTTCAGGACTTTCAACAAAATTGTTTTGTTCAATCCAGCAGATTTTGTGTCCGGGAATGTATTTAGATTTCTGAAAAAAAAAACGACTGAAAAGAATCCAGTAAAGTGTTTCATAGTTTCCTTCACGAGTTGTCCAACAGGTTTCGTCGTTTCTCTGAAGACAATTTCAATCATTCGTCCACAATTCCTTTCAGTTATTCATAGATTCCGTATGGATTTTTCTCACAAATTACTTCGTTTATATGCCCAGAGAGTATTTTAAGAATTCTTTCAAATATTCATTCAAAATATTGTTTAGAGGTATTTTTGGATTCCTACAGAAATTTCTTGAGAGATTATTTGAGAAATAACCGCAGATAATTTCGAAATTCCCTTCAAAACCTTTCAGTTATTGACCTCATCCTTTCCTCTTGAGACTTTTTCACAAATGTCTCCATAAATTATCTTGTAAAATCATTCACAAATTTCTTTAAACATATTTCCACTAATTCTTCTTTTATTTCAAAACAGGTTATTACGGGAATGCCGTAAATATTTCATTGCAAACTTTTTCACGGAATCTTTGTCCAAAGATGTAGTCCCTTAACAGATTACTTCTAGGATTTTTCAAAAATAATTGTTCAATTGGGTCATTCAATGAATAAAATAGTGCTATTTTCTATTGCCTAATTAAAAAAGCAAATTTTCTAACGCAATTTTATTGCGTTCCAATGTCTTTGTTATGTCAAAATAAACAAAACAGAATGGGAAAGATGTGTTGACAGTTCGCCCCGAAGAAAAAAAGACATTCAAACTTCAAATTAATTTATTTATTTTTTTCTCGTGCACCAAATGTGATGACATTTTGGATTTCGATTCACTTTCGGATGGAGATTCCAATTATCGTACAATCAATTAAGAACCTAATTCTCCAGAAACTCCTCCAGCAACCTATCCATAGATTTCTTTGTTCTCTCAGAACACATAGGGGAACTTACGTATTTTCGGCAGTTTTGTTTTCTTCGTCATGTGGGGGTTTTTGAAACCTGTTGATCTCAAAGTTGGACTCAAATCCTTCCCAACCCAGCGGAGTTGTATGCCCAAATTTCAGACAATTTGGCCCACAAAAACCCCCCATGACGAAAAGAACAAACCTGCCGATAATACCCTTTGTCACCCTATTCCAAATAATCCTATGAAAAGTTCTACAGCGATTACAAAGAAAATTCTAGCAGAGATTCTTATTATTCCAGAGATTAAATTTAAGATATCTTCAAGAATATCACGGAATATTTCTGTAATCATTTCTCCAGAAATACCAACGAAAATTTATTTCAAAATGTCTGAAAGAATTACTTCAAAGATGTATTTGTTTATTTCTCCAGAGAATCTTTTGGAATATTTTTCAGGAATAGTTCTCTAAATTCATCGATTATTTCGAGAATTTGTCTTTCAAGAATGTTTCCACCATTTTGTTTCGAATATCCTCTATCGAGGATTCCTACAGATTTCTTTGAACATTCCTCCATAAGTTCTATCAAGATTTTTCCACATATTCGTCGTTAGTTTATCTCTCCAGAGATACCTTTGAGCATTTCTCCAATGATTGCTGGAGGGGCTAGATCCAGGGCAGAAATTGTTTCATTTTTTTTTCGGTATTTTTTCCAAAAATTATTTGAAAATTCTTTCTTGAATTCCTTTAGAAGATTTCCCTTTTTTCCTCCCTGTTGTTGATGGGAAAATTCCTTTTAACATTCCATTGAAAATTTATTCGGAAGTTCTTTCGGGCTTCCTCCAGAAATTTCTTTGGATAAGGATTTTTTTTCATTCATGCCTTCAGCGATTTTTTTTTCGGAAATTTCATCAAACATTATTGGAAAATTACTGCAAGAGTTTGTTAACAGATTGCTCAAATACCCATATACAAATTTTCTTTCATGTTCCAAAATTTCCTTCGGGAATGTATCCAGAGATTTCTGAAAGAACTACTCCAGACATTCTTCCGTTTATTTCTCCAGAAATTGTTCCAAAGATTTCTATGGCAATTATTTCGACAGTTCGTCCACAAATTGCTTAGTGTTTTTTCAACAACCACCTTCGTTTATTACCCGTGGAATTATTTGAAGTTTTTTTTTTAATTCCTCCAGAGATTTCTCCAGAGATTAATTTCTCCAGTGACTGTTTTTGAAAATTCCTCCGAAGATTATTTTTAGAATTGCTCCACAGATTTCTTCAAGATTTTATCTATAAAATTAATTCGTTCAATTCTCCATAAATTTCTTCGGGAATGTATCAAACACATATTTTCATGAGATGAATGTATTATTAGCCGAGATGAACCAGCCCTGGGCTGAAAATCTCGTTAATAAAAATAATAAAATGTATTATCATAGGAATTCTCCAGAAATTTCTTCTGAACTATTTTTAGATATTTGTACGGAACCATACTTAGTTCAAATCATACTTAGTTCAGTCCTTCAGAAATTCCTTTGTCATGTTTGGATTTTTGAGAAAACTAATCTTGAGATTTCTTAGTTCATTCGCCCAGAGATTCTTCCGGAAATCACTCCTGATATTCATTTAAGGTTTTCGCAAAAAAATGTTCATTTTGTCAAGAATTAGTTCGAAAATTCATCCAAAGATGTTTAAGAGAGAATAACTTCAGAGATTCCTTCGTTCTTTTCACAAGAACGTTTTTTAGTAATTCTTTAAAATATTCCTTCATAAATTTCATCGCAGGTTCCTTCGGAGTTTCCTGCTGAGATTTCCCTTTCGTGTCGAACCAGGACAATTGTGCTGTTAAGCTGTCACAGTTTCGCGTCTATTTTTTTCTTTGTTTAGTCTTTGTTTTATGTGATGTAAACTGTTTCAATAATTCAGCCATTACTTACACTTGTATGTGTGCAAACAAACTTTTGTATACGTTCCTTCTGAGATTTACCACAACAAGTTAAAAAAGGTGGACAAAAACCGCAAAACATCAAAAAGTTTTTATGCAACTTAGTATCATAATTTATATTTTAGTATCATAATGGCCAATTTTTCCGAACTGGTTCATTATGCAACTGAAATGAGTTGCATAATGAAAAATAGTGAACATTATGCAACTCAAATGGGTTGCATTATAAAAAAAAATCATTGCATAAAATTTTGTATAGAACTCGTTGTTAAACTCGATTTTTTCAGCTCTCTTCGTATTTATCCAACTCGGCAAGTCTCGTTGGATAAATGTACGACACGTGCTGAAAAAATAACTTTTTGCTCTTACATAAATAACTATAACTGTCGCATATTTTTCATTTCCGTTTTATCTAGGCCTAGTCAAAGCTAAAAATCGACAGATAAAGAGTAGTTCTCCAGAAATACCTTTTGCGAATCCTAAAGGGATTAAAGGGTATAGGAAATAGTTCCGAAATATCCCACTGGAACTACTGGAAAATTCTTCCTTCAAACAATATATTATGAGCCGGGGCCCGTGGTGTAGTTGGTCACACGTTCGCTTCATATGCGGATGGTCATGGGTTTGATTCCCAGCCCCGGCACTTGCAATTTTTCGTCAGTTGCTTTTCCCCCGAGAGCAACTGACACTGACCTTCTTCTGAGCCCCATGGCTCAAACGGACCCCTGGATATCGGCTCAAACGGATACCTGGATATCGGCGAACTGCTACTCATAATGGTGGACCCCCAATCGGACTGGAAAGGAACAACGGCCATCCATCACCATCCTTGTGCTCATCATTCTACTAGGTATAAAGTAGAAAAAGTGAAAGCAGCAGAAAGGCAACCAGTTCGATAAAGTAGAATAGAATCTAGGCGCTGTACAAAATGTAAGTGCAGCTGTCAATTGAAATTGCTCACGTAGTGCCCCAGTGGACAATAGAGCTGTAAATTAGGTTAAGTGATTAAGAATTAAAAAAATATATTATGAATTCTTCGATTTTCATCCCCATATTTTTTCCGGAATTATTCCAGAGATACCTCAAAGAATTTCTTCATTTCATAAAATATTTCTTTGTTCATTTCTTCAGGGTTTTCAACTTGATTCTTATTAGAAAATTTCAGTGATTCCCCTGGTGATTTTTTTAAAAATTCTTCCACAGAATTTTCCTCAAATTTATTTGTTCTTTAAAGGGATTATTTTATATATTCCGTTAAAATTTTATTTGGAAGTTCTTGCGGGATTTTCTCCTAAAATATTTCAGAGATATTTTTTTTTCGAAAATTGCTTCAAAGATTCTTTAGGAAACAACCCCACACAATCCTACGGGAATTACTCCTTAGATTTTATCACAAATTCATCGTTTAAAAATTTTCCCACATTCTTTCGTTTTTCTTCTAGAACTTCCAGAACCTCCAGACTCGATCGAGAATCCTCACAAGGATTACTTCGAGAATTCTTCCAAAAGTTCCTTAAAGAATGTTTCCTTCAAATTCCGTTGTTCATCCGTCCAGAGTTTTCTTTGTGAGTTCATCCAGAGATTGCCAAGGTAGTTTCTCTAGAGATTTCTTTTGGAATTCCTTCATAGAACCCGACGGAGCTTAATCCAGACATTATTCTTTCAAAATTACGTGCGCAGATTCATTCATTATTTTTTCATAAAACACCTTGCTCTTTTCTTCAGGATTTTGTTTTAGAAATTTATCTAGAAATAATTTCGATAATTCGTCCACAAACTCCTTCGGGCATTTTCTCACATATTCCTTAGTTTATTTCTCCAGAGATAACTTAAGGAATTACTTCAAATACAAAATAGAATATTTATTCAGAGCTTCTTTCGGAATTTCTTTGTTATGTATCCAGGAACTTCTTCAGAGATTTCTTCGTTTATGCCTCCTGAGTTTTATTTCTATGATTCTTCTACAGATTCAAAGAAAGTTTCTCCACAGATTACTTCAAGAATTATTCTTTGTTCAATTTCCTTCCGTAGTGTATAGGATTTCTGGAAGAATTACTCCAGAGATTCCTTCGTTCACTCATCCATATATTCTTTCGGGAATCCTTCCAGAGATTCCTATGGAAATTTTCGAAGCATTCACGGGTGGTTAATCAAGCTCTAGCATAAGCTTAAGAAAAACGTGTTTGCTAAAAAAAAACAATTGAATTCATCAGTTGCCATAAGATCAATAGTAGAATATTTTGAATTATTTGAAAAATAGTTTTTATTTGCTATTGGAGGTTCGACTGTTGGGATTCAACTTTCTCTTAGAAACGGCTACGCAGTCTTTTAACAGTGAAACGATGTTTATTAACTGCCCAACGTTTCGACACGGGATTAGTGTCTTCTTCAGGGGAACTGGAATTTACTTACATGTACAAATTCAAACTCTACTGACAATAATTTTACAGCATGTACCAAAAAAACATTACCAGGACAGTTACAGTTAGACAAAACACAAGACCAGAACGACCAAGTTAATGTAAGTTATTTTCGACAAAATTATGTAAAAGTTTGAATTTGTACATGTAAGTAAATTCCAGTTCCCCTGAAGAAGACACTAATCCCGTGTCGAAACGTTGGGCAGTTAATAAACATCGTTTCACTGTTAAAAGATTGCGTAGCCGTTTCTAAGAGAAAATAGTTTTTATTATTTTCAAAACGATTATTTTAAAATAATAAAATCATTGTTTTTCTATTATTATTTTTTCATAATTGTTTTTAATTGATTTTGTGTTATTACTCCTATTGAAATGCTGAAACAAGTGTTTTCCTCTTGTAGCATACAGGGCTTATTATCCAGGGTTGATGAAGGCGGAAACACGATTAAGAATGGATAGGGGTTTTGCACAGTCTTGAAGATCTGCAAAAAATATCCTTAGTAATGTAAACTTTAGTTTTATCATGATATTTTTACCTGATTTCAAAAGTATTTCTTTGTTTGCATAACTGCTCAACAGTTCCTAATCTAAAAACGAGTCGTTTATTTATTCACTTCCAGATTTCCTGCGAAGATACAAAACAGAAATATCCACAGTTATCGTGAATTCGATCTAAATAAAAAAAAACACTTTCTATTTGGATTATATATTGTCGAAATGAAGTTAAACTTACGTAATGTTCAATATTTATATTATGTTATCAGGGCACAAAGTTGATGGTACAATTAAAATAAACTAAAGAATCGTTCATTTCTACATTTCCAGCACAGAATCCTCCTCTCAAATTAATGATAATCATTTTGACTAAAGTCTGCGAAAGAAACAATCTTATTAAGAGTATGAATAGTGGAAAGAAAATAAAACTCACCTGCAAGAATTCCTTCTTCCTCTAAACAAACTCAATTTTTCTCCAAAAATAAATGGGTTGCTGCTAGAATACCGTAGTACATCGTTCAAAACAGTTTCAGATAATATTATTATTAACAACAAAATATATTAAATTGTATTTTTATAAAATGTTTCTCGACGAGTTAACTTCTTGCAACAAACTTATTTTTTTATCGTCGAATCTCGGCCATTTTTCATCATTTTTATCAAAATTGACACCGTCGCAAACTTGTTTTTCAATCGTGTTGTTTATTTGCTGAGAATGTGAAAATGTTTGGCCGAAATTCAGATAGGAAATTTAAGTTTTACCGTATATATATTTGCTGAGCTACGGCGTTGCCAGTCGATTGACGAGCTCTTGTAAGTTTAAAGTGAATATTCCCAACCCTGGTTGTCATGATATGAGTTATAGCTGAAATGCCTGCAAATAAAACCAATATATTGTATTCACAAGTAAAACTGGAACGTTATTCAACGATGGTGCAAACATTATTACGCATACGGTATTGATGCATAGCTTAATTACTCAGAATTGTTCCAAGGAGTTTCATAAGAATCGCCATCTTACGACAACAATTCTTAACAAAATTTATTATTCAAGAATTACTCCAAGAAGTTTCTTAAGAATCGCCATCTTACGACACCAATTCACAGCAAAAGTCAGATTATTAAAGAATTTCTTTACCAAGCACTCAGGATTGCTCCAAGGAGTTTCATAAGAACCGTCATCTCACGACAACAATTCTTAACAAAATTTATTATTCAAGAATTACTCCAAGAAGTTTCATAAGAATCGCTATCTTACGACAACAATTCTTAACAAAATTTATTATTCAAGCACTCAGAATTGCTCCAAGGAGTTTCCTAAGAACCGTCATCTCACGACAACAATTCTTAACAAAATTTATTATTCAAGAATTACTCCAAAAAGTTTCATAGGAATCACCATCTTACGACAACAATTCTTAACAAATTTTTTTATTCAATCACTAAGAATTGCTCCAAGATTTTTAAAGCATTTCTTAATTAAGCACTCAGAATTGCTCCAAGGAGTTTCATAAGAATGACGGTAGAATCATGGTAACAATTCTTAACAAAATGTATTATTCAAGCACTCAGAATTGCTCCAAGGAGTTCCATAAGAACCGCCATCTTACGACACCAATTCCCAACAAAAGTCAGATTATTAAAGCATTTATTAATTGAGCACTCAAAATTGCTCCAAGGAGTTTCATAAGAATCGCCATCTTACGACACCAATTCTCAACAAAAGTCAGATTATTAAAGCATTTCTTAACCAAGCACTCATGATTGCTTCAAGGAGTTTCATAAGAACCGTCATCTCACGACAACAATTCTTAACAAATTTTATTATTCAAGCACTCAGAATTGCTCCAAGAAGTTTCATAAGAATCGCTATCTTACGACACCAAATCTCAACAAAAGTCAGATTCTTAAAGCATTTCTTAATTAAACTCTCAGAATTGCTCCAAGGAGTTTCATAAAAACCGCCATCTTACGACACCAATTCTCAGCAAAAGTCAGATTATTAAAGAATTTCTTAACCAAGCACTCAGGATTGCTTCAAGGAGTTTCATAAGAACCGTCATCTCATGACAACAATTCTTAACAAATTTTATTATTCAAGCACTCAGAATTGCTCCAAGAAGTTTCATAAGAATCGCTATCTTACGACACCAAATCTCAACAAAAGTCAGATTCTTAAAGCATTTCTTAATTAAGCACTCAAAATTGCTCCAAGGAGTTTCATAAGAATCGCCATCTTACGACACCAATTCTCAACAAAAGTCAGATTAATAAAGCATTTCTTAATTAAGCACTCAGAATTGCTCCAAGGAGTTTCATAAGAATCGCCATCTTACGACAACAATTCTTAACCAAATTTATTATTAAATCACTAAGAATTGCTCCAAGAAGTTCCAAAAGAACCGCCATCTTACGACACCAATTCCCAACAAAAGTCAGATTATTAAAGCATTTCTTAACCAAGCACTCATGATTGCTTCAAGGAGTTTCATAAGAACCGTCATCTCACGACAACAATTCTTAACAAATTTTATTATTCAAGCACTCAGAATTGCTCCAAGAAGTTTCATAAGAATCGCTATCTTACGACACCAAATCTCAACAAAAGTCAGATTCTTAAAGCATTTCTTAATTAAACTCTCAGAATTGCTCCAAGGAGTTTCATAAAAACCGCCATCTTACGACACCAATTCTCAGCAAAAGTCAGATTATTAAAGAATTTCTTAACCAAGCACTCAGGATTGCTTCAAGGAGTTTCATAAGAACCGTCATCTCATGACAACAATTCTTAACAAATTTTATTATTCAAGCACTCAGAATTGCTCCAAGAAGTTTCATAAGAATCGCTATCTTACGACACCAAATCTCAACAAAAGTCAGATTCTTAAAGCATTTCTTAATTAAGCACTCAAAATTGCTCCAAGGAGTTTCATAAGAATCGCCATCTTACGACACCAATTCTCAACAAAAGTCAGATTAATAAAGCATTTCTTAATTAAGCACTCAGAATTGCTCCAAGGAGTTTCATAAGAATCGCCATCTTACGACAACAATTCTTAACCAAATTTATTATTAAATCACTAAGAATTGCTCCAAGAAGTTCCAAAAGAACCGCCATCTTACGACACCAATTCCCAACAAAAGTCAGATTATTAAAGCATTTCTTAACCAAGCACTCATGATTGCTTCAAGGAGTTTCATAAGAACCGTCATCTCACGACAACAATTCTTAACAAATTTTATTATTCAAGCACTCAGAATTGCTCCAAGAAGTTTCATAAGAATCGCTATCTTACGACACCAAATCTCAACAAAAGTCAGATTCTTAAAGCATTTCTTAATTAAACACTCAGAATTGCTCCAAGGAGTTTCATAAGAACCGCCATCTTACAACACCAATAGTACAGATCGGTGAAGTACTAGATGTGTAGTAATGAGCTGAATTTTAGTATGGTGAGAAGGTCAATTCTCCGTTTCTGCAGTGAAATGGATCCAAAAGCGTGGGTATTATGATTCCTTGCCTTATTTGATGCTGTTTGAGCAAAACTTTGGGCAACAGTGTTGTTGTTTTCTCAATTTCTTGCAACATAAACAATATAGTTATCCAAAGTTTTGCTCAAACAGCATCAAATTAGGCAAGGAATCATAATACCCACGCTTTTTGTACCATTTCATTGTAGAAACAGAGAACTGACCTTCTCACCATACAAAAATTCAGCTCATTACTACAAATCTAGTACTACATCGAACGTGCCCCATTCCCAACAAAAGTCAGATTATTAAAGCATTTATTAATTAAGCACTCAAAATTGCTCCAAGGAGTTTCATAAGAATCGCCATCTTACGACACCAATTCTCAACAAAAGTCAGATTATTAAAGCATTTCTTAACCAAGCACTCATGATTGCTTCAAGGAGTTTCATAAGAACCGTCATCTCACGACAACAATTCTTAACAAAATTTATTATTCAAGCACTCAGAATTGCTCCAAGGAGTTTCATAAGAATCGCCATGTTACGACAATAATTCTTAATAAAAGTCAGATTATTGAGGCATTTCTTAATTAAGCACTCAGAATTGCTCCAAGGAGTTTCATAAAAACCGTCATCTAACGACAACAATTCTTAACAAAATTTATTATTCAAGCACTGAGAATTACTCCAAGGAGTTCCATAAGAATCACCATCTTACGATACCAATTCTCAACAAAATTCAAATTTTTAAAGCATTGCTTAATTGAGCATTTAGAATTGCACCATGGAGTTAGGTAAAAAGGTACAAATTTACTTACTCATTGGACTATATAAACGCTGCGCTGATGAATCTATTCTGTCGGCCGATCGTTTCCAGTCCTCGTTGACAAAATCCATCGCTGCATATTATTTGGCATATCCCATGGTTCGCGCAGTTCCGTCAGATTCCGTTTTCACGCAACGAATCTTTGTCCACAGATTGCGGGACTAGGGAGCGCATATTCGCAACTGCAAACACTACTTCACATCCTGGGTAACATCATTATTGCATGTTCCAGGGTACACCATTTTTCCACGTTTCAATATTTTTCACTATTTAATATGTACCTTTGTGAAACATTTTTTCGAAAAAAGCGCAAAAACTTAAACACTTATCGCACATGTCATGAGGCACCCCTTCCGGATCCCGGAACACCTTTTCTTATCGTGGATAACATCATTTTCACATGTTAGCTTTATTCCAGGATAAACCGTTTTCTCCACTATTTCATATTGGCACCAACTCATCCTTTCCAAAACAAACGTAACCCAACACTTGGAACACTTCAGCGCCGAAATCCGCGCCGCGGATCTGACCACGCACGGAACCCGAATCCACCTGCGTTTCCTTTGGTTTCACCTTCAAAGATCCCCGGACACTGCGAACGCGAACCGATATGTGCCGATTGTTTTACCGGCACCATCCAACAAACGACCTTGTACGGTTGTACTCTCGGAGGTTGTTTTTTTTTTGCAAACTGGTTTTTTTCCATCTCCAACCCCGGCAAAAAAGAAAACTCTTGAGAGACTTTCAGGACCGAATTGTTTATAATCTGTCTCCCGGATCTTACCGCGCACGAAACCGGAATCAACCTGGGCTTCTACGTATAAAAACCACCCGGATACTGCGAACCCGCGAACCGATTCTTTTTCCGGCACCATTCAAAACAGACGACGTTGTACCTACTCGCGGCGGTTGTTGTTTTTTTTTGCAAACAGCTTCGCTTGCATAACTTCCAACAACAACAACATAAACAAAACCAAAAAAAGAAGAAGAAAAGCATATGCTGCATGTTGTTCGAGCAGCAGCATACCTAACAGTGCCTCACAGATGTCTCACGTCTCACATTTTTCCTGGTGGGGTAGTAGTGAAACTTGGGGGAAAATATGTGCACTCTTACCCCGGTTGTTAGTTTTATCATTATTTAGCCGTTTTACCCAAATCAGTTGGGTAATATTTTCATATGCAATCTGAATAGCCTTTGAATTGGCGTGCATTTTTGTGTATGGAAAAATTCAAGCTAGTGTTCGTGTGATGAAATGTCACTTATCTCTATTTATTGGAAACGACGGCGTCGAATATTCTGGTGTGTGTTTGTTTATCACCGAGAAGCAACACATGCGTTCTCGCTCTTACATGTGGCTTGGATATATCTGTCTCTGTTGCTGATAGTGTGTACGTTTGGTTCGTTCATTTAGCAACAAGCAAAGGAGAGTGGAACTGGCATTCCTCGCTTCGGTCAGCCCCGACGAGTGATAAACATTCATCGCCACGGTTGGTCGTGAATATACTTCAGCATGAGGCATTCGCACCCACCGGTGGACTTGAGTGTTGTTTAGTTGCTTCCGCCGTTCTTCGTGAGCCAAGCGATGTGCGATGGTGTGCAGTCCAGGAGAGCGAACGAAAAATGTGATTCAAAGCAGCGTGAAAACTAGCAATTCGTTCATTTTTGAATGAATCTTCCAGGCTCTGGTGATGATCGATTTTTTTATCGGACACCTAATTAAAAGCTGTTCAGCATTCTTTGGAGAGAACGCTAAAACAGATGCTTTTCTTTTTTCTAACCATGATCCATTATCTAATGGGGCGCTTCTCATTGTGTCTTTCTTTATCTTAACCATTCGTTTACAGCTTCATTAGTATCTAAAATGCGTTGAATGAAGGTAAAAAGCAGTTATTTGACGAATTCATATGGGGACTGACTGTATTTACGGATACTTTTTTTTCTCGCTTGTTAGTCAAAGAAAAGCATTGACCATTTGAAATCTTTGCCTACGATTTGATCCTGTGGTTGGGATGCTGATCAGGGCTCGATATGAATCAACTTGTGAAGATCGTGTTGATCACACGGTGGAATGTTGATTTTATTAAGCACAAGATACTCCATGCCCAAGGAAGGCAAGAAAGTTTTTTCTACGAAAAGTTCCTGGACCGAACGGTGATCGAACCCGTCACCCTCAGCTTGATCATGCTGAATACTCACGCCTTTACAGCTGTTGCCATATGGTACTGTTCAGTATTGTACTCGAAGAAGTGATTAGGAAGTCTGGTGTGCAGAGGAATGGCACAATCATCCATCATACGCTCGCACATGTTCCACGGCTTTGCGGACTATATTGATCTCATGGATATCGATCTTAGGGCTGTGAATGAAGCTTATGCTCTTGTCCGAGACGAAGTACGTAATTGCGGCTAGAGACAAATGAAAGCCTATTGGTGTTAGTGCTGAGATAGTAATTAATGAGGATTTGTTTGAATTTGTTTTTCTTGACATACTTGGGACAGTGACGTTCCCAGTGAAGTAGAAAGGCGTATTGCAGCTTCGAATAGGGTTTTTTAAGGATTGCGTAACTAGCAAATGCAAACGCAAAAGAGCTCTGCATGATAGGTAAATTCTTCCTATGGCCCTTGAAGGTCACGAGGCGCAGACCTTAAAGGAGGTATACAAAAAAGCTATTTTTAGTGACTGAGTGCTGTGGACAACGAGCTGTACCAAGTGTACAGCGAGGCGAATATTGTGAAACTTATAGAAAATAGTAGACAGTAGTGGGCTAGACACGTAGTATGAATGCTGGAAACAAGAATTGCGAAAACAATATTCAGCAGGAGACCAAGTTAAGATCGGTGACTTCAAAACTGGAGGAACGTCGGCCAAGACCGACGAAGATGGAACTATAACATACTAGCTAAGCTAGGCGTTGGAGTAAAGTTATTCTGTAAGCCAACGAAGTTTGGCGTGGTTGAGCTCTTGCTAGCCTTTATCAGAGTGACATATACAAACGCCGCCCTGTATTCATAGGCCTTAGCGGATCGCCAGTAGTGGCTCACGCCTTACTTACTTACCGATCAGACTACACATTCAATCCTGAATTGCCTGTTCAGCACTTTTTTGAAGAAAATAGAACAGCAGAACTGTTTCGGTAGCTTCGGTAATCGATTTTACTGAGGCTCAGTAAACCATCTGTCAAAACCGGGAGTAAAAGGTATAACAGGTATAAAAGGTAAACAATGCAGTATAGCTGCATTCAGCTGTTCTATTTTCGTCAAAAATGTACCGAACACGGTATTCCAAATTAAGTGTGTATGGCCTGGTTGGCCTCTGCTGTACATAGCAGCCGTCTCCATTCCATTCGATCCATGGCTGTGTGTCTCCAGTTCTGTATTCTGCATAGGGTCCGCAGATCGTCCTCCACTTCGTCGACCTACCAGCTAGTGCGCACCACGTCTTCTTGTACCGGTCGGATGACCCTCGAAAACCATTTTGTTGCTGTCTGACATCCTGATGACGTGACCCATCCACCGTAGCCTCCCGATTTTCGCAGTGTGGACGATGGTTGGTTCTCTCGGCAGCAAGTCCAGTCTTCCATCTGCACTCCACCGTAGATGGTACGCAACACCTTCCGTTCGAAAACTTCAAGGGCGCGTTGATCCTCTGCACGTAGGGTCCATGCTTCATGCCCATAGAGGACTACCGGTCTAATCAGCGTTTTGTAGATAGTTAACTTCGTATGACGGCGATCTTTGTTCGATCGTAGAGTTCTGCGGAGTCCAAAGTAAGCTCGATTTCCTGCTACAATGAGTCTCTGAATTTCTTTGTCGGTGTCGTTGTCGGCGGTCACCAGTGAGCCCAAGTACACGAATTTTTCAACCGCCTCGATTTCATCACCGTCGATAGAAATTTGGGGTGGCGGGCCCACGCCCGCCTTGGAGCCCTTTGCCATCATGCACTTTGTACGTTTCCGCCATCGTCTCAAAATTTCGAGCTTTAATATTAATATCGTCCCACTCGTGTTTATCCCCGCTCTCCTTATTACACCCTCTACGTCTACAGCAATGTTGAACAGCAAGGACGAAAGACCATCACCTTGCCGTAACCCTCTGCGAGATTCGAAGGGATTCGAGAGTGTCCCTGATACTCGAACTACGCACATCACTCGATCCATCGTCGCCTTGATTAATCGTTTCAGTTTATCTGGAGTCCGTATTCGTGCATAAACTGCTATAGCTGTTCTCGATCGATTGTATCATACGACGATTTGAAATCGTTGAACAAGTGATGTGTGGGCACGTTGTATTCGCGGCATTTTTGCAACACCTGGCGGATGGCAAACATCTGCCCCATTGTAGCGCGTTCATCCATAAATCCAGCCTGATATTGCCCCACGAGCTCTCTTGCAATCGGTAATAGACGGCGGCATAACATTTGTGAGAGTATATTGTAGGCAGCGCTCAGTAGTGTGATCGCGCGATAGTTTCCGCAATACAACTTGTCGCCCTTTTTGTAGATGGGACACACGATACTTTCCATCCACTCCTCCGGTAATACTTTCTCCTCCCACCACCAGTGCTTCTCCACGGTATTTTAGTAACTCGCTTGGTAGTTGATCTGCTCCAGCAGCTTTGTTGTTTTTCAACCGGCTAACCTCCTCTTCAATCTCTTGGAGATTAGGGGCTGGAAATCTTTCATTCTGCGCACGTACTCCTAGATCTGTTACCGTCGTAATTGAGGATCGTAATGCTGCCGCCACCTCTCCACTACCTCGTGCTCGCTCGTGAGAATATTCCCGTGATTATCTCGACACATGTCGGCTTGTGGCACAAAGCCTCTGCGCGAGCGTTTCAGCTTCTCGTAGAACTTTCGTGTGTCCTAAGCGCGGTACAGCTCTGCCATCGCATCGCAATCCCGTTCTTCCTGCTGACGCTTACGTGCCTCATTCGCTCTCGTACGGTACTGCAGCATTCTCGCCCATGCTGCATTCTTCTCGTTTTTCAACTGTTCACATTCGCCGTCGTACCGGTACCAGTCAGTCGTTTCTGTGATTCGGAGTCGTGAAGCCTAGTGATGTAGCCGAGGTACTACCTATGGCGGATCAGATTTCCCTCCAGCCATCTTCAAGTGTAGTTGCGCCAAGCTGCTGGTAGTTGGTAGGGCCACTACTAGCTGCTGCGCGTAGTCTTGAGCCACTTCTACGTTACGCAGCTGCTCGATGTTGAACCGCGTGGTAATAACTGTAGACAATTTTGAACGCATGCATACTGCGACTAAGAAGTGATCCGAATCTATATTCGCACTGCGGTATGTGCGGACATTGGTTATATCCGAGAAGAAATTATCGTCGATTTGGTTTTCTGTTTAATGGTTATGTGATCTCCAGGTGGCTTTGTGGATATCTTTTGCGGGGGAAGAAGGTGCTTCGACTACCATACCATCAGGAGGCTGCATAGTTTACGCATCGCTGGCCGTTATCATTCGATACGGGCGGCGTGCAGGCTGTTTCGCCCCATTCCCGGTCTGTTCATTTCCTCTTTTCGTACCTGTGCGTTCATATCGTCGACAACGATTTTCACGTCACGCGGAAACCAACTATTGTATGTTTGCTATAACTGCGCGTAGAACGCTTCGTTCTCGTCATCAGGTCTCTCTTTATGTGGGCAGTGGACATTGATGATGCTGTAGTTGAAGAAACAGCCCTTAACTCTCAACATGCACATCCTTGCGTTGATCGGCTGCCACCCGATCACACGTTGTCGCATCTTGCTCAACACTATAAATCCTTTTCCCAATTCATTGGTGGTGCCACAGCTTTGGTAGAAGGAAGCCGCTCGATGCCCGCATTTCCACACTTTCTGTCCAGTCCAACAAAGTTCCTGCAACGCCACGATGTCGAAGTTGCGGGGATATAATACGTCGTAGATTATCTTGTCACATCCTGCGAAACCAAGTGACTTACAATTCCATGTTCCAATCGTAGTCCTGTCTTCATTGCTTAGGTCTTTGCCGATTGTATCGAGTCGTGTTTTTTCCTATGTTATTCACAATGGGGATTTTTACGGGTGGCTTATTGGGCCTACGTCAACAATTCTGTCTCGCCGGAAGGCCATCGTGCCAGTTCTGTTTAACGTCCCAACCAACACTGGAACGACCACGCTGATGGGGCTTGGATCTAGTTGGGCTGGGCGCGATGCAGCGTTTCTTACTCAGCCGCTGGGTGCCAGAACTTACGCTGGTTGAGCCGCACATCCTTGGTGAACAGACGCTCGGGTCGTACCTCCTCAATCTAGCTGAAGTCAGAAGGACAACAGTGCTCAGGCTGCACAACCAGCTAAGCACACAACTCCTTAGCTGGTGGTTTCTGTCATCGCTTGACCCGTGGAAGCATGAGGTAGGAACTTGTGAGGACAAAAGCTATGTTGAACGCTGGCTTTATCGACTCACAGTATTGCACAGTACAACACCGAAGGAATAACCGGGAAACTCGTGGTTTAGTGACCAAGATTGTCTCAATTATGCCTTTAATCATTCACATCGTCCTAGAGTTTGAAGCCTACAAGATATTTTTGTAGGCTTCAAACTCTAGGTAGTATTCAAACCCGAAACCATGCCCGAACCCGAACCCGACGGGTACGGGTCGGGTTCGGGCCTGGAAGTTTGAGAAACGCTCGGGTTCAGGTCGGGTTCGGGTTTAAACAATTTCAAAATATTCAGGTACGGGTCGGGTCGGGTTTGAATAACGTCGGGTTCAAGTCGGGTTTGGTACCAGCGTAGATAAATCAGTATTTTGAAAATGCTTTTATTTGTTATACCCGATAAATTTACGGATAATTTTTCAACTCGGGTTTTGATCGGGTTTATTGACAAATGCCGTTTTTCTTTTTGATCCAGTTCCAACCTGGGTTGAAACTGGATGAGATCACAGTTTCAACCCCAACCCGACTTCGGTTTCGCTTGTACTAAAGTTTGTTTGAGTTTGGTTGACGTTTGTTTATTTACACATTTTCCGCCAATCCAGTTCCAACCCAGGTTCAAAAAGAAAAACGGCAAAAGATTTTTTTCGGGTTCGGGTTTGATCGACGAAAATTTTTCGGGTTCGGGTCGGGTCCGGGTTTGACGGAACCAGGGTTGCAAAAAAATGAAAGCATGCAACGAACGTGAGTTTTTGTTTTTGTCTTTTCACCACATCGCTTCTGACGTTAAAGCCTCTTTCCTTCACGGAGGCGGGTGAGAAGAGAACAAAAATTCTCTCGTCGCTCACATCGTGGCGACGGCGAGATTCAATAACAACATTTTCCCTGTCATTGGCACTCAAAAGAGAAAATTGACCACGCTTGCTTATGGGCCAGTCGCATTCATGCGGCCGTTGTTGACATGAAGTATCCATCAGCGCAGAGCGTGTGTTGATGATGGTGGAGTCATTACGTCCACAAAGTAGTTGAGTTTTTCTGTGTTCACTTTCAAGTATCTCACAGCGGAGCTGAAAATGAATGCCTAAAGCATTCAGTTCAGCAAAATGTCATTCAATTGAATGTGACCTTTTCAACCCTGGACGGAACAACAAATTCTCGGGTACGGGTCGGGTCCGGGTTTTGAAATTGGAAATTGTTCGGGTACGGGTCGGGTTCGCGTCGGGTTCGGGTCTGTAAAATCTGAAAACCGACCATCTCTATTTGACACTAGGCCAAAAAAGGAAAAACCACGAAACAACCGAAGATTGAAACATTTTACCTCTTACCTCGCTTCCGCACGATGATTCCGGGTGTCTCCTTAATAATAAATAGAACAAACTTACAGAATGTTCCACGTAACTGTGAATTTCATTGTACAGCCTTCTGCAGCAAGTCTGTTAGTCTAGCTTTCCACTGGTGGTATTTAGTTTACAAATTTTCTCCGGCACACAATTTTCAACACCAAATGTCACACGTTTTAACGTTAACTTTAATTCAATCGAACTTATACTTTCAATAACTGATATTAATTGATACAATGGTCGTCGTTAAGTCAGACCGGACCATCTGTTTTTCAATGATTTCGAGAAAATATCCTGCCAGCACTTTAAATTTCAAATCACTGGTATTATTTTCAGAAATACTATTATTCTTTTATGTAGTGAAACATCTGCATCAAAATAACGTCGAAAAGTTCAGGTTTAAGGAATTACTCAGCTTATCTTTACCTGCCTGCCAAATCGCGTAGCCCACTTTGACTGAACGCCGACCAAATGAGAAATAGAAAAAAATGGATGGCAAAACTTATAAAAATGACGAGTGCGAAAATTTTCTTTTTCGCCAACAAGCGCGGCACGCTACGATCCTTTTTCCTTTTAGTTTTCAAAAACCTTCATTTTTATGACCACCCTATCTGAAAATTGGTCACTCTAATGACGAAATTAAAAAAAAAACGGGTCTAATTATTTTCGATGAACTACATACCCACCAAGTTTCACGGTAATCGGAGTTGCACTATATCGTTTTGCTATGGAATGGCTGGACTATTACAATATTCTGTCGATAAGGCCCATTTTTCTACACTTATAAAAAGGTATTGACTAAATATTTAAAAAAAGACAACAAATCAGTAAGTTTGGATCACAAGTATTCAATTGAGCATAAAAGCTAATTCCAGGGAATTTGAATATGTATTTTAAGATAGTCTAAAGATAGCTTAATTTTTTCGCACTTGGATTAAAAAAAAAGTTCGAGTAGAAATTCTAAATATGCTTAATTACAACCGTTCGCATTTGGCAAATGAAGACTATGTTTTCGTATTTGAACTAGACACAAGTATGTAATAACACACCACCGTCAAATGCATACCAAAGTAATGACAGTGAGTATCAGCCTCAAACCAAATGCTAACTCAAAGATCATGCAATTACCTCAATTGAAGTGCTATACATCACCCAGAAACAGTAAACAGAAAAGAATAACCACGTTAAGCAGAGCATTTCTCAAGCAGCTCCGATCTTTATCGCAATGACCGGTGCACGTGTAATTACCCAGTCAAGTAAAGTAGTTTTCCAACCGGGGGGTTTATTTGTAAGATAAAGAGTAAATCAACTGTTCCGGCAATTCTTCGCCCATGAATTAAGACCGCAAGCAAACGAATTGCTAATCTCTTTAGACAGAGAAGAGCCCGTTGAGAGTGCCATGCGTTGAATAGATTATGGTGTTAATTGCGTCGTAATTGAAATATCAAAGAAGGTACAGCGTGGTTCCAGATTGCTCTGGCCAGTATCACTTTCCTCCTTCGTCTTTAAGTGGATCCATTTGGGAGCTATCATCTCGGAGCAGCCAATCGCTGCCGTGAATCAGGGGCGCAACTATTATAATGGGCCATAGCTTTAAAAGGCCCTGGTGGCGGAAGATGCACGACCGGCTTTATTATTTCTCTCTGCTGTTTCGAGGGGATGCAGCATCAGCGTATAATTTATAAAAATCGCGTGAAATCGTGATCTCGTTGATACCCTTTCGAAACGGTGCGGACCCTGCTGATGCACCGAAACTGAATCGATCGATGATCTGTTTTCTATTTCCGTTCCTTGTGTGGCGGTTCAAGGGACCATCTTTCTTTCTCTCTAGAGCGGTTCGATGCCGTTGGTTCGATGGGAAAATGAAATTCGCGCCAAATTAGGATGGAAAAATGTCGGAATTTAACATGGAAAGTTGTCTCCTCTCCGTGTGTGAGCTCAGACCTTGAACTAGTCGATGGGGCCTATGAATTATAGACCAGCAGAAAGCCCCGCAGCCTCTTTCACCGATATTAGATTCCACGGAATTACAGTTGTCAGTTGTTGGTAGTCCCATTCTTCAATGAATCGGCTAGGGCGCAGAGGCATTACATCGAGCATGGTACCGCGTACTCGAACAAGTTTTCCCCTGGAGCATAGCACGGATATGCGAATCAAGGCGGAATCGGAATGACACAGTCAGGGGGATACGGATCTGTGCGAATTTCGAGCGCGGCATGGTGAACATGTGCACGGCGTTCGACCGGACTGGGTGCCACCGAGAGAAAGCCTCTGGCTTCGAATAATGGAACAGAACGAGCACGTAGGGACCATACCTGGGCGAGCATTTACGATTGAATTGAAACAAACTATCGTCGTTAATTCTTTGTATCGTCGAGGTACTATATTTTTTTCTGTCAGACTAAACCAAACATCTGTTGCTTCCTATGAGCATCGTGCTACGTTTAAGATAGGTTTGAGCATGGACATTAAATATCATCCGTCAAGTAAAGTGATATGAACCAAATTGCTAAATGTAACATATTGTAAATTGTGAGCGCAGCTTCCCATATTTTTCTAATATATAATATAATATTATATAACAAAATATAGAGGCATCAGAAACATAAAGGACAAACAGGAAGAAATGGATGCTCTTGTTTTATTAAAAAATAAAATGAAAATAAAAATAAAATTAAAGTCTAATTAAAGGGTAACTTTGATAGTTTTCCAGCAAATTTTCTCAATATTTTTACATGTAACAGTATTTCTCCGAGTTTTATATTTTTAAAATAAGTACTGGGGTATCAGTTATAAATTGCAATTAAAATATTCGATAATCTGAAATATTTTGGATAACTTTTAGTTTTTCATATAACCAAAAATCAGATTTTAATTTTGGGGTAACTTTGATAATGCCCTAAAACACATCAAATCTCAAAAAATAATCACAGATTGAAATCTTAGGACTATGAACATGATGAGAGAAGGCTTGTGGATTATATTAGATAGAATTTTTATATCAAAACATTGATTTTTTTTTACTGAATTTTACATATAAAAATGAGTTTGTGAAGTATTGAGTGCAAAACACAATAAATTTAGCTATCAAAAATCATTATCTTTGTAATAATAAATGCTCAACGGTACATCAACATATGATTACATGCTATTCATGGTTAGTTTTCTTTTTTGGGTAGTTTTTTTTAATGTTTTATTAACAAATTTTGAACAACTCATATTTATCTACATGAAATTACAAGGGCATTGCATACTTTTAGGCGTTTATCAATGTATGGAGATTAATATCCCAATTTACAAAATTGCTTCCATTTCGTAAAAACACACTTCGTTAAGAGATTCAAGGCCAGATTTGGAATCTGCTATGATGAATCTATCGAGAATGAGAGTCCATTCATTGAAAAAATAGTTTTAACTAAGTCGTATAGCAGATTGTTTGAAGGGGTTGATAAATGACAAAAATATCAACATTTTTTATTTTTGGTCCAAAAAGTTGTATATAAATTAGATTTTAATGAAAATACGTCTAAGATGAACCTTCATATGTATAGAATTGAGTTACGTTTACCTTTTTCTTAACTGGTTGAAGAAATCATAGTTATAAGCAGAGATGTCCATATCCTCAGTGTGGGAAAGAGAAATTGAAAATACACCACTCACGCTGTGCATCTGAACAGGAGCCCTTCTCTTATATGTGGATCCACCACTGCGATTCGGATGCGCACAAGCTTGGTGGGTAGAAATAAATCTCTTAGCTCCCTGAGCACTAGGCCACACAACAGTGCGGCGAGAGCGATTTCAAATTCTCTTCGGTGAAAGTGTAAAAAATCACCCGGGTGCGCGCTCCAGTGAGGTTTTTGCGCCAGAGTGCGCGCTGCGGTGAAACGCCGGAGAGTTCTCGCCCCGGCGACACCATGGTGATAATTCGGTGACTGCTGGGTGAAAACACGGGAGAGCGCCGGAGAGCGATGCGCGCGAAAGAGTGAGCCACACTCGATCCAAGGCGGACGTGCAAGAGCACGCACTAGCGCTTGGTCTACCTACCACCCAAAACAAGAGAAACTGGCTTCTTGGTGGGGTGAAAAATGTTCCTATCCCCAGTGTGGTCGATAAACTGACGCCGCAGTGAATCGCTACGGTGAAATGCCATCTCTGGTTATAAGATATATTACACAATGCCTGCCGCACCATCAAAGTTACCCGCATTATCAAAGATACCCGGTTTTACGGTAAGAGAAATATTGAAAATTTTTGTTCATCTTTCATATTGTGAAACTGTTTGGAACAGTAAAACATAAGTTTGGTCAGTCGTCGAAGCAAAATGATGATGAGGAAAAGCTCGTCACTAACTGGTTACTTACACGCACAAGCTCAGAGTTAACTTACCTACTACATTCAGGTAGAATCAGTTTAGAAGAAACCTGGTCTTTTTTCTTTTTAAACGCCCTAAAACACCTTGAAATTCCTCTAAAACATTCCTGAAGCACATGTGGAAGTGCCATGACACCCCTTAAAAGCCCTGATCCCCATAAAGCCTTTCTGTAACCTCCTGAAACCTTAATGAATCTCATCTGAGAGCCTGCGAAGTGCCCTTAAGCCCCAATCATCTTGAAATGCCTTGAAACGTCTCTAAAATTCCTGAAACCTTCCTGCAGATCATCTGAGAGTCATTGCTAAACCCTCTGCTGTTCATCTGATAGCCTATGAAGCTCACTGCTACAAAAGTACAACTGTTTTAACGCAATTTCCCCAAGAGCGGAGAGGGAAAAAATAAACCTCCTAAAGCCACTTTAACCTTTCTTAAATTGTTTGACCCCTAAAACTCCTTAAAATGTCTTTTAAATTCACCTGAAACATCCTTGAAACTCATCTAAGAACCAGTGAAATAATTTTTAAAACGCTCAAGGTTTGCTTAAGTACCCCTTTTACCCCCTGAAATATACATAAAGTTTATTTTCGAGCCTATGAAGTCTTTTCAAGCTTAAATCTCTCTGAACTCCATTGAAACATCTTGAAACGACTTTTAACCTTCCTAAAGCATTCCTGAAGTTCATCTAAGAGCCTGTGATGCCTCCAGAAATCTCAGAAAGAGGTCCGTACACAAATTACGTCACGCTTTCAGGGGGGAGGGGATTTTGCAGAGCGTGACGACCCTTACAAAAATATTGAGGACCCATACAAAAAGTGTGACAATCCAAACTCCCTTTAATCCCTCTGAAATTCTTTGAAACTCCCCCTAAACCAGTCCTGAAGCTCCTCTGAGATCCTGTGATGCACCTGAAACTCTCTAAAACACCCCTACAAAACCCTTGAAAACCCCTAAAACGCATTGAAATCCCTGAAGTTCATCTGAGAGCCTATGAAGCTCCCTAGAGCCTCCTAATGCTCCTGAAATTTTTCTGAAACTATTTGACCACTAAAAGTCCTTGGAACGTCTCTTAGTCTTTCGTAGGTTTCCTGATACCCGTTTGCAATCCTCTGAAGCCTCCTGCAACTCTATGAAACTCCCTGTCATCCCCACTGAAACGCACCGAAACGCCTTTCAACCCATTTGAATCTCCTTCAAAACTGCCCTGAAGATCTCCTGAATGCTCCTTGAATCTCATCAGAATCTATCTGGAAACTCCTGAAATGGTTTTGAAACGCCTTGTGACGCCTATGAAACTTAAATCCCGCTGAAACCCTGACTCTTCTTCTTCTTTATCCTCCAGGGATTCCTCCAAGAATTGCTGCAGGGCTTAACTCGGGAGATCCTTCTGTGATTCTTTCTGGTACAACTTACTTTAAAAAATCATCCATAGATTCTCCCAGGAACTCTTTTTAGGGTTCCTCCAGGAATTCCTCCATGTATTTTTAGGGAACTCTTCCAAGAATTGATTCAGTACTTCCTCCAGGATCTGTTTAAGGATTCTCTTAGTAATTCCTCTTGAAATTGCTTTCGGAATCCCTTCTGGAGTTTCTTCAGAAACTCTTCTAAGGATTCTCCCCGAATTTGTCCTAGAATTCCATCTACGATTTCTTCAGGAATTATTTCTGGTATTCCTCTACAAATTCCTTAAGATATTCCTTCTGAATTTCCGCTAGAAATTCCTCTAGAGATTTCACTAGGACTACCTCTGGAGATTCCTTTAGAAATTCTTACAGCCTCCAAGTATTTCTGCAAGAATTTCCACAGCCCGCACGGATTCCTCCAAGAATTCCTACAAGATTTTTTTCAGAGATTCTGCCAAGAAATCCTTCAGGGTTTTCTCAATACATTCCTTCAGGACTTTCATCCAGAGATTCCTCCAGTAACTGCTTCCGGGAATCATCCACGAATTCCTGCATAAATTTATCCAGGAATTTTTCAAGGGATTGCTCCAAGGATTTTTTTCCAGAGACTCCTACTGGAATTCCTTTAGAGATTTCTCTGGGGATTCCAGGGATCTCTAAAGATTTATTCAGGGGATCCTCCAAGAATTCCTCTAGGAATTCTCCTAGGCATTCTTCCAGGAAATTTTCCATTCATACTTCCAGGGATTCCTCCTTGGATTCTTGCAGAGATTTCTCCAGAAATTTTTTTTTGGGTTTCCTCTATGAATTACACCAGAAATTTATCAAGGAATAACATCATAAATTAAATTAATCCAGGAGTTACTCCAATACTCTTTTAGGGATCCCTTCAGAAATTCTTCCAGGATGTTCTCTTTGAATACCTTCTGGAATTTTTCAGGAATTCCGCCAAGAATTCTTCCAATTTTTCCTCCAGAAATGGCTGCACAGATTCCTCCAGGAATTCTGCTAAAAACTCCTCCAGGAACTTTTTCCGGGGTTTTTTCCAGGGATTTCTTCAAAAATTCGTTCAAGGATTTCTCCAGGACTTCCTCCAGAGGTTTCTCTAGAAATTCCTCCAGAAATTCCTCCGAGAATTTCTCAAGGGTTTTTTCAGAACTTTTTTCCAGAGCTCCGCTAGAGATTCCCCCAGAAATACAATTAGAAATTCCTCCAGAGGTTCCTCCTGGAATTCGTTCAAGCATTCCTCCAGCAATTCCCAAAGGAGAACCTCCAGGAATTCTTCCAGGATTTTATCCGGAAATTTCTTCAAGAACTCCACCAGGAAATTCTCCAGAAATTACCCCAAGATTTTTTTAGGAATTCCTCCAGCAATTTCTCTTGGATTTGTTTCAGGAATTGCGCCTGGAACAAATCCTAGAGAAATTGTGTCAACAATTCGTCCAGGAATTCCTCCTGGAAATTTGCCAGAAAATTTCCCAGGAATTCATTCAAGAATTTTTCAGGGATTCTTTCAGAAATTCCTCCAGAGATTCCTCCAGGAATTGCTTCAGGGATTCCTCCAGGGATTTATCCACGAATTTTTCCAGAGATATTTTCAGATATTCCACCAGAGAATCCTCCAGAAATTCCTCCATGGGTTCTTTCAGGAAATCCACCTGGAATTTCTCAAGGGATTTTGTTTCAGAAATTTCTCCAGCAATTTCTCCCAGAATTCCTCTGGAGATTTCTTCAGGAATTCCTCCTGGAATTCCACCAGGGCTTGCTCCAAGGATTCATCCAACAAATTTCTCAAGGAATTTCTCCAGGTATTCCTGCTGGGTTTAACCCAAGTAACAATTTAAATTCCATTTAGATTTGTTTATTTTTATGGAAGCTTTATCGTAGCATGACCAATTCATGGAACATTTGTGAGTGTTTTTATCAAGACAAATCAATCTTCGTTCGTTTGCGGTTTTTAGGTTTTCTTCAAGTTAATTTTGAAAATTGCGCATAAAACGACTGGATCAACAAGAGTATTTCATCTTATCATCAGTTTTAAGGCGTATTTGAAGTTATTTTCAACACATAACACCAAAATATTTTAATAAAAGTTTATGCTTCGTTTGTTGAAGTGCATTTCATCTGAGTTATCCTTCTTTAAAAACTGCTTGAAACCTTCTATTCTTGAGCTAGAGCCACTACTCTGGAACAAGAACTAAGCGAAATTATAAAAAATGAACTATCTTATCAATCCAAACGATAAATTATGCAACATATTGGTAGTTAAACCGCGTTCTCATGCAAATATAAACATTTAATCTTTTTGCTCACTGATAATTTATCCATTTTGATGCTCAAAAGTAATCATATCGACGAATTGATTATTTTATAGCCAATCAAAAATGCGAGTAGCTTGCTGCTGTCGCCCTACTTTTTGCTAGTTACTCATACAGGCCACAGCTATACGAGCCGAAAATGAAATGGGCACTTACTGTGATTATCCTTATTTATGCTCATGCCAAATAATGAAATTCTAGTAAGTTGCACTTCATTATTGCAAAAATACACGAAAATATCATCGAATTGACACTGCTTGACGCGAAATGTACAGAGACAATTTTCTAGCTCCAAAAACGTAAACAAACAACTATCAAAAGCTGTTACTCTTGAATAAAGCGCACAAGTTTCATTTAAGACGAACAAATCTGCCTTAAGATCACTACTAGTAAAAACAATCTTCAATAAATGCTGTAGCTTTCATGCAAGGCAACTTAGTTCCATCATAGCTTTGAAGCGAGTTGGATTGAAGGTAATAACAATTGATGGCGGCTGCACGAGTTTTTTCGCTAGGAACGGCAGCCATGTCTAGAAGGAATTGAAAAAGTGGCGTAGCACTTTGTTTTTATATGATTTTTTTGTCTTCGTATATTAATGAATGATATTATTCTTGAGGCGCTATGTTATTTTCGTATGTTTAAGATGGTATATTAACGAAGAAGTGGGTATGGCACGGAAAATTTTGATTCCCTGTCATCAACGCCAGGCAATTTAAATGCTTTAGTCATTTCAATTTGATGAAAATTAATTCGCAGTTCAATTAACATTTCATCCATGAAACAGAACTAGTTCGCATCTGCATAATGCTTAGGTAAAAGATTTCATTTATTACGCACTATTAGCACTTTAAGGAAAGACAGCTAAAAGATCAACATGCCTCAAGCTATTCTTGTTAAAGTTTTATGAAGTTCTTATAATCAATCATTAGTGCAAGAACATAAATACAACTAGTTTCAAAGCAGTCTTCAAAAGCAGCCTTGAAGATCTCCTGAAGAGTGGGCCAGATTAGTCTTTTAGATATTTTATGCCTATTTTATCTCGGATTTCCAGAACAAAGAGCTTTATTGCTAAGTTTTATTATTCTTTCTTAGAAATTACTTCAGGATTGCCACAAAAGTATAATTGTTACTTGGGAATCCAAGAATTCCTCCAGGAATTACGTCAGGCATTTGCTCTGAAATTGCTCCAGGAGTCTCTTAAGAGATTTTCCCAGAAATTGCTTAAGGGATTCCTCTAGGATTTCTTTCAGGGATTTCTCCAAGGATTGCTTCAGAAATTTCTCTAAGATTTCCTCTAGGAATTCCTCAAGAGATTTCTTATACAATTTTTCTAGGGAATCATCCCAGAATTCCTCCAGAAATTTCTCCAGAATTTCCTCCAAGGAATCCTCCAGAAATTTATCTAGGATTTCTTCTAGGATTTCGTCATGAGATCTCTTCAGAAGTTTCCATAGGTATTCCTTCAATAATTTTTCCAGGTATTCCAACTGGTTTATTTTCTGAAATTCTTCCTGGGATTCCTTCAGGAATTCCTTAAGGGATTCTACAGGGCTTCCTCTAGGCATTCCTGTAGGAGTTGTTCCAGGGATTCATCCAGGTGTTTCTTCAGGGATTTATCCAAGAATTCCAGGGATTGCTGCACATCTCCTCACCTCAAGTAATTTCTTCAGAAATTCTTCTCAGGTTCTCTTCAAAAGATCATTCAGGAGTTCCTTCGAAAACTTTAGAAATCCTCGAATCATCTTTTCAATGATGTACACAAGAACTTCTCCAGGATTACCAGATGACTTTTTTGATTTCTTTCAAAAAATTCTGGAGGAATTCCTTCAGCGAATAGTATTGGAAGATAATTTAAAAAGAACACATACAGGAACCAGGAAGTTCTAGGTTAGTCCTAAAAAGAGTTCGTAATTTCCAAAAGACTTCAGCTATAATTTCTTCTGAATGTTTTGTAGACTTTAACAAAAAAAAAAATAGAACAAAATAGTGCACGAGTAAATAAAAATGCTTAATCTTCCAGAAGTTGATCACCGCTATCAGCACCACGTTGATTTGTGTAGATCAGGCGAGCTTTTTTAACGTATTGTACAGCGTGACTGCTGAAATAAAGCTTTTAGAATATACCTAATGTTATTGTATTCAATTTCATCGTGTTGCTTTTAGTTATATACGCTAGTAGGTACATATTTGCTAAGGGTGCTTGCCCCCCTGACCGAAAAGCTGGGTAAGCCCTCGCTAAACCATTGAGTATACGTCGTTTTCAAAATTTGTTACTGATTTTACAGAAATTCTTTGTTTGGAGTTGTTCGTATACAACGTGGTGAGATCTGGTTAAAGTCTACGCTCCAAGCACATTTTCAAATTTTTGTATGAACAAATGTCTACGAGGAGGGAGGGGGTGGTCTGAGATGATCAAAATTTGGTCTACTTGGTTGATGAACGAATCCTATGTAGTGCTACACGCAAAAAATCCGTTCCGATATACGTGCACTCCCAGTCATGGCAACGGGAACAGACGGGAACTATTCTTCATTACACCAACAAAGCCAGCCATGAAAATGTTTGACACTTCTGAGGTCATTTTGACAGACTACACACATGCAGGAAAAAGACGGATAATAATTCTACATTATCGATCTTGTTGTCGTCCTTTTCATGCTCATGTTGCATCTGCCAAAATGACCTGTGAATTGTCAGTCATTTTGAGGTTAGGTTCGTTGGTGTAATAAAGAATGCATAGCAACGATAACAAACTACATTTCACGTTCACTAAAACGCCCATATTGACAGCTGGAACTAATTCTAGTTCACGGTGTATATTTGCTTGTGCTCATATTTGCGTTTGTTTGTTCACGTTTATCATAACGGTTGTTTTCGCGTGTAGAGCATCAAGCTTACTAATTTTTGTGTGTGTAGATTTACGGAATTTTTCTATTAATTGACCGATATATAATTTTCCGATTCATCCGTCTCTTAACAAACGATTTTTCTTCTCTTGCAGGTAACTGTTATTTTTCGTCGTTAATAGCTTAGCTGCCATTCGTTTTCTGACGTGGACATTCAGGTAACTAGGCGTGTGTCGTCGCTAATTTTCTCGTCTGCTACATTCACATTGTATCGGATATGCTCTAGCAACTCTTTCCTCGACTTTATACCGATATGGGGGTTGCTCCAAAGTAGGTGTGAACAAATGGGTTAGAATGGATTGGCAGCCTAAAACCTCAATATGTCTATTTGTAATGATATCTACGAGACTAACAATGCGTTATTGGTAGCAATGGACTGAGCTACTCATAATCTGATTTGATCGGTGATTTCAAACGGTAGTGTATTGCGCACGTGTGATCTTTTGATGCGGGTAGTAGGGTGGCCCAAACATGAAACTACTGGTCTGGTGTCTGCTATGGATAAACATGAGTTTGCGATTAATATGCTTCTTTAGTTAGTGAGATATACATGTAATACAATTTTAAGCGGTAAACAAGTAGTTTGGCTCGATCAATGTATTATGATACAGTTCTATGCAAAGAAAATAGCTATCATAGATTATTTTATCACGTTTGGTGGATCTGATATATAACATTTTGTGGGCAACAACTGTTTACAATTTATAATTTTGAAGATTTCCAGACTAATTCTTTGTATAACTGTGTAATTTACCTAGATTCCATCAGATTGTTAGCAGAGATCAAATTTTATAGAGTTTTGAACATACATGATGAGTTCGTTTCATATAAATTGCAATGATAATCGAATGTTCGACAGTGATTGATTTTGTTTTTTTGTTAAGATACAGAGGTTCTCATTGCCTTTACTACGAATAAGAGTTCAACTAGCATTCACATCCTGATTCCAATTATCAATAATTACAAATACAGATTTCCCTAATAAATCAACACCATACACGGACGGTAATGTACATAGGGAATCGCGCCACTTGGGCGGTGGCTTCTATATTCGTCTGTTTTCCTCTATAACTCAGTCAAATTTGAACCAATTGACACAACTTTTGGAATGTGGTGAGATAGGTATAGTCTACCCGTGTACAACATTTCAAGTCAATTGGTTCAAAATTGACTGAGTTATAGTGGGAAACAGACGAATATAGAAGCCACCGCCCAATTGGCGCGATACCCTAGACGGTTCAACAATACCGCATACTGTTCAAATTATACCCCGAATTGGTGGTTCATCACGTCTTATTGTTCTTAGGAATGTGGTCGATCACATACATACATATTTGTTTATTCTAGGATCATTCATGATTTTATCCAAGTCTTCTTCTTCTTGGCGTAACGTCCTCTTTGGGACAAAGCCTGCTTCTCAGCTTAGTGATCTATGAGCACTTCCACAGTTATTAACTGAGAGCTTCCTCTGCCAATGACCATTTTGCATGCGTATATCGTGTGGCAGGCACGAAGATACTCTATGCCCAAGGAAGTCAAGGAAATTTCCTTTACGAAAAGATCCTGGACCGACCGGGAATCGAACCCGTCACCCTCAGCATGGTCATGCTGAATATCCGTGCGTTTACCGCCTCGGCTATATGGGGCCTGATTTTATCCAAGTGGCAAATGTAAATCAAAACACCGGTAAAGACCTTGATACACTCGAAATTGCAACATCCCAAATTTGATCTACCCTAGTAGTCAGTAAGATGAGTGCTCAACTTCCATCACCAAGTGACTGACTGCCTGATTGCCCACGAGAGCTGCTTACCTAACAGTACTTGACTCCGCATAAACAACGGCCGAAGCCGAAGAGACCGGCTTCTACAAAGTTGTTTGGTATCGAGTTGAGATTTTTCTCCCTTGTTGTTGTTGCTCTTGTTGCTGGTGGTCATACGCACGCACGATGGGCTTTTGGTATGCGCACTGTTGTTATTTTCTTTATGTGCACGAGCAACAGAGTGCACATACAGCGCGTCATACATGAACTTGATCCATTTGTGCTTCTCATTCACAATACACCGTTTGTTTATTGTAATGACGGGTAGCCGCCAAAAACTTACGTTTGAGATGCATAAATGTTGCAATGCATTGTTTTTTTATATCCCATATTGTAAAATTGAATAATAAGTGGAGTATGCATTACACAAATGGGAAATAAGGCTACGGTAAGTTTCCCAGAAAGTTATACAATATCCAGTGCTCTGATAGAGCTGAATCTGTAGGTATCATTTGTTTACTTCAAACGAGTTTCTTGTTTATTTTTTATTTTTTTAAGAGTAGGGTATTGGGATGCTTCGTTGGCAGAGGGGACATATTGGTCTATCCTAACGTAAACCAAACTCAAACAATCACACATAACTGGAGAACGGAAAAGCTATGCGTCAAACAATTGTAACATTATGTGGAGTTTATGTCACCGTCGAATGTTATATATTACGATTGTTGATTATTTTCGGTGAAAACACCCACTAAAACTCGATTATACATAACGTTTCGGCCTACTCAACTTCAGCCATCATCAGATCTGTAAAATTTATTGCGGTTTCATTAGTATTTTTACAAACATTTCTTACATTCACAATTTTCTTTGATACCCACATTTACTGCATCAATCGATCACCACCAGTGTGGTTGCAATACTAACCCCCCTTTCGCTGCTATGTGTTGTGTTCTGCTACTTCGTGTTGATCGTTTTCGGGGTCGTTCGTTTGTTGTTGGTGTGTGCGTGTGGTTCGGCTCCGAAGTTTGCACACTAGGCCGTTGTAAGCCGAGTCGATCCCTCCACATTCGCGCTGCATGTTCACTGTTCGTGCTTCGCCTAGCAGCTTGATGTGGAAGGCCTCTGCTATCGTTCTGCTCGCCTGGTTTTCGATTTTTTCCAAAATCTCCGTTTTGTTGAAATTGAAATTGTGTCCTTCGTCGATATGGTGTTGCGTTAATCCCGTCTTGGCTTCCTTTTTCCTTATGTTCGTCCTGTGTTCGTTGATTCTGGTTTCGAGTATTCTTCCGATTTGTCCCACGTAGACCTTTCCGTCATTTGTGCCGCAAGGGACGGCATACATAACATTTTTCGTTTTTTGTTTCGGGATGGGATCCTTTAGTCGGCTGAAGATGGTGTTTTTTATTTTGTCTCGGGTCTGGTATGCCAAACTTATGCCGTGTTTGTTGAGAAGCTTTGACAACTTCTCGCTTAGACCCGGGATATACGGCGTTGACACGTACTTTGTCTCCTTTTTCTCCTCCCTTTCTTGTAGGCTGTTGTAGTGTCGATCTGTTCTGTATTTTAGCATTTTCGCAACAAACCAAGTTGGGTAGTGGTTCTTCCGGAGAATTTGTTTTACTATGTTAATCGTGTTGTGTCTTTCCTCTGCATCCGTTAATTTGATTGCTCTGTCTATTAGCGCTATTGCCGTATTGCGCTTATGTTGGAACGGGCTTTCCGAGTTGAAGTCCAAATACCTTCCATTGGCTTGTTTCGGCGTCCACACTTTCACGATTTTTCCATTCTGCTTGTGCAGTGTCATGTCCAGAAATTTGAGTTTCCGGTTCTCCTCACTTTCAACCGTGAATTGCAATTTTTCATGAAATTCATTGAAAGTTTCTACTATTGTTTCAATGTGTTCGTGTTTGGCGATACAGAAGCAATCATCTACGTAGCGTCGGTATACTTTCATCGTTATTTGTTTGTTCTCCAGCTTCCTCATGCTTTCCTGTTCTAGGCGCTCCATAACCAGGTTTGCAACGAC
Organism: Aedes albopictus; assembly: GCF_035046485.1. Classification (NCBI taxonomy): domain Eukaryota; kingdom Metazoa; phylum Arthropoda; class Insecta; order Diptera; family Culicidae; genus Aedes; species Aedes albopictus. Next base: position 187,329,222 of record NC_085136.1, on the reverse strand, counting down.
TGGTGAAAGTGGGGAGCCCATCGGGACGCCGAAGTTCTGTTTGTAGAATGTTCCTCTGTATGCGAAGAAAGTGGATTCCAGCACCAGCTCAACCGCCGCGACGAAGCTGCTCTTGTCGATTGGTGTGTGATCTTCTATCTCTTCCCATCGTCGGTCTATACACTCTAACGCGTAGTCTACCGGCACGTTGGTATACAGCGATGTGACGTCAAGCGAGAACATTGTTTCATCCTCACTGATCTGTGTTCCTGATACCTCGGAGGCGAAAGTGAAGCTGTTGACGACGTGAGCTTCAGTTTTTCCAACAATTTTCCCAAGGATGTCCGATAGATATTGGGCTAGTTTGTATGTTGTGGACCCAATGGTCGATACCACCGGGCGCAACGGTCTACCTTGTTTGTAGATTTTAGGTAGTCCGTATATACGAGGGGGGTGGCAGTTGGACACATTCAACCTTCTGTGTGTCCGGCTGTCGATGTACCGTCTATCTTTCCATCCATCCACAATCGACTTGATCTTTCTCGCGATCCTTGCTGTTGGGTCGAAGCGAATTTTCTCGTAGGTCTCGGCATCTTGAAGCATGCCCTCCATTTTTTCTTCGTATTCCTCCAACGACAATATCACTGTCTTGTTGCCCTTGTCAGCCTTGGTCAGTAGTATGTTCGGATGTTCTTTGAGAAATTTTCTGCTTCTTCCTACATCTTTCGCGGTCCATTCTTGTTGGTGATGGCGGGGTTGGTTGTTGTAGTTGATGAAGTTGGACATCGCAGTTGCTACCTCCGCTCGGATTTCCTCAACGTTGTCTTTGTTCTTGATTGCTCTGTCGATTTCGGCAACTGTCTCGATGTATGGAAAATTTCCTCGGTTCGGTACGTTGTAGTTCGGCCCAAGCATCAATGTTCGTTCTAGGTAGTCTGGTATCGCTGCTTCAGTCGTGTTTTCCACCCATTCCGCCTCGTAGCTCAGTTCATTTCATTTCAATTTTAGAAAGCATAAAAATTAAATGAAAATGTCACTTTGTTTAGCTTTCGTAGACGCCATGATTCTACAGGCTTAGTGTGTAGTGTATTACACATGATCATAAATAGCATGATTCTGGGATAAATTGAATTGACTTACCGATAACTGAACATTTCATGTTGTGGCCAAAGACACTATTTTGATCTTGTATATTTGTTTTCAATAAATAATAACTATTTTACAAAATAAATGTGGGCCAAATATTGAGGACAATTGCTTCACTATGTACCCAAATCTTGGCTCATTTGTAAAATGACGTGAAAAACATTAATAAAGGGACATGAACCACATTACTTGAATATGAACCAGAAAAAAAAAAACGCTAACGCTCGGGAACCAATAGGCCACCATTGTATCCATTTTAATAGTCCAATTTTTGTACCGTAGACCAACGTTGCATACCATCGCATTGAATCTTTTCAACGTAATAAAGAAAGTTCTTGAATATTTACGTTAGTTTACTACCAATTGGTGAAACATGCATTGCCTGGTATGCGTGATAGGATCAACAAATGATTGTGCGATATTTGCCAGAAAACCATTCGCCAGAATGCCATTGGCCAGAAAGAGATTTGCCAGCAAATACCATTTCCCAGAAAACTGTTTGCCAGAAAGTACCATTTCCCAGAAAACCATTTGGCAGAATGTACCATTCCCCAGAAAGTACCAGTGCCCAGAAATTTTCCAAAGTTCTCAATCCAGAAGTGTTTACAATCTAATGATAATTTAAAACAATCTTTTTGAAAAGTAAATCGTGTTTTATTTGTTCGGGATCGATTAGCCCACGATAGGGGAATTCAGTTATTTTGGACAGATCGTTACGCGTATATATTTTGGACATTTACGGCAAAATCAAATGGAAGTGTCCAAAATATATACGCGTAACGGTCTGTCCAAATTACCAGAATCACCCTAACGATTTAAAAAAATGTAAAATTTTGTTTATGTTCAGTTTTATATACGAAAGTTAAATAAATAATTGAAGCCGATGTAGGAGCAAACAAGAAATGGTTTTATAGTAACTTTTAAAGAAAAGGCTATAGTTTGAAGAAGGGCAAATCACTCTGAAACAAAAAAAATGTGAACTTAAACCTTTCAAACTTCACAATACATTTAAACTTTTATGTTATTTAATTATTCTATTGCGCACAACAGCTTATTTCATCAATTAGAACATTTCCACAAATTATCTTGTGGACAAGTTGATCATGATGTGGATCCAATTGATGAAATATTATTTTGACGGAATTTGATCAATGCTCATCAGAGATTTTCCTTTCTTCAACACATAGGATGTTCTTCCCAGCTTTTACTGATATGGAATTTTTGGATTTACTTATATTTTTCAAAGATTCCCTTCTTTCAATTGAAATTATTTTTTTAAGCTCATTTTTGATAATAACAATGGCCTGATCACTTTAAATTATAATTTTTGTGCCGAACAGCTAAATTACCCGGAATTGTTGATCGCACACTTAAGTCAATCGAATACCATAAACAGAAACTTTTTCAAAGCAACGAGTAAAATACACAGAAATAATAACTTAAGCGACGGTTTTATACTATACGGTTTTAACTATACCACTGTGACTGTCACTGCCCGAAAAGCACAAGCTTGACTGTACCATTAGGCCGAATATCACTTGATCAAATACTATAAAAAGCTTGTTCTTGAGGAAATTTATTCTAATAATTCCAGCACAGTTTGTTCCTTCTTTTAATCATGTGTGTTCTTTCTAGATGAATTTCTTACTTTATTTGCGCCAATTTTAATCAATATATTCCCTTATCACGGTGTAACATGTGAGCTTAACATATTTGGGCTTATGGTATTATGGCTAATGGCGCTCTGGCTACTGTTATAGAATTTTAATACCAATGATGTTAGAGCATTCGGCTGAAGGCCGTTGGGTCGAATGTCATTTGATAGCAGTTTATTAGGTCAAAAAGTTATTTTGCCGAATGGCCATATTTTTTTCGTTTTCTCCTTTTATACTGTTAAAATAATTGTTGAAATTGGAGCTACTGTATTTTGCCCATGAATCTTTCCTTCTTTTAAATATAGGAACAATAAACGGGTTTAAGATCTGTATTTTATTCAATAATTAAACTATTAGTTCCGCAATACCAATATTGCTTTATGGTTCTAATATAATCAACTATTTATGCCGAAAACTAGTATTACAATGAAACTAGAAAGAACAGCCTGTGTTTAGAAGAAGGTAAATTAACTATTAAACAATTTTGAACTAGAGAGAATAGTTTCATTGTAGAAAAATAGTTTTTTGCACCGAAACCGTTGATGTTCAACTAGTGAATTTTGCCTTCTTTTAAACATAGGCTGTTCTTCTTAGTTAGGAAGACTAGATTTTGACATTGATTGTTGATTGCGGAAAAACAATTAGGCAATATTAATATTGCAGAAGTATCTGCTAAATATTGGAAAACCGAACAAATTTAAGAAACCGTTCCGATTCCTGTTCCATAATCACTGAATAGCGATTCGTGATCATCATTTCTACCCATTGGTAGAATGGACTTCGGTCAGCAGTATTTTTGCCATACCAGATGTTTGTGGACCTATGCACTTCTAGCCTAGTTACATCGTCTCGTAGTTACAAGTCTCGCGCTTAGTATCATACAGGCGTATCTGCAATGATCGATTTCTCTTCATAGATTTTCTCTTTGCTCAATAACTACCGGTGAATCATTTCCAGCTGTTTCGTTGTTCTAGCCCTAGTCGTCCTTTATCGAAACAAACCAAGAGATCATCCTAGCAGTAAACATATTAAATAAGTGTAAAAGATTGAAACTGACGACATTTTTTATGTTAATGGACTGATATATATCCACCAAATTCTCACAATTACATCTTTAGTTTCAATTAATTCTTAGAAAATGGAGAAAATTTCTATTTACCCGAAAGTACCATTTGCCAGAATGTACCAATCCTCAGAATTTAATATTTAATATTAAATTCTGGGGATTGGTACATTCTGGCAAATGGTACTTTCGGGCAAATAGTATTCTGGCAAATGGAGCATTCTGGCTAATGGTTTTCTGGGGTTTGTCATTCTGGCGAATGGTTTTCTGGCGAACGGTTTTCTGGCAAATATCGCACAATCTCAACAAATCATTGTAATGTGATTTTGATTGATAGCAGAAAGTGTAAGAACTAAAGAGGGTACACTTTTCTGAGAGTAACGTTCGATTCCTTTTAGTGTTTCTGAAAGCACGCAACAGGTTTTTCAAATCGTGTCGCAATTTTCGCAAGCCAACGATCATATTGTTTACCTAAAAATTTAGTCCCTAACGTAAAAAATCAAAAAATATCCAATGCAAAATCCCACGCATTAAAACAGCAATGAAGGACAAATGGCTTTATTAAGGGACATTCAATTTGCATATTTGTCGTTTCACCTATCAACCATCTGACCAACCTACCACACATGATAATATCTTGTCTCCGCCTGTCAGATGATAAACTGATTTTATATCTTCTATCTCATCCTCCGTGCATTGCTTTCAAAATTCCAAGCCTAATCTATCGATTCTCCACGCTTACTATAATTACCAACCGCAGGTGCTTTGTCCATCCTCTAAATCTAAGATGATTTTTGAATGTAAACTTGTTCGGCACATGCGGGAACCCCTTCGAAGTCGTCGGTGGCCCTTTGTGTGGCGTCGAATTTGGGGAAATGCCACATCAATGCATTTTATGTTCGGCGTTAAGCCTACCGTATGCCTACCATTCATTCTCTCCACTGCGCTGCGCTTCGCGAACAGAGGGACTGTTTTTGGCGTTGTTGATGGCATGGCAACTTGTGCGAGCGAATACCTACAATGTAGGTCCTACATATGTGTCTTTATAGCTCTTTCATGATTCATTGACTTCCGCGCCAGGTATGGTGCGTCTCTACAGAGATTGTTCGTCGGAAGGCTTGACCAAGGCGTATGCCAGGTGTATTCTTTAATTGGCCCCTCATTTGTATTACCCAGTTTTGGTAGTTTTCTGATTCAAGCACAATCGCGACAATCACACAAACATTGTGCTATTTACCACGTTGCTTGATAGACACAATTTTTGGGATTGAAGTGGTTTTATTTAAATTATTTTTGAGATTTCGCGACACTTAAGATAACACATAATCAACAATAGCATGCCACAGTAGTACATGGTTAGTTCCCACCAGGTCTGCCCATCGTGCTCTCAGCGCTATACGCCTTCTTACGCTAACCGGACTTTGCAGGGTTTTTAGTTTTTTTTCTTCTAAATTAAAGGGGGAATATCTATTCGACAGACACTTGAACAGGAAGGTCCAGGTAGTGTGGGGTTAAGACCGTCTTCTTCAACTAAAGTAAAAGCCTCGACCCACTAAACACATTCCCATGGTTGCCAAACCCTACGTCTCTTTGGAACCACCAAGATGGCATGCTTTAGAGAGGGGTTAGTGCACACTCTCAAGGTTAGCTGCGTATCCAGCAGCCACGAATATCGATGGCTTGCTTTGGAAAGTCCTTCAAAACAGCATGCCGGCACTAATCAGTTTCCCGAGTGGTTCTCACCATTCCTTTTGCCCTCGGAAGGCGGTCAGGGTCAACCACTACGCCCGCGGCCAACTGTTTTGCAAGCATCAAGAACTGATACCGCGTGCACAGCGATTTGACCTTTCCGCAAGTAAGGCCCTATCAGCCAGCACATAGAAGGACGCACCGACATGGCGCCTCCATCTGCCTCGACTCCTTTCCACCCGTGGACTTGGATCCAACCCAGTAGGCCGATGCCACGACAGTAACGTTACCAGGACATTCTCCCCGTAGCCATTTAATCGCTGTAAGGGTCGATTTTGACCGCAGGGCACCGGTGTGACGTATGTAGCCTACTCCGAATCCATGGACCACCTCTTGTATAGCGTCTGCACTAGCCATTCTCCGAGTCCACGCGCCACCTTTTATGTATCTTCAAGACGATATGGGTGATAGTCGTTGGAACGGCATTCCAAACAAACTCATCCGTACACGTCCTCTGGACAAGATTGTCCGGAGTTGTGTCCGCCCCGAATGTGGCAAGCATGCGGTCACGCATTGTGCAAAAACGCGGGCACATGAATAAAACGTGTTCCTCCGTTGCCTCTAAACCAGCACTAACCGGACATTCGGGAGAACCCGTATGACCGATACGATGTAGATACTGTCGGAAACAGCCAGATGAAGTGTTACTTCCCCATGGTGCCGGTTTACCCAACTACCTACCCTCGGGATCCACCTGTGGGTCCACCTTTCTCTGGTGGAACTGTTCCACACACACTGCCATTTGACAAAGGTGGCCAATCTGGCAGTCCTGCGTATGTCTCTTGCGCATTTTGAAGCACCCTATGTCTTACCTGATAAGGATACCGCCAGAGTGCATCGTGTGATAAGGTTACCACGGTATCTTTTGGTACTTTACGCCGTTCCCCAAACAGGGCTGTCATACCCTAATATGGATGGCCCATATTTTTTTTTTTTTAATCCGTGTCGGGTATTTCCATCACTGCGACCAGTTTTTTGATCTATTGTGACATATGCCCCTGATAAGTTTTATTATAGCTATGTATATCAAGCAGAGCGTTCATGATTAACAAAAATTTTAATCATGATTAATCATTGATGATTAAAATTCCAATTTTGGTGATTATTGATTATGATTAATGATTAATTTGATTTTTAGGATGATTAAAGATTATGATTAATGATTAAAATTGGTTTTATCTGTGATTATTGATTATGATTAATGATTAAAAATGGCTCATTGATTAAAAATCATGATTAATCATGATTAATCAATCACAAAAAACTTGAAATGATTAAAATATATATATTGTTTAACGTGTTTTTGAAGTATCAAAAGTAAAAGGTAACTCTGTTCGGGAGATTTTTTGAAAAAAGAATCATAAATTATATTATTTAGGACAATTTAAATTAGATCATATATTTTATATGATGAATCATTTTTGGTGATGAATGATTAATGATTGATTAATATTTTTTCTTATGATTATGATTACTGATTAATGATTAGATTGCAAAAACAGTGTGATTAAGATTAATGATTAATGATTAAATGAGATTTTTTTATGATTATGATTAATGATTTTGATTAATCTTAATCATTAATCATTAATCATGATTAAATTTATGATTAATCATTAACGCTCTGATATCAAGATGACGTACCACTATTGTGAGTGATCGCCATCGTTTGATTAATAGCATTAACCCAGCACGGTTCGACATTTCGAATGAACTGCACTACCGTACTGGGTGTTGTTCTCCAAATGTCAGAGGGTTCTAACAGCCCCTTGACGAAGAACTTACGTCTTGTTGTAAAGAGTGCCGGACAGTGGCACAGTAGATGTTCCGAGTCTTCTTTATCTGTGCCGCAAAAGCGACACATATCATCTTGAAGTTTTCCCATAAGCTTCAAGTGATATCGGCTCGGACAATGACCTGTTATAAGCCCAGTATATACGCTCAGATCTTTTTTGGAAAGATCCAGTATTTTACAAGTCTTAGAAACATTTGGAATAATAAATCGCCTTGCTTGTCTTGCTATACAAGTGTTTTTCCAATTGTTCGTCACTTTCGAATGTTCTCTTATTTTGAACTCCATTCGCAAAGCACAGGCAGATAGCCCACAAAAAGGTTCGGGCCCTATGAACTGAAGAGATGATCCAAGCCTTGCTAATTCATCGGCTCTTTCATTTCCATCAATTCCACAATGGCCAGGAACCCAATATAAGTTGACCTGATTACGACAGGACAGATCTTGAAGTGATTTAATGCACTCCCAAACATGTTTTGATGTACATACCGCTGACTTCAAAGCATTTAGTGCTGCTTGACTGTCAGACAATATGCATATATTTGAATGCCTATAGTTTCTTTGCAAACATATATTAGAGCATTCTAAAATTGCTTGAATTTCTGCCTGGAATACAGTTGGATACTTTCCCATGGGTATCGACAGGTTTATCCCTGGGCCAGTTACTCCTGCTCCCACTTTGTTGTTCAATTTTGAACCGTCTGTATAAAAAATAATCGATCCTGGTCGAAATTCTGGACCACCGACTCGCCACGAACTTCGATCAGGGTCATAAACCTTAAACATACGGTCAAAATTGTACTTTTTCTCCATCCAGTCTTCGTTGTTCATAACTATGGAGTTTATGCCAAAAGTTTTTAGAATACTAAGATGCCCATTAAGGTCACCTTCCAAGAGGTTCGTAGATCTTTTGATTCTTAGAGCGCTCTTTTCAGCTTCAAATTGTATAAATTGATGTAATGGAAGCATGTGTAATAAAGCATCCAATGCCAATGAAGCAGTGCTTCTCAATGCTCCAGTTATTGAGAGAGTCGCTAGTCTTTGTAATCTTCCTAGTTTTCTCTGAGCGACGGATTCTGTGGTTTTCTGCCACCAGACCAGTGAGGCATAGGTGATCCTGGGTCTCACGATTGCCGAAAAGATCCAATAAATCATTTTCGGTTTCAATCCCCACTGCTTACCAAATGTTTTTTTGCTTATCCAAAGAGCATTTGTCGCTTTTGTGATTATCTGCTCTAGGTGTGAATTCCAATTCAGTTTGCTGTCAAGGACTACTCCAAGGTACTTGACTGTATTTGAAAGATCTATAGATATGCCTTTCAGGTATAAATTATTTATAGAAAATTTTCTCCTCTTTGTAAATGGTACAATAGTAGTTTTTGAAGGATTTACATTCAATCCTTCCCTATCACACCACGATGAGATACAATTTAGAGCAATTTGCATTCTGTTTGCGATGATTTGGTCATATTTTCCACGAACTATTATGACTATATCGTCTGCGAAACCAATTATTTCAAATCCCTGTGATTCTAAGTTTTTCAGAAGATCATCAACTATCAAAGACCACAGAAGAGGTGATAAGACGCCTCCTTGTGGGCACCCCTTCACTGCTCTAACAGATATAGAGGAGCTTCCAAGGTTTGCTGATATCTCCCTTTTGGCTAACATTTCATTAATCCAATCAACAACACATTTATTGAAACCTCGTTTCATCATGGCCGTTGCTATTGAATTATGAGATGAATTATCAAAAGCTCCCTCAATGTCAAGAAAAGCAGAAAGAGCAATTTCTTTGGCATTAAGAGATTTTTCAAGTTTTGTAACAAGCTTATGTAATGCTGTTACTGATGATTTACCCTCTTGGTAGGCAAACTGGTGTTTGCTGAGAGGATTTTCAATAAGATATGATGATTTTATGTGCTCATCAATTATTTTTTCCATAGTTTTTAGTAGTACAGACGATAAGCTTATTGGCCTAAAGGATTTTGGCAGTGTTTTATCCTTTTTATTGGCCTTGGGGATAAAAATCACCCGTACTTGTCGCCACCCTACTGGAATGTAACTTAAAGATAAGCTGGCTTGGAAAAGTTTAGTTAAAATAGGTGTTAAAATCGCCTTTCCCTTCTGCAGTTGTACAGGAAGAATTCCATCCCTACCAGGTGATTTGAAGGGTGCAAAGGAGTCAATCGCCCATTCAACTTTCTTTTCAGAAAATAATTGTTTGGCCAAAGTGCAACTATCGATCCTGTCTCTATTTGATCCAGTCGTTCCGCTCATTATTTCATGATCATACGTCCTGGTTTCAATAACGCCAGTTTCTGTTACAGCTGAACTTTGGTCTTCAGTTGAATTGATTACTGAACAGGGAAAATGTGTTTTCATCATCAACTCTAACGTTTCATTTGCAGAATTTGTAAAAGTCCCATTTTCTTTTTTCAGTGTTCCCAACCCGTTAGAATGATCCTTTGCAAGGATTTTTTGCAACCTGGCGGTTTCTGGAGTAGTTTCAATGTTTTCACATGTATGCCTCCAGTTAATCCTTTTTGATCTTCTTATTTCTTTATTATAATTTGTAAGGGATTCCTTATATGGGCCCCACTGTTGAGTTCGTTTAGCCCAGTTAAACATTTTCCGGGTTTTCTTTCGAAGTTTGGCTAATCGGTTATTCCACCATGGAACATCTCTGTTTGTTGAGCGTTCTTTAGCAGTGCAGCTTTTATTAAATGCATTCAAAATCAAATTTGATATTTGTTTTGAACTTTCTTCAAGTTCTGTGCATGATTTTGAGGATGTTTGTAATGTGTTTACTCCAGCTCTCAGCTCTGAATTGTAAAGCTCCCAGTTTGTTTTTCTGGGATCTCTTATAGTTTGTGTGAGTTGTTGACCAGCCTCATACTCGAATAAGATTTGCATATGATCCGATAATGATGCTTCATCAGATACATGCCAATTTTTTATTTTTTCCGAGATTTTCGGACTACACAATGTTAAATCAAGTACTTCCTGCCTTATTGCATTTATAAATGTTGGTGCTTCTCCCCTATTACATATGTCTATTTCATTGTTATAGATATAATCTAAAAGGTACTCACCTCTGCTATTGATGCCCGTGCTTGCCCATACCGTGTGATGGGCATTTGCATCGCAGCCAATTATAAACGCTTTATTTTGTTTGTTGCAGTATGCAACAAACTCTACCACTTCCGGTGGAGGAACTTCTCCTATGTCTCCCGGAAAGTATGCTGATGCAACGTAGGTTTCCGTTTTGCCATTGGTTGTTGGCACCTCCACCATTACTGCGACGATGTCTCTTTTTATAAATTCTGTAATTGGGACAATATTTACATTTCCATTTATTAAAATTGCAGCTCTGGGAGCAAGCTGCCCAGAGTTGTAGATTAACTTACAAGATGTAGGAATTCCTGCTATCCTACTGTTAGTTGTCCATGGCTCCTGGATTAATGCGATATCCAGTTTGCTCTTCGTAAATCTTCTGCAAAGTACAGCAGTTGCTCCCTTCGCATGGTGAAGATTCACTTGAATGAACTTAATTTTTTTGCTGTTGAAGATGTCGTTGTTCGCCGCTTGAGCGGGGATTTGCTTCATCCCCTTGCTTGGTTGTGCGACACCCCTTATTTAGATTTTTCCCATCTGAAATCTTCAGTTCTCGGTATTCTGGGTTAAATCCTTTGTTTGTCGGTTTCTTTTCACTTTTTTTAGCGCCGACAGTATTTGCAGTGTGACCAGTAGCTTTACGGTTTGTTTTTGCTTCCCCGACTCCACTTGGTCCTGGGATTTCCTCAATCTGGTCTACGACCATCTTGTTATCGCCAGTGCCTACGTGGGTCTGTCGAGAATCATTGTCATCCCTACTCCCTGGTCTTTCACTGCCATCATTTTGGTACTTCTTTTGGAAAGATAAGCAATCCCAAATTTGAAGTCGAGATTGTATTCACTTTTTTTGATAGAGCTCAGCGAAGCTCCGTCGACAGTGAAAACGAGCTCGACGTATCTTTGACTTACGACATTGCGCTGCAGTATTCTCCACAAATCAACAGTAAGCCCATCATTTTGGCTTTCCAAGAGCGCCAGAATCTCTCCATTACTGTCTTCTGCACTCCATGGGAAAAAGCCGATCAAGATCAAGAGCCGATGGCCCATATAGCCGAGGCGGTAAACGCACGGGTATTCAGCATGACCAGGATCTTTTCGTAAAGGAAATTTCTTTGACTTCCTTGGGCATAGAGTATCTTCGTGCCTGCCACACGATATACGCATGCAAAATGGTCATTGGCAGAGGAAGCTCTCAGTTAATAACTGTGGAAGTGCTCATAGAACACTAAGCTGAGAAGCAGGTTTTGTCCCAATGAGGACGTTACGTCAAGAAGAGAGAGGGGACGCAGCAATACTTGCCAGAAACTCGCGCTTACTGGCGTACACCGTAGAGCTGTTATATCTCATTCTGTACATTTTCTCTATAGCTGTGAAGGCTGTTTTGCAGGCGTAATCAACGTGGCTACCAAAGGTAAGCTGATCGTCGATCATCACACTCAAGTGTTTGACGGAGCGCTTAGAAGTGATAGTACGATAGCCTATACTGATCACCACTTGCTGATCCACCTTTCGATTGCTCACAACCACCACCTCAGTTTTGTGGTGAGACAACTCCAGTTTCCTGGATCTCATCCACGCCACCACAACCTTGATCGAGTGGGTCGAGTAATGTCGTCAGCAAAGCCGACGATCTCCACCCCCTCCGGGAACTCTAATCCGAACACCTCGTCGTACATGACATTCCATAATATGTACCGGACCCAAGATGAAACCTTGCGGAACTCCTGAGGTTATGTGAAAGCACTTCCGACCCACCTATGTGTCGTAAACTAGTACTCGATTCTGGAAATAACTACCGAGAATCTAGTATAGGTACCCGGGGATTCTTACGCTGGAGCGCTAACTCGGAGATGTTTGGTCTTGGCTACGCCAAGGAACAATCCCCGCTAGTTCTACATCGGTGACCTTCTCCTCATCGTCAGGCCCAGTCTCGGTTGTCCTGCGAAAAGAAGCCAAAGACTAGATTCATGGCGCGGAAAAAGTCCCTCGATGATCCCCTTCAACATCCCTGGAGATTGCTCAGTAGTAGCCAATCAACCTCTCGTCTTGGCCATGACAATCCTGTAGGCATCACCCCACGGATTCGCATTGGTACTCTGAGCCTCAGCGCAGGCCTTTTTGCTTGCCCCTACATATGTCCATAGCGGGGATTTTACAGCGGCAAACACCACCCATTGTTCGTTTCCGAAATCGCTTGAGTCCACCGGTCCAGCCGCTAGTCTCCCATTTCTAAGGTCGACTCGCCTAGGCATGGTCGCTCACGGCGGACGCTTCCCTAAATACACCTTCGTTGAAGTATTATGTCTTTCTCCTTCGAAGGTTTGGCCTTGGCCTATCCGCCTCTTTCTCTACCCGCTGCCTAGGATCAACGAAGTCCTTGCACCTGGAGGAATACAAACTATTTATTACAGCTATGAAGACACCGCCACCCCAAGATTTGCCGGAAATATAAGTGATTGGGGTCTTTGCGATAGACTGTATAACCATGACTGAACAGTTGTACGGAGTTAATAGCATCAAACAACAAAGTTTCGTTCCGAATGATGACGTCGTATTCTTGATCCGATACTCCGCGTACAAGTCATTGATCCTTGCCCTTAATCCTCATGTTCATTATCTCATTTTTTGGTCATTGCCCTCTTCTGCCATTCCATTTGTTTATGATCCCATCGTCGTCATTTTGGTGATAGGCTTACGAATTGTGTTGGGTAGTTTAGTATTACTTTTAACTTGCAGGATGGTAAAGCCGTAGGGCCCATATTGATTGATTGATTTATCTTTATTATAGAGACTTTCAGCCCTTGGCTGGAGGGCCCATATAGCCGAGGCGGTAAACGCACGGGTATCCAGCATGACCATGCTGTGGGTGACGGGTTCGATTCCCGGTCGGTCCAGGATTTTTTCGTAAAGGAAATTTCCTTGACTTCCTTGGGCATAGAGTATCTTTGTGCCTGCCACACGATATACGCATGCAAAATGATCATTGGCAGAGGAAGCTCTCAGTTAATAACTGTGGAACTGCTCATAGAACACTAAGCTGAGCAGTCGGCTTTGTCCCAATGAGGACTTTACGCCAAGAAGAGAGAGAGGTAAAGCCTTACCTAGCCCTTAACTAGCTATTTGTAATACAGTCAAGATTCGCTATACACGGTGCCATCCACTTTACACCCATCGCAATTTCTCTGTTGTTTTTCAACCAATTCAGTTCATTTTTTTTGTCTGTATTAACGAGATTTTTAACCCTAGGCTAGTTCACCTCGGGACCCATGCTTTACTTTCCTTCCGAAGGAAGAACCCATATTTTGTGAGTATGTCGGGAGTGGGATTCGATCCCAGGTCCTCGGCGTGATAGTCTTGTGTTCTAACCACCACACCAGGTCCGCTCCACAATTCAGTTCATTTTTGAAAGGTAATTAGCTCACGATATGCCGCAACTACACACAAATGAGCTCAATCGGATGTAAGGCAGCCGAAAAATTGCGGTGGGCGTTAAGTACCATCCACCGCTCCGTGTATGATAAATCCTGATTGTATCTCTTAGTATTACCTTTTTAAAATTTGCTCATTTACATACGCCTTATAGTAAAATAATGATTAATGTTTTCATTTCTGCAAATTAATATTGTTCTGCGTTATTTTTTCACAACTGTATGTAAAGCAGAGTTGCATTATGAATGATCAAATACGATGTTGCGCTTTGTTTGGCTTGGTTAATTGTGAAAATATTCTATTCCTGCGATGATTCAACATTAATATAAGTCTCAGATTTGTAAACATACTTTTTGGCACAATTTCCAACAAAGTGCATTGTTGTATAACCCCTTCAAGTCTATGTATATGTATCTATGCCCACCTATGCAACCAATTTCACTGCTCCCTGAATGGCAGTGCTGACACAATAGGTGAGTCCCCCTTTCGAGTGCCACAGCACCGTAGACAGTGGTGCGTCTTTAGGTAGTCCAAACTTTCCTCCGTCTTTGCATTGGATCTTTCTGAATGTGAAATGGAGCCAAACTTAGACACTGCTTACAGGCGGAAACTGCTTGGACAGACATATTTAAATACAGACAGTCGTTGTCGATTTCTTCGGAGAGGTCCAAAATATACCTTCAGTTTCTATAACCGAATCGCCCGGTGCATTTGAAGTGGGAAGTGACCGACCGACAGACCGGACATCGAGAAGCAAAGCAAAAAATAAATCTTTCACGGGGCAACGAATTTAATTGATGATCTCGACAAGCGACTGGGTGCCCCCGGGATCAGTCGCGGTAATTGCAGATTCCAGAAATCCGTGGGCTGCGATTATGTCTAGATACCATCGGTAAATTATTTGTTTTGGGAATCTGTTAATAGTGGTGTTGTCAGATTGATGTTCATTAGACTCCGCATGGGCCGCGTTCCTTTTTTTTATGAATGATGCAGTAAATAGACTGTTTGGGCATCACCGACAGATTGGTTAGTAACTATTAGATGTGAAATATGCCTTGCCATAATTCAAAATGAGCGTGGAGCAGATTTCTTTTTCGAATTTTTCAGACGAAAGGGTGGTTTGCAATTGTATTTTGTAATTAATGCCGCCAGAAACACCCACTTGAGCGAAAAGTAGTAAATTTGGAGAGAAGCACAAAGCACTGCCTGGGCCGCAGGTACGAATGGCGATAATCCTTTTAATTTGTAGTTGAAAAAGAAAGTTCAATTTGGATGTCATCACTTTATGCTGACGGAAATATAAACTGTTGCAGACACGAGCGATAGTTTCGTCTTAGAACCTACATGAGATATGAATGCGCTTTCAAATGTTCATCGAGTTCTAATTCAAAGCGCCATGGATTTCCAGTTTATTAATCACTTGAAAATGGTGAGCTTCATCCAAGGTTTCATCTAAATCCTAGTACATCTCGAGGTTTTACAAAGATTTCTTCTTATTGAAACGTCATTGACGACTTCAAACCGAAAGAGTATCGAGAAAAAAAAAACAATATTTTGAGAGCTCTGCAAATGGTGTGAAGAATTAGCATTAGGTTAAAATTGACAAATACAAAAAAAAAAACTAAAAAAAGCTCTGCAAATCTAATGCAAAAAAGTGAAAAATTAGCTGAGTGAGTATTTTGCAGTGTACATAGTTACCTGCTTCATTTCGAACGTTTTAGCATAAGGTGTCATACTACTAGTAATTCGCTACAAGCCCTGGTTCCGAAGCCTGTACCTACCCATTTAATGAAATTAATTCCTCACGCGAAATTGAATTAATTGACTGCTGAATCAGTAGGTCATATTGCATAACAGGAACTGGATTAGCCAGATGAGAAAGCAAGATTCGTATCCTACATTTCGTTCCACTTGCTTACTCATGAATCAATTAGATCACCTATTTGCTACCCATCCATCTTGCGGCAGCGGCGCATCAGTAGATTCGCGTGAGCTTTTCGGAACATACTCTTAGCGTTTTGCAAGCCGTCAATGAAATCTATTTGCACTACAAGACGCAAACTCTGCAGTGGAAGGCTCTACAAATTGCTTGATTAATTACGAAACAAGCGGAGCGCTTCTCTCGCAATCATGTTGCACACTATCGTTCTCGACCATGTGTATTTCACCCTCAATTAGGCACTGTGTTGAGGAATACATTATGTTTCGATGTTAGACAAGGTCTGGCGGATCCCACGATATGTTCGTGATTCACTCGAAAAGGTCATTCGACGATGTTCCATGTCGTGACTGACTGATGATATGCGGAACTTCCACCGGGGACCGAAAGTGGCTTCCGAGAAACGAAATTCCTTGGGGGTATTAGCAATCTGTTAGCAGAGGTTGTGGAAATTTGCCACTATTTTTTATGGCACGTATAGCAACACTATGAGGAATAATTTTGTCATCCTAATTAGTTTGACATCATCTTTATTTGTTTCTGAATAAACATGTATGCCTTATGAAGTTGCAAGCATGTGGTTGAAAGAAAAAAAAACATTCTACTGTCCCCATGCTATAACAACGCACAATGATCCACGAAACAGATTTACGAGGAAAGATGCATTCAGCGATTTCAAATGATTTTCTAGATTAATATGGTCTTCTACAAAGTTGTTCCTAAAACAAGGCCCTCTTTTCAATATACATGAACATTAGGGTGGTCCAGGTTTTCAAAGAAATTGGGAACCAAACTTTTATAGTTTTTTTTTAACCGTTATGTGTCCGGCAAACTTTTTGCTTTTTTCTACACCGTGTATTTTAAATAGGTGTTGGGTACCCGGGTACCCTGCCGGCCACATAAGGGTTAAAAAAGTTTTATGACGGGTTGGGGCAAACATAAATAATATCTTTTGCCCGCATTCAAAAGAAGAAATGTTGTTATAAAACATATCAAAAAATGAGAGGGGTGTTATTTTTGTAACTCAAGTGAAAAATACTTGAAAA
The DNA here is from genome assembly GCF_035046485.1 of Aedes albopictus. Classification (NCBI taxonomy): domain Eukaryota; kingdom Metazoa; phylum Arthropoda; class Insecta; order Diptera; family Culicidae; genus Aedes; species Aedes albopictus. The sequence goes on along the minus strand of NC_085136.1, from coordinate 187,312,307 downwards.
GTGCCTATTTTTTCTGGAAAATCATCAATATCTTTTGAACGGAATGACGTAGCAACATTCTCAGCGCATGAAAATATGCGTTTTTTAAAGCTCTAAAAATGGTTCTTAGGCAACTTTGATGCGAAATTTGAAACAAAAAAGATAAAGCGTTAAAACTGTTTTGACCAAATTTGGAACATTTTCTCATAGTTTTCATAGGGTGACGCTAGAACAAATCGTTTAATAGCTCTATTTTTTTTGTTTCGAATTTCTCGTCAAAGTCGCATAAGAACCACTTTTAGAGTTTCCAGAAACGCGCATTTTCGTGCGCTGAGGATGTTGCTACTTGATTCCGTTCAAAAGATATTGATGATTTTCTAGCAAAAAAGGCAGTTTTCAAGTATTTTTCACTTGAGTTACAACAATAACACCCCGCTAATTTTTTGATATGTTTTTCAACAACATTTCTTTTTTTGAATGCGGGCAAAAGATATTTTTTATGTTTGCCCCAACCCATCATAAGCTCTTTTAAAAAAAAACTATGATGTATTCAGAAAAATACCTCTAGATCGGTCAATTTTTAAGCTACATAAAAAGTGTCTTCAGCAAACTTGCTCAAAATTGATAGATCTACAACTTTCCCGAAGAATGTATACAGTTATTCTTGCAAATAAAAAAGTTTGGTTCCCAATTTCTTTGAAAATATGGACCACCCTAATTTTCAAGCACATTTTAAAGAGGGCCTTATTATTAGGGACAACTTTGAAGAAGACCATATTTGCCTAAAAACTCATTTGAAGGCGTTGAATGCATCTTTCCTCGTAAATCTGGTTCGTTGTCCACTGTGCAACGTAACTGTTTTGGCGGAATCTTGAAAATTATTGCAATAGAATAGCAATGTTCACATAGTTTTGTTGGCGTAAGATACAAAACAACGTAATAGTTCAATACTAGAGGTCCTACAATTGACTATTTAATGGAATGATAAACTTTACCAGCTATTTTCACCCACGCTACCGAAAATAAGTTACATACATAGTTTTAGCCTCAAGGAGGCTAGTTCGGGAAAACGCAAGGTTGTGAGATGAATCCCGGAAAGCATCCCTTAAGGAAGAAATCTCGGCGGGAACTATTACAAAAACTCCAGGAAAAATCTCTGGAGAAACACTGGAAGGAATGCCTCGATGATTCCCTTTGGGAATACTGGGAGACATTTTTGGAAGAACCCCATAACAAACCCTGGCAAGAATCCCTGAAGAAGTCATTAAAGAAATACTATGGTAAAACTGCTAAGGGAAATCTGGGTTGATCCCAGAAGGAATCCCCGGGAGAACCTCCTGTGGATTTTTTTAAGCACTCCTGGGAGAAATCCAAGAAGGAAGCTCATGAGGAATACATGAAGGAATCCCTATGGAAAGCTGCAAGAAATTCTTGGAAGAATCCCGCGAGGAATTTCTAAAGCAAATTCAGTTAAAATCCCGGGAAGAGTCCATCAGAGCATTCCGAGAGGAACGTTCACAGCTAATTTATTGTGTATTGTAACTTCCCTCAACGTGGGAGTTGCCTATTTGTAACTACTGACGTAGTTATTACTCCCGCTGAGTTGGTCCTCCATGTCTGCGCTCCCCGCACTATTCAGGTGTTCGTTGTAATGCTATTTCAACCTTTCGATCACCTCACGTCCGTCCGTCAAGACGCTCCCTTCCTTATTCTTGCACTTTTCGGCACGAAGCATTTGCGGGATGGGTTGAGCTTCTGGTAGAACTTCCGTGTTTTGTATAAACGACACAGCAGTGCCATTTGTTGGCAATCCGGTTTTTTTCTCCTGGAAGAGGCGGGTCTGCTGTTACCGCGTTTAACATTTTGCCAACTCCCGTGCTGTAACAAGACCGCTCTCGCTGCGTTCTTTTCTTTCACAATCTCTCTGCACGTTTCATCCAACCAATCGTTCACCCGACTTCGTTCCAAATATCAAATTTTGATCTCAGCTGCGTTGTTGATGGCTGCTTTGTGCGGTGGCAATATCCGGTTGCTTCGGGCGCTCCAGATTATACCAAGGCAGCCGTCAGTATCGTGTGTTGTTAATCATGGAGAGTTTTTGGTACATTTGATTGATTGATTGATTTATCTTCATTAAAGAGACTTTCAGCCCTTGGCTGGTTCGTCTCTATCCTAAACATTTTTGGTACATTTTTTTTACCATGATCATGTTGTGGTCAGAGTCGGTGTTAGCGCCTCAATAAGTCCTGGCGTTGATTATGTCGATTATGCCGTTCGTCCGTCCACGTGAGATTCCGTCTGCTGTGGTTATCTTCGGGTGTGACGATAAGATAGGCTGTGCTGCAAGCAGGGATGGGAACACTCACTTTCAAAGAGTTACACTCACTTGCTATTTTCTCACTTCAGAAGCGTGCAATCAAAAAACGATGTATGGACGACTTTTGCATTGTGATTTTGTCTAAAACTTTGACGAATAGAGTGGGGGTCGCAAACGTATACCAAAGTCGTGACAGAGTTGTTAAAGCGACTCTCTACGAGGTGAGTGTAATTTACATTTACATCGTTTCTTGATTAAGCGTGAGCTGAGAAAATAACAAGTGAGTGTAACTCTTTGCAAGTGAATGTTCCCATCCTTGGCTGCAAGCAAGTGCTACGCATGAGGCGGCATGTCGTGTCTTGGGCAACTATCGTACTCGCGTTCAAGCTACGCGTAGAGTGCGTCCTTATCGCCGTCAGTGCTTCCGGAATGATCGGGGCTGATCGCACCAACCCCCATACTGTCCGGAGAACCATAGTGCACAGTTGAGTGTATAGTCCTTCCCTAACACTCGCACGTTGAACAGCCGCCCCTAACGTGGAGATCAGACGTTGTTGTGAGCCGCTCTTTCTGGAGAACAGTAGCAAACAACACCCCCTTCCCTTCCCTGTCAGCTTACAACCAAAATTCCCACCGGAGTTGATTACCGGATCTTCAGTAAGGTTTCGCTGCCTCGCAGTCCGGCCGGTGCCACACGAAGATAGGTATAGGAGGTGCTGGGTAGAGGCTAGTGATCTCAATGAGATGAGCCTTTATCGTGTCAATGCGAAACCATATAGCCGAGGCGGTAAACGCACGGGTATTCAGCATGACCATACTGAGGGTGACGGGTTCGATTCCCGGTCGGTCCAGGATCTTTTCGTAAAGGAAATTTCCTTGACTTCCTTGGGCATAGAGTATCTTCGTGCCTGCCACACGATATACACATGTAAAATGGTCATTGGCAGAGGAAGCTCTCAGTTAAAAACTGTGGAAGTGCTCATTGAACACTAAGCTGAGAAGCAGGCTTTGTCCCAGTGAGGACGTTACGCCAAGAAGAAGAGGAGAGGAGGAGCGAAACCATATACAGGGGATGGCCAAAATGTTTGGGATAGTCAACTTTTTTTTCTCTCACAAAAAAGATCAACAAGCTATAACTTTTCATAAAGTGCATCAAAAAATCTCAAATTTTGACTGTTTGTCAACCTATTATGGGTGTATCATTGGTACGAATTTGGGTTCGATTGATTAATATTTCGCAAAGTTAGAACCGTTCGGGTAAAATACTATTTTTTAAACAACTCATTTTTGAGCTGTCATATCTCGGAAACCAGTAAACCGAATTGAATGAAATTTTGAACGTAGGTGTTAGTTAAAGCTAGCTTACCTAGATAGAAATTCCCCTTATGAAAGTAAGGTTCTTGAACTAAAACTATTCATTTTTGCTGAAGGTTGATCAGAGCTATCCTAACAGCAGCTTGTACCCAAACTTAGCAAGTTCAAACTCATACAATCACAGCACAGAACAGAAGTGACAAAAATCAATTTTGTATCAATTGAAGATTGCAAAAGACACTGTGTAAAACGCATAATACAAAACCATATAGGTGATAGTTTAAGCTAATAAACAACATGGGGCCGTGGTCAAATTACGTCACGTTTTCAGGGAGGAGGGGGGGGGGGGGGGGGTTTTGCAGAACGTGACGACCCAAACAAAAATATTAAGGTCCCATAAAAAAAGTGTGACATACTGGGGAGGGTGGGTGGTGGGTGTTGAAAATGGTCGATTTTTACGTGACATAATTTGTGTATCATCGCACTGATAATCCCACCCTTATTCAGGTTGAGGTTACCTACAATTTTCAAGAGCACAAATCTGAAGTACCCGTTGTCGGTTTGGGCTGAAAACTTGATCGATTGGTCACCACCAGCGGGTAACCAATCGATCATCTTTTCAGCTCAAGCCGATGTCCAGTTCTTCAGATTTGTGCTTTTAAATTTTTAGGTGTGCCTTCGTCATAAAAAAGAATCGTTGGCTTCGTCACATTAAAACGGATAACTAATAATCACGGATAAACACAATGTCAACTGCACCATTGCTTCGAATTAGCGCAGTTAATAAGGTCAGATTACTTTGGAGGGCGCTCTAGTACTCCACAGGCTCCGTGAAGCGGTTAGGATCAGGGTTGGTAACCATCTGTTTCGTCACCCACCTACGACGAAAAATTAAAAAAGTTCGTCAGCAAATAAAACTCCGTCACCAGCGATCGACAAAGAAACCACGACGAGGACGATCCGAAAATAAAACAGGGAGCTATAGTTTTCGTCATTCTCTTTTGTCTCCTTTTGCAACGACGAAAAACGAACATGTTTTCGTCACATGGCATCCAATTGCAGACGAAAGGCGAACCAGTCAAGCTTTTATTGACAATTTGGCCTCGGTCTTTCGGAGCTGTTGAATTAGCTCTGATAGTATGCATGTTGCGCTGCCAATCTGAAGGCTTTTGGTTCGATTCCGAATGAAGGCAGGTTTTATTTTTGCATTTTTTTCTGGTCAGCCATTCCCGTGAGGCTGATTATTCGTTCGCCTGCCCTGTTCGGTGCTAGCCACTCAACGAAAATGCCAATAAAGAGAAACGGCAAAACCTTTTCGTCGCGACCAGCAAACTGATTGACGGTGTTTGAAGACAAACATTCAAGAGCTGCTGACTCAGTGACGCAAACTTTTATTTCCCGTTGTCGTCAGTGATTATGCCTCAGCCCCGATGACTATTAACCACCCTGGTTAGGATTTCATTAAACCCTCTAACCATTCATTCCTTGGCACGGTAAGTATATAGCCGCATCACACCATGAATTAGGGGTCACCTGATCAATGAACACTTACCACCGAGACAGGCGATCCGTAGTGTTATTTTAAGCCAATTGTGACAACCGCTTCCGACACTACACAACTATCTAGGTTGACCAAGAAAAGAAGTTAATATTGATGATCAATTTCATATGGGCCTGAACAGCCGACACTACCCTAACCTGACTGTAGCTGTTCAAGTTGACTAGGTCCTAGGTTTGTCGCTGGTGCAGGTGGCGTTTTTAAGCGAACCGACCAGGGCCCCGGGCCCCACATTTTAGGGGCCCCCACAAAAATCATTTTTGGTTCAAGTACTGCTCAAAAACAAATAAAAACTGTATTGCTCATCGCATTTGTACCTCCGAGGGGCCTCTACAACCGCTCGGGCCCCAAGCCCCCACAATCCTTAAGCTGGGCCTGACTACAATACTCACGCCGGTGCTGAACCGCAACAGAAGCGGGCTACCACAGATGTTGGTAGTTGTCGAGCTACCGGCGGGCTACCATCAGCAAAGACCTGGAACAGGACCTGCTGAAGCTCCGCAAACTGCTAGCTCTGGCCAAGAAGGAGTATGATATTTTTGTCGAAGAGCGTAGTGAGGCTGGTGCGGGCAAGGACCAAACGGTCAGCTTCCTCTTTGCTGGTAACGCGACGATGCAGCACGAAACCATGCATCTCGCCGGAGCTTTAGCGGAGAGGTCAAAACGCCCTACGGCTCGAGCTGCGTGGTCGAAACTTACAGAGCAGATATGGCTAAAGAAGGCTGCCAAGTCGGCTGCAAAACACGTAAGGAGCAAGGAAATCATGCCGCAACCAACCCCAAGAGGAAGAGTGGCCAACAAGACCAAGGGAAAGAGTACCTTTGGATTACGGTCGAAAAAAAAAGGTTGTGTGAAAAGTGAAGTCAGCCCACAAACGCGAACGAGGCGACGCGCTGGTTTTTAAAGCCGTGGTCGACACGTACGCCGAGGTGCTGAGGGCCAACTCCTTCTGTTTTTTTTGTTCACGGCTCTACGTTCCCACTGGAACTAGTACTATGGAACGTGGCGTATGACGGCGTATTGAGGCTTAAACTTCCAACGGGCGTAATGCTGGTCGGCTTTGCCGATGATGTTACCCCCGTGGTATACTGCGAGTTGATAGAAGAAGAGGAACTGGCGGCAACGAAAGCAATTGGCATAGTGGAGGACTGGATGAGGTCGAGACAGTTGGCACACGCGCACCACAAAACGGAAATGGTGGTGGTAAACAACCACAAGTCTGCACAACAGACAGTGTTTACCATAGGCGGGTGCAGGGCAATTCTAAGCGGACACTCAAGCAATTGGGGGTCACGTGAAGCGACTCGAGAGTGCCCACAGGCTGATGTGCCTTAGGGTGGTCAGCGCATACCGCACGGTCTCAAAGGATGTATGGGCATGATGCCCATAGCACTAGTAGTGGCAGAGGATGATGAGAGTCACGAGACGAATCGCCAGACCATCGTATATGTTGAAGTGGTATGGAAAATGGGATTCCTCCAGCAAGAGTAGATGGACACATAGGCTTAAACTGAGCGTGTCTAAATGGACGAGCTGGCCCCATGGCGAACTGAACTTTCACTCGATAAAATTTCTGCTTTAGGTGGTATATGCACAGATTTGGACATGCAGGATCCCTCGCATGTCCAGAATGTGCAGACTCATTCTTAAAAAAAAAGTACACACCAATTTTTTTGAAATGCTTCCAGCACAAAAAATTCAGCAAAATAAATTGCTGAATTTCAGCAAAATAAATTTATGAATTTCAGCAACATTTTTGATGAATTTCAGCACAATGTTGCTGATCAAGTGTCAGAATTACTGGATGGTTCAGCAAGTTGAAAAATGATTGCTGATACTCAGTAAATTCGTATTGCTGAATGCAATCAGCACAAAAAAAAATCAGCAAAGTTTGCTGAATACCAGTAAACAAAATTTGCAGTGTAAGCTGTACCTAACTAACGTTCTACATTTTTTCATTGCTTTGATTTCTTTATCTGGATAACAAACATTCCCCTGGCCTAATTCTGAGATATTATTTATAAATAATTAATGGGTACAAGCTTATTATTTAATACTTTTGTGGAACCTTACGATTTGTAGCTTTCTTCACTTTCCTGAGTTTGCTTATTTGGTGAAAACATTTATCACAAGAAACTTCTTATGCAGATTTATTCGGTGATCACCAGAATTAAAGATCGATTATAGCAATGGAAATGCAAAACTCGCATGCCAAAAAAATATATTTTATGTACTTTCTCAAAAATAAGTAAAACTTTCGGATTTGTTAAAAAAAAAGTAGCCAAAATGAGTCCAACCTCAGAACATGTCCTGCTGAATCACTCCAGCAGTGCTTAATAAAATCCATGTTTGAGTTGCTTAACATACTATATGCACAGCTCAATAAATTGAGGGGAAATAATGAAACATCCATGAAATAAAACTCAAAGAAAACACTGATTTTTAGCTCAAACATTGATTTTCAGATATTGAACATTTAACTTAACATTTTTTGTTGCAAAACAAAGAACTGTCTAGTACACTTCTGTATTCCGGGAAGTAATTGATATATGCGATATCAAGGTGCGTTTTATCTAAAGGACATCAGTTTTTTTTTTTTAAGATTTACAATTTATTGGAATTCTAATTCATTATTGCCTTGAAATGTCCTTTTTGAACAAATCTTGTTAGCCTACTTATACCGCTTGTCCAAATTCATAGAAAATCTTCAATTGACTTAAAGCACTAATGTGCTTTGAATACTGCAGCCGAGCCGAATGTAGCATATCACAATAATTAAATTAACACCAAAGAATTTATCAGAGTCGAAAACATTTCTTCGACCGGTAAAGTCAATGATCTCGTGATTCTGTGCGGTTGGGCAAAACGACGTTGTGCATGTCCAACGTTCATGTTACTGGGAAACATCAATTCATGCCGAAATAAACTTGTTTGCCCGGTACTTTAAATTCCCGGAAAGTCAAGATTACGTTCCGAAAACTAAAGAGACTGTCCAAACAGATAGAATGAGTTGGCACAGCGCGGCCGGCTGGATACAGCAAACAGACAGCATTGCCTTGAATGTGGAAAAGATTGTGCGGTAGGGCGCAAAGGGAACTGCATGCCACAAATCATTTTGATCGGACTGGCATGTGTAGATTTAAGCACCGAGTGATCTTCTTTTAAACGGTCTCAAAATGATTTTAAAACCCGTTTTTTATTGATTAAAAGAAAGATCCAAACCTGCATAACGAAAAAGCAGCTTAATTACCTACAAAAAAACGATTACTTAAAACGGATTTCAAAATGAACGTTTGCCGCATCTGCCTTACAAATCTTCAAAAATTTTAAGCCATGTTATGCAAGTCGCTTCAACAGTTCCTGGAGCCTTATGCAAAAATGTTCATCCGAAGATGCCATAATAATAAAAAAAAACCTGATGAACTATCAGGGTCGCTGTCGGTACGCGGCTCTAATCAAACAACCGAGCACAAACTGCGGAAGGCAGCATCCGCAAAGGAAAGCTGTTGCTGTTGAATGCACTCGAGTTCGAATTTTCGGCACGGTCTGTGCGCTTCACCAAACAACGAACCCTGTGGTACATGCTGATAGACGTCCGCCGGATGGCCCCAACTGCACTGCCCAGAGTAGTGGAAACCGGTCTCGACAAATATGTTGTGTCGCAGTCTGTTGCGCCGTGACAAATTCGCTAATCGCACAGCATCGCAATCCGACTCTTTATTTTTGGCCATAAGCCATTTCGATAGCAGCGGGGTTGTAGCTTTTGGCCCTTATTGTAAGGTGTTTTCACGTTCACTGGCTGATTCGACAATTGATTGAATGGAGGAGAAATTATGTTTTCTCTCGTACGAACAATCCTACCTTATTTGGATCTCTCCTGATTGGAGTACGGATGAATTTCCCTATGAATTACTCAGTTAAATATAAGCTTGTATTATTAAAATGTTACCTTACGAATATTGAATGCCTGGACATGATAATCAAAATGTCATTTGAACATAAAAATTACTTATTTTATGTATTTAATAACTTGTATTTCTAGTCTTGAATTAATATTTGGAAATTATCCAACTATTTGAATTACACAACCATAATAAATTAATCCATAAAAAATATAGCCTTAATTCAATGTGCTACATTTCAACGTTACATTTTATCTTGTTTTGTGTGCATATTTGTAAAGAAAGGCTTATACATAATACAGTTTCATATAATAATCCCTTTCTTAAACATATGGAAACCTGCATACCTCCTGCACATGAGCAGATGATTGATGTAAAAAATAGGAACATCTGTTACAATTCGTTCTCTAATTTGCGTATTTTGTTCATCCCATAGAATTCTACAAAAAGATCAACTGATCATCCAATCACCGCCACATCCTGGGCATTCGACAGCATGCGGCATGATTAATTTCTAATGAAGCCCAACCAATCCGACATCGTGTAACAGGCAATCCATGAGTCACGAAAACCTCCTCTATCATTGATGGTTATCTTGTTGTTTTCGATCGCAGTCTGGGCTGCGTGCAACATACGTTAGAATATTTTTCCAATCAAAGCTGCCTCAATGAGATCAAAATGCCAGCACACTCACTCAGTTGCCTTGCCTAGCTACACGTATCGGTAATTTTCGAGCAAATCTTCCTCTCCAGGTCGTTGTTCTGATTTCCGTTGATTTTTATTTATGGGCCTTGTTCCTTAGGATTTGTTTCTATTTCTCGGTGTATCGAACCTAGCACCGAACACACGGGCGTATACCTTGCGTTAATTGGACCGCTGGCTGATACCGTCATTGATATGTGTACCGGACTTGCGAAGCCAACGAAAGCACTGACTGACCTTCGTATACTATCGATTCCAGATCCTAGCCTGAACGGTCCCAGTTTGTAGCTTGTACAGAAAATAAATTATTGCACGGCAGGTCTATATGGCGATAGTAATTATGGGAGAGGTTGTTCCATTGGCCAATAACTTATAGTTTGTGGTAGGTAGCATTTAATCATGATCATACCGCTGACATAAATATCATTGCGAATCATTACGAATCCAACTACTTTTAACATTATGGATGCTATTACTTACACTAAGATTATTTATCTAAAAGATTGCAAAAGCGTTGCTCGAGAAATTGAAGCCAAAAACAAAAAGGTTTTACTTGCGGAGGGCCGTGGTAGGACTGTGGGTAAATATGCGAATGCAGATTCGGTTAAGAATCATTCCAGATGGGGAAGGTGGGGTAATATGCACCCCCTAAGCAAACGTGGTCCAATAACTAAGACTAAGACGATTTTATGAGTGTCTTGCGTATTGAAAGTTAGTTTACCTATTTAACTAAGTGACGCCAACTTTTGGTCCGTGTAATATCAATTTTACCGAATCAAATTAACAATTTAAAAAAGTGTTACATTTTGGGTGCTGACAAACTGTTGGGGGCAAAACGTACCTTGAGACGGGGCAATACGACCTCTGGCATTTTCCGCTTTGAATTCTAATAAAATACCAGGCGGCTCCATCTTACTATTTACGGCAGCAAATGGAAGGTGTAGGAGGCGGATGGTAGTTAATAGGTTGATTCCATATGATCGGCGCGCAATCATGTTACCCACGCTTTTTGCATAATTTCGTTGCAGAAAAGGAAAATGTACATTCTTTCCGTCAAAAATTCCACTTATTTTTACAAATCCAGTACTTCATTGATTGCGTCCTATTGGTGGAAATTCTTCCTGTTTTAGGCACAAAATGAACCAAACATGTTTCTACACATGTCGTTTTTGATGTTTGGATCACTAACTTTGTTAACAATTCGTAGCATAAGCATAAAATGTGAAATCATCTGAAGAAAAGTTTAGGAAAAAATGCAAATTGAGCCTTAAATCGTTTTATTTTCCATACTATCGCTTCAGTTTGCAAATTTTGGATGGAAACTGTTTTAATATTCTAGAATAGAACATTTATCATTGCAAAATCTGAAGAAAAACCTCTCAAGATCAAAATTAGCTCTTCACATTTCCATCTGAGACCAAGGATGTTTTCGATCACCTGCCAATTGTTTGACTCATTTGTCCATAACTCGGTTCAGAAACCTAATATTGAAATGTTGTGTTTGGCAAAGTTGAAGTTTAGTGTTTTTCCTACAATTATCACCAAGGACACCATATTCAAATTCTAATATTTACGTCGTAAAAGTGTTAGTACCACCTACTCATACTAAACGATCGGATTTTTCGATCATTTTGTATGAGTAGGTGGTACTAGCGCTCTAGCGCTGTATATATAAGAGGTAGAATATGACGTCATTGGTGATAATTGTAGGAAAAGCTCTAATCTACAACTTTACCGAACACCACATTTCAATATTAGGTTTCTGAACTGAGTTATGGACAAATGAGTCAAACGATTGGCAGGTGATCGAAAACATCCCTGTCTGCAACATCCAGAAATCGAAATAACTGAAAAGTACTGCTCAAGATCAAAATCAGTTCCTTCACACATTCATCTATAACATCCGAAAATTGTAAAATCTGAAAACTACTATTCAAGATCAAGATTTGTTCTTTAACACACTTATCTACAAAATGGCGCGACCAAACTAACACAACTACCATTAGCCGCAAGCACCTTGGAAAACGTAGAACTAGATGCTCTTGTTGCCTCCAATTTTCACGTATGAGCCGTAGTGCAATTGATTGATCGATTTGTCTTTATTAAAGAGACTTTCAGCCCTTGACTGGTTCGTCTCTCCGTAGTGCAGTGGTAATGTCACTGCTCGTAAAGCACAAGGTCATAAGTTCGATTCTGGTCTCGACCATATTTCTTTTTTTACTCTTATGCATCTGGCAGATCATTTTTGCCTTTCTCGTACACTAAGTGTACTGGAAAGGCTATATGTTCACTCCAAAAATGACTTTTTGATAGAGGGCCCGGAGAGTCGAGTCACATATACCAATCAACTCAGCTCGACGAATTGAGGTGATGTCTGTGTGTATGTATGTGTGTTTTTTTTTCCTCCCAACCTCCCCAGCAGAGAAAACCGATTGGAAAAACTCTGCTACACCTAGATGCCTCGATCCCCCTGGTACCACTGATGCGACTGCTTCAGGGGGGGCAATGCGCTCATGCGCTTTTCTGTTATAGTGCTCATGCACTTTTTGTCGCTTCTAAACTGTGCTCCTCGTCTGTGCACTTACTCTTCAAGCGATCCCAGCTTGCTGATCGCTCCTCCACTTCCTCTGCAACTCCGTCAGCATTTTTGTGACTGCCCTGCTGATCGCATTCCACGTCTCTTCAGTGCGGCACATCTCGTCGACGACGTTGTCCACGCTTAATGCCGGCATCGATCTTCTTACTTCCTCGAATCTGGGGCAGATGAACACTGCGTGCTCCGGTGTCTCCTCCACGTTCTCGCACTCCGGGCAGAAGGGCGAAGCGGCATGGCCAAACCGATGTAGGTACTGCCTGAAGCAGCCGTGACCAGACAAAAACTGGGTTAGGTGAAAGTTCACTTCTCCGTGCTTCCTGTTCACCCAAGTCGACACATCAGGGATGAGTCGATGGGTCCATCTCCCTTTCTCCGTGGAATCCCATTCCTGTTGCCACTTTGTCATTGAGGCCGTTCGCACCAACGATCTCACTTGGCTGGTCCTCCTCCGCTCGTAGCACTCGATGTCCTCCTCCAAGGTGATGCAGATCGGGATCATCCCTGCAATCACACAAACTGCCTCCGACGATATTGTTCTATACGCGCTCGCTACTCGCATGGCCATGAGCCGGAACGCGCTGTTTAGCTTCACCCGATTTCGCTTTGTTTTCAGCGCCGCACCCCAGGCTGGGACTCCGTACCGCAGTATCGAAGATGACACGCTGGCTAGCAACCGCCTCTTGCTGCTTCTCGGACCACCGGTGTTTGGCATGATCCTCGACAGTGCATTAATCGCCTTCGCCGCCTTCTCACAGGCATAGTCGACGTGGCTGTTTAAGTTTAGCCGGTCGTCGATCATTACACCCAGGTGCTTCAGCTCTCGCTTCGACGCTACTACGTGTTCTCCGACGGAGATTTCCACTCGCTGCACTGCCTTGCAGTTGCTCACCAAAAGTACCTCCGTTTTGTGGTGGGCTATCTTTAGCTTGACTCCATCCATCCAGTTTTCGATGTTGCCGATCGATTCTGCCGCCAACATTTCCACCTCTTCCGGTGTCTCGCCTATTACTGATAGGACGATATCGTCCGCGAAACCCACGAGCACGACGCCTGTGGGTAGCTGCAACGTAAGCACTCCGTTGTACATAGCGTTCCACAGCGTTGGCCCGAGGATGGAGCCTTGTGGAACTCCCGCCGTCACTTTCATCCTCCTCTGTCCAGCTTCGGTGTCGTACACCAAGACTGTTCTGGAAGTAACTTTTCAAGATCTGACACAAGTAGTCTGGAACCCGCATTCTATGCAGTGCTGCGGCGATGGCCTCCCAGCTGGCGCTATTGAACGCGTTCTTGACGTCGATTGTGATTACGGCGCAGTGCCGGTTTCCTCTCCTCTTCTGTTTAGACGCCTTCTCGGCCTTCTCCAGAACCGTCCGGATAGCATCCACCGTCGACTTTTCCTTCCGGAATCCAAACTGCAGCTGTGACAGTCCACGTTCTCCTTCTGTGAACGGCATCACCCTGTTAAGGATGACCTTCTCCAGCAGCTTCCCAAGTGTGTCCAACAGGCATATCGGTCTAAACGATGCTGGATCCCCCGGCGGTTTTCCTGGCTTCGGCAGTAAAACCAGTTTCTGCACCTTCCATATGTCTGGGAAGTGGCCTTCTTCCAAACATTTCTGCATCACTGTCCTGAACATGTCGGGGTAAGCTAGAACCGCCGATTTTAACGCCACATTGGGGATCCCGTCCGGACCCGGGGCTTTGTTTCCTTTTAGTTTTTTCGCTACTGCCTCTAGCTCGGCATTGGAGACCTGTTGAGCTTCCGCACTTGCTTGTTCCTCCTCACCATACGGTGTTGGTGGCCACGTCGTTGGGTCGTGCTTCGGAAAGAGACCCTCCACGATTACCTTCAGCTTGTCTGGACACATTTCTGCTGGCGTCGCTGGACCTTTAATCTTTGCCATCACGACTCGGTACGCGTCACCCCAGGGGTTTGCGTCGGCCTCTCGGCATAGCTCCTTGTGACAGTTCGACTTGCTCCCGATTATCTCCTTTTTAAATGCGGCTCTGGCTTCCTGGAACGCTAACTTCCGCTCCTCCCTATCCGGGGGGTTTCTTGCTCTCTGGTAGCGTCTTCTGGCTCTTAGACAGGCAGCACGGAGGGTGCCGAGTCTCTCGTTCCACCAATGTGCAGGACGTCGTCTGTACCTAGGCTCCCGTTTTCGTGGCATTGTAGTGTCGCATGCCCTTGTAATCACTCTTGTCAGCTCTACCGCATCTAGATCTGGGGTGTCGCTGTCCGCACGGAGTGCCTCGACGAAGAGGTCCCTGTCGAAGGCTTTAGTCTTCCACTTTCGCTCGCATGTTCTGTTTCTCTGCATGGCCGTAGGGTTCCGTTGGCCAACGCTGTAGCAGATCGCCTGGTGATCACTGTGGGTGTACTCTTCGCTCACTTTCCAGTTCATGATGCGTGCTAGCGATGGACTGCAGAAGGTAATGTCGATGATCGACTCCCGCCCGTCTTTCCTGAATGTGCTTACGGTGCCAACGTTGCACAGTTGTACTTCCAACCTCTCTAGTGCTTCCAGCAGGCTGTAACCTCTTGCGTTGGTTAGCTTGCTACCCCACTCCACGGCCCACGCATTGAAGTCTCCGCCGATCAGTACTGGCCTACGTCCAACCAGCTTGTCGGCTAACTCCTCCAGCATCCGGTCGAATTTCTCCGCTGTCCACCTTGGGGGTGCATAGCAGCTGCATATGAAGATACCGTTGATTTTGGCGATTACGAAACCTTCGTACGTGCTTGCAATCACTTCCTGAATAGGAAATCTTCCCATCACTTGTATAGCAGCCGTTCCCGTGCTATCCGCCACCCAGTTGTTGTTACCGAGAGGAACTCGGTACGGCTCTGCAATAATCGCAACATCGCACTTTGCTTCCGTTGTTGACTGCCTCAACAGTTGCTGTGCGGTATCACAATGATTCAGGTTGATCTGCATTATCTCCATTACTGTTGGCCTGCGATCGCCTTCTTATATGCAGGGCACTTGTATCCACCCGTCGAATGGACGTTTCCTTCTTCCGCTGTGCAAAGCATGCACTTTGGCGCTTGCGAGCAGTCCTTCGCAAAGTGTCCCTTCTCACCGCATTTTCTGCATTGTTCAGATCTGTCTGGTCCTTTGCAGTTGGCCGACATGTGTCCAAAGCCCATGCACTTGAAGCATCTCAACACCCGTTTGCGGTCACTCTTTGCTATTCGGGCGGCGACCCTCAGCGGGCACACCGAACACCCAACTCGTACCTTGCCTACCTTCAACAATTTGCTAGCCGCTGGCACCGACAGTCGAATCATCGCTTTTGTGTGCCTTGGTACCCCTTCGTCAGACGGATCGTTAGAACCTCTTCTCCCAATTCGCATTGCGTCTTCAGTTCACGACCAAGCTCCTCCACTGTTGTGATCTCGTCCAGGTATCGGCATTCGATCGTTGCTTCCTGGCACAAAGCTTTCACGTTCCCACCATCCCCGACGATGTCGCCCAATGACTTAGCGAACTGCTCTCGGTAGGCAGCACTTTTAATCGCCGGATCCTTCTTCAGCTCAAAGAGCATATCTCCTTGCTGAGTGCGCCTGGTTCTCACCACGTTCTCACCCAGTTCCTTCAACTCCGGATCCTCTCGGACTTTCTTGAGGATTGCTGCGTACGACTGTTGGTCATTTGCCTTGACCAGCAGGGCGTCTCCCATGTGTCTCTCTCGATGGGGCAGACGGCGTTCTTGCCTGTTCTCTTTGGATTTCCTTCCGTCTCGGGCCGGCTTTCTACCTTTTTCGATCCGATTATTCCCTTTCGTTTCCTCCTTTTTGGGCTGATTTTTCTTCTTCTCCTTGCGATTTTTGACGACGTTCCAATCGCTGTTGGCTCTCTCGTCGCTCAACTCCTCGCTACCTTGAACATTCTTTGTCTTCTTCGGGCGTTCCTCCTCGCCTGGTGTTTCTCTATCCCGCTTGTTCGAGTTCTTATTTCTGCGTCCTTTCGGCGTCTCCTGTAACTCCGTTGATGCTTGCACCGCCGCAATCTGCTCCAAAGCCAGCTTCAAAGCCTTTTCAGCAGTCTCAGCTCTCTTACGCAACGCTGTGTGCTCGCGGTCAGCTTCCAACACGGCATACCTGAGGCTCGACACCCTTTGCTTAATCTCAGTGTGCACGTTGTTACGGCCTTTTACGTATTTGTGCAGCTCGATGACCTTCCTGTTCAACTCCACCATTGACACCTTGGGCCTCGAAAGTTGTAGGCCTTCTTGAGTGGTGCTGCTGCTCGGTGTAGACACCGGGGGCCCTCCTTTAGTGCTACCGCTTGGTGTGGACATTTGACTTGTTACCCCTTTTGCACCGAAGAGTCCATGTTGCCCACCTCGTGGCGTGCTGCTGTTATCCGTTGCCGCGATACTAAAAGTTTCTACCGGCGAACGTGTCAACCTACTGCTCCTTAGGAATGCGCTCGCATCCTTATCATCTGCTACCTCCGTTGTTGTGTAATTGTTGTTCTTCTCCATCTGGTTGGGTCCCACCTCCAAGCCGCTATCTTCGCCCGTCGTAAGTAGTTGCCATCGTGATCCCATGGTGATCTTTGCAAGCAGTGAGGCCATGCTAGGGTTGACACGGTCCTTTATGGGGAACCGTGTTCAGAGCCAGATCGGCACTAGTCAGGAATGTTCAACTGAGCCTACTTCCACCGGCTAAGATGGCGAGTTCGGAACGTACTTGGAGGCCTGCCAAGGTTTTAACGGGACGGGGGCAACCATACCATTAGCCCACTCGCCGTTTCGGAAAGGTGTCACCCATTCTTACTAGGGTAATGGAATAGTACGGTTGTCAGCTCTGTAGCGTTTTGTAGTATATACGAATTCCTTGCTCGTGTCCATGTCCATGTGCTGCCAGTTTGCCATAATTAGGGTCTTACTGGCGTCGATCCTAATGTGCCGGTTGGCACGCCGGGTGTTTGGGCTAAGGCACTTTGGAAGCGGTACCAAGTCGCTTGTACGGAGTTGCTTGCAGATGTGTGGCTTTTTATGGGAATCCAACAGAGCCCACTGTTGAACCCCCGCCACATCCTAGGCATCCTCCTCTTGAGCTGTCTGGAGACCAGAAGCCCGGTCACTCCCCGAAGGAAGCGCCAAAGGTGGTAATTCACACGGGTGTGTGAACGGTTTTCGCTTCGGGAAGACTCCCAAGCTTCCACCCGACTCGCAGAAGGGGGGGGGGGGGGGGGTTCGTCAGGCCACTGGACTCCTGTCCCTGCTGCCCCGAGTATGTATGTGTGTGTGTACCCATTTTAATGACCGACGGTTCATTCGACATTCATTGTTTCCTATTGAAAATGGTTTGAATCGGTCCAGCCGTTCCGGAGTTATGGCCATTTAGGTGTTCCGGACCGGTACCCCAGGAAGGGGCCAGATATGAAAATGCTACAACTCTATGCATGCGACACATAAAACCGCGGCATTTTCCATAACCTGAAGAACGGTTTTGCAGGAAAATACTCTCAGACCATATCTGAACCGGTAGTGTTCCAGAACCGGTTCCGGGTGTCCCACCGAAAATGGCCAAATAAAAAAGTGAACCACATCCATGCATGCGACACATCAAATAGCGGCTTTTTCGATAACCTGATTAACGGTATGCAGGAAAATAATCTCAGACCATATCTGAACCGGTAGTATTACAGAACCGGTTCCGGGTGTCCCGCCGGAAGTGGCCAAATATTAAAGTGGAGCAAACCTATGCACGCAACACATCAAATCGCGGCTTTCTCGATAACCTGATAAACGGTTAGCAAGAAAATAGGCTCACACCACATTAGAAACTACAAGTAGTGTTCCGGAACCGGTTCCGAGTGTCACGCCGGAATTGGCCAAATACAAAAGTGAACCAAACCCATGCATGCGACACACCAAATTGCGGCTTTTCTGATAATCTGATGAACGGTAAGCAGGAAAAAAGTCTTAGACCATATCTGAACCGGTGGTATTCCGGAACTGATTCCGAGTGTCTCGCCGGAAGTGGCCAAATACATAAGTGAACCAAAGTAATGCATGCAACACAACAAATTGCGGCTTTTTCGAAAACCCGATGAACGATTAGCAAGAAATTAGAACCAGACTACATTAGAAACTACCGGTAGTGTTCCGGAATCGGTTGCAGTTGTCCCGCCGGAAGTGATCAAATGTAAAAGAGAATCAAACCCATGCATGTGACACATGAAATCGCAGCTTTTTAGGTAATCTGATGAACGGTTAACAAAAAAAATCTAAGACCACATTAGGGAAAACCAGTAGTGTTCCAGAACCGATTCCAGGTGTCCCGCCGAAAGTGGACGAATGTGGAAGGAAACCAAACACATGCGTGCGGCTCATTAAATACCGGCTTTTTCGATAACCTGAAGAACGATCAGCAAGAAAATAGTCTCAGATCACATTAGAGACTACCGGTAGTGTTCCAGAACCGGTTCCGGCTGTCCTGCTGGAATTGGTAAAATGTAAAAATGATCCAAACCCATGCATGTGACACATTAATTCGTGGCTTTCTAGGAAATCGGGTGAACAGTTAGAGGAAACTAGTTTCATGCCATATTTGGGACAATTGGTACTGTCCTGGTTCCAGATGTCTCGCCGTAAGTGGCAAAATGTAAAATTGAACCAAACTCATGCATTCAGTGCATCAAATCAGCCTTCGATTACCTGATGAAAGGTTAGTAAGAAAATAGGCACAGACTACATAAATTACTACCGGTAGTGTTTGTGGCTCCAGATGTCCCGCCGGAAGTGGCCATATACAAAAGTTGACCAAACTAATGCATGCCACACGTCAAATCGCGGCTTTTTTGATAACCTGATTACCGGTTAGCAAGAAAATAGGCTCAAACCACATTAGAGACTACCAGCAGTACTACAGCACCAACTTCGGGTGCTTTGCCGGAACTACGAAAGTGAGCAAAATCATAGCAAGCGATAGATATGTGTAATAGTTCTCTTCATCATGACAAAACTAAAGTGATCTCAGAACTCATCAAATCACACCATTTCAGATTCCTACTCATCCTTACAGTCAACGTTGTATGGGAAAATTAAAATTTAATCGCAACAACCCTGAACATTTTTTTTCAATCCCCTTTTGCGTCTAAAGTAACTACACAAAATTCTGATGTGACTGGTTGCGCCCTCGCGCTCTGTAATGTGGTTGAAATTTTATTGGGATATAAATATGGGAAATTTCACTTGCTTGCATTTTTTTTTGTTCAATTTTACATGGATCTTGTAATCAGCGATAATAAAATATAGCCTGAAGTGTACAGAAAAAACTTTGTCGACGACCCCAAAGTGATCTGCGGTTGTGAAAAAGGTTATATCTTAGCTTGTAATCATCGTCTTCATATTGATTGGCCTCCAATGACAGTGAAGCTGGTCAAGCAGTCAACTGAGAGCTCTGATATTTTTAAGCTCTGCCTATACGTTGAACATAACGTCAGAATATGCGTCATCAATAAGTTTTTCTATTCGATAATGGCTTTGATAAAATTCTTGCCTTTCTCAATAAAGTATTCTCAGGATTCAGGAACACTTCGGCTTACGTCGACATCATGAGTACATATTCGACGAGAAAGGCGCTATCACCACTTGGTGGATTAATCAGGGTTTTTTATATTGGTGTGATGTTCTACAGCTCAGATCTCCCCAGATATTAGTTTGATCTTACAATATCTAAATAAGATATTATTATGTTCTTCTTCATACTAATTTTTGATCTAATTTGTGATCTTTTATCTCTTATGTGAAACAAACCAATAGCTAATTATGATCTTGAGTACTTCACTGAGTAATATCTAATGATGATATTGTTTTGATTTTTTCTTCTACCCGGGTTTCGACGCATTACCCGTGTCAACACCGAAGCTCCATCATTACAGGAGATAGAAACAGCCGTCAGATATACGATTACAGATAAGGGTGAGATAGATTGTTTTGCAAAATACTTTGATCGTATCTACATTTATTTTTCTTTAATAGCATAAAATTTAGAAAGTGCATTCAAAACAAGTAGGGTAGTTTTCCAATTGTTGCACGGCTAAAAACTCGCATATTGTTGCACACTCCATGTTATTCTTATGAGGTGTGCAATATTTGGCGAATTTTTAGCTGTGCAACAATTGGAAAATTACCCCAACTAGGATAATACACTTAAACACTATAATAGAACCACGACACTTGTCACAGGGTGAGCAAGGCATTATAAAGCCGTTCTATTCCACCAATATTTACAGGAAGAAATTATAAGTTAAAGAAAAAAAAAACGCATTAACTAGAATGGTTGAGCGGTAACGAATAACTATAAGCATAACGAAACATATTTATTATTATTACCTACTAAAATTATGCTTTCTTGTAGGAATTTTGTAATTTATTCTTCGTATCATCATATTTACAAAATTGACTATTCGTCTATTACCACCCAACAGCCTGATTACAGTAGTTTACAGCATTTTTGAACTCGGTAAGCTGATGATCATTTTTGGTGTAGAATCATGACGCGATGGAAAAAAACTACAGTAGAGCGGTCTTGTACCGACTTTTCGAACCCTTTAAGCAAAATACCCTCTTCGAATGAGTGTTATCAGTTTCGTACCTTTTAATTCCGCCCTATGTTGCTTATCCTTTGACAGATACGCGTATTTTGACTACCACTTGTAATCTTCCTCAGTGTCAGTTATCCAGTGGATAACTGACGCTGAGGAAGATTACAAGTGGTAGTCGAAATACGCGTATCTGTCAAAGGATAAGCAACATAGGGCGGAATTAAAAGGTACGAAACTGATTACACTCATTCGAACAGTAGAGCGTTTTTTTCGACTTTCCATACAAGGTTGATGATTTGAAATCGATTTTTGTTCTATTTTTAAGCAAAGTCGTTCACTTCACACATCTCATTCTCCGTAATCAATGCTCCGACTCAGCTGATTTTTTTTACTGTAACTCGCCTACATATTATATATCAAATAAACGATGAGAAAGATTTTTTATTTTTTTTCTTACTGAAAAAAATACATTTCTTCATATATTTTTGAAAATTTTGTTAAAAATTTCCGATATCTTGAATTTCAAAAACTCGCCGATTTCTTGAATTTCATCAATCTGACGCAAAACCTACATTCAAATGATCGAATGGTATTATATCCGGCTTTTAATGCATGGAAAAAAAATAAAATTGGTTGAACAAAACACAAGATATTTGAATTTTAGTAGATTCCATATTTTAAAAAGTTGTAAAACACGATATTGAGCTAAAACTCGAAAACTGTTCTACTCAAATTTTTTTGAAGGTCGGCTTCGAAATCAGCACTATATTGTGCTTCAAAAATTTTGGTCGTTTACAGAAGTTCACAACTTTCGTTTTATTTTGTAAACTAGTGTTATCAGCACTGTGCTCTTTCACAGTTTTTAACTGAGAGCTTTTTCTGCCAATGACCATTTTGCTTGTGTATATCGTGTAACAGGTGCGAAGGTACTCTATGGCCAAGAACGTCAAAAGGACTTTATGTGAACAAAAAGTATATTTATTGTTTTCTGCTTGTCTTTTTTATCGGCGTGTCCGTTGTTTTTATGCGTAAACTGTGTCAATTTAATACTTTGCCAGCAGCACACCTATTGAAGGATAATTTATTGCACCAAATTAGGCATGCTTAAATGACCTACCTTGGAATCAGCCATGCTACATGTCTTGCTGTTTAGGTTAATGGATGCGACGCAATATTTTACTTTCTCTTCATTAGGTCGCACGTTCTGTTGCGTTGAACCATTGCCATGGGGAAGGCTGTGTTTCACGTACAGCTAAAAATACACACCAAGTCTTACCTGTGATAATGCCCCAGGCTCCAGGGATCGATCGCTTAACATAGTCATTATTGTGGTCACCAGCCAGTGGTAATTGCGCGCCCATTTTGATGGACTATTACTATTATTGTTCTTCTCCTCATGCATGTAAAAATCAAACCAACCAGAAACAAATCATTTTAATCAGTCGAGCAGTTCGATTTCTCGATCACTAATTACTGTACTTTCGCCTTTTGTCTTTCAGTTTAATTTTGCTGCTAATGTGTGTGCTTTCCACGTTACAAGCGGCACCCAACAATCATCGTCACAGTGACAGTAATGCTGAGGTGGTGACGATCAAAGAAAACGAGAACGAAACAATCAAAACGGCAAAATCATTAACGGTCGGCAGTAGGACCAAGAAATCCAACCTCAAGTCGACACCAATTACCTACATCACCACGCTGGCGGACGTCGCCCATCAGCACCATGCCAAACCGTCCACCCCGAAGAAGTACAGCGGCAAACCGATGGCGAAAGCTCGTGACGACAAAGAACTGCAGCAGCACAAGAAAGGCAAAGTCAAGCATCATCACTCGGAAAAATCCAACGGAAAGTCTCTGGAGGTGCCGAAAAAGGAACCTCTGAATAACCCGGCGTTGCTCAGGTACGTGTTGATAGAAACGGGAAACTGCCGGCAGACAGCAGCTGGTATAGGTTGAATGCGCATGAACAAATTGGGTCAATGTTATGAAAATTATCACCCTACTAAACATGAAGATGTGTGTGCCAAATATACATTCACCAGTTTTAAAATACTTGACTCAGCTAAATTGTTTCAAATAGATAGGAGGAAGCTTTTGATGCTTCCCAAATACCTACACCTACTCGGTAGTAATACATTGTTCTCTTAGATTCCGTACACATTGGATATTTTAGACTTTTAGAGTGATGCTCTCAATGACCATCATCATAGATCATTTTTACAGCAGCTGGGTCATACAGTCGTCGTTTTTTTCATGATGCAGATTTCATCGCTGTTCATGCAACGGATCCGAAGCTATTTCAGATTGAAAAATAAGAGAGGGACTAAATCTTGCTCAAATAGGTACGTTAAAATTTTATGGTCATCAGGTACAGCATACGCGAAAAATATCAATATCTCCAAACCATTATGTGAGATGGTGTCAGGCTATTCGGCCGAAGGTCATTAGGCCAAATGGTCATCAGGTCGATTGGTCACTAGGCCGAATGGTCCTCTTCTTCTTTATGGCTCTACGTTTCCACTGGGACAAGAGATACACTATAACCAAGGACGTCAAGGAAATTTCCTTTAAACAAGTTCCTGGACCGACCTGGAATTGAACCCGTCACCCTCAGCATAACTTCTTCCTTCTTTTAAACATAGGTCGTTCTTTCTTTCATTGCCAAAATAGTTTTGGCGCTGAAACTGCTGATATTCGAATAATAAATTTATCCTTCTTTTAAACATAGGCTATTCTTACTAGGTTCATTATTGAAACAGTTGTTGGCAATATTTATATTTATTTCATGTACTCAATCATAAGTAGATAGACTAATAAATAATTGGTAGGTAAAAACAACAGATCTGTATCCGGTTCTATAACTTCTGAATCATCTGGATGACCATTCGGCCTAATGACCATTCGGCCTAATGACTCTGCATCGCACATAAAGGATGAAATCCATGAAAATCTCGTTTTGCTTTTTAAAAACGCAAACAAAAAAAATTTCTAATTTCGTAAAATAAATCAATATTTGGCAATTTTCATTCGAAATATTGGGCGATAGGTGACAAATGACCCGATAACGTGACACACACCGAAGGGTAGAAGCTACGATTTTGACAAGCCGTTTTTTTGGCTAGAGACCATGCAGCCTGTGGCGGTCTCAATCGGAATAACTTATTTTTACACGAACTGATCAATTGAATAATGAGTGAGGCTGTGTAGAAGACGAGATAAAAAGTTAGACTTTTAGGGTATTGTGGGGCAAATTATGCAGAAGCGTGTTTTGGACATAATAAAAATGATGGATTAAATAATCGAATATGCATGCGTTTCGTCTAGCTAAAAGAATAGAGAAATTCGTTTTAGAAGTTTGTAGTTTTTAAACCTTTATTAAAAAAATATAAGTATTACACTACCTAATATCACAGGTTCGTTAGATATTTTCGAACGATGAGCTTTTATACTAACAAAAATAGTCAAATCGTTGATTGCGCATAGCCTTTAGGCGGGAGATGACGGGAGCATGTACTTTTAGAGCGCAGTTTGATCCAATTCCAACTCCAACTCCCCTGAGTCCTTTATATTTATTGATTTTTTTTTAATAAAAAACAACTTTGATTTGAAACTACATTGCAGATATAAGTGAATAATGATAAAGGTTTAGCTAATACTATTTCTGCATCCTAAAGGATTAGGAAATTTGAGGTTTTATGGGATTAAATATTATAAAATAATCCAGAATGTAGAAAGATGAGTTAAAGTGGCCAAAGCCGGAAGGATACGCTGGGCAGGGCACGTTGCAAGAATGCCGGACAACAACACTGCAAAGCTGGTGTTTTCTACTAATCCGGTTGGCACAAGAAGGCGTGGAGCGTAGAGAGCACGATGGGCGGACCAGGTAGAGCGTGATCTGGCGAGCGTTGGGCGCGACCGACGTTGGAGAGCTGTAGCTGCAAATCGAGTATTATGGAGGCAAATTGTTGATTCAGTATTATCATGAATTTGATGGTAACTAAATAAATGAATTGAATGTAAGTAATGATATGCGCACATGGATGCACTAAAAAGTTCAAGCCGTACCTGACGGGATGCCACCTGCAGAGAGTGAGATGGTGCAAATTCTGCAAACTCTGGGAGCATTTTGGATGCGTCGGTGTCGACGAGTAGATTTGCCGATCTGATACCACGTACATCTGTGAGCGATGTGCGCTGCCAGGAGTTTCCAACGACAACCATCTCAACGTTTCCTTCGTCAATTCACGCTCTAAAGCGAGTTCCAAGGGAGGCTAATGATACACACCAAAAAATCGATTGGAGGTTTCAGCAAAATTTTGCTGAATTTTGCCGAGCTGAAAAAAATGCTGAAATTCAGAAAAATTTGCTGATTTGTTCAGTAAACTCTGCTGATCACCAGTAACGTTTTGCTGAAATTCAGCAAACTTTGCTGAAAGTTTAGTAAAAAATTTTGCTGAACCCTTCAGCTCGGCAAAATTCAGCAAAACATTGCTGAAAGCGTTTAGTGTGTAGGGAAAGACAATTTTCGATCCAACCCGGAGCGGGACGTCAAACGTGCGGGTGGCAATGCTATCGGAACAGCTGAAACTCGTCGAAGAACAACAAGTCTTGGAGGAACAGGAACTGAAGGAACAAGAAGAGATTTAGAAATGGTTTCTGGAAGAAGAAGAACGTCTATTGGAGGAGAAGAAAAAGCTCGCAAAGGAGTCCAAACAGATCTGCGAGCGTAAGTTGCAGGGTGAAATGGAAGCAAAACGAAAACAACAGCAAGTAAGAAAAAAGGCTTTCAAAAGGCGTAAAGAGATCACCCGGAAAATGGCCGAAGCAAGCAGCAGAAGTAGATCGATTGTGAACTCTGGTAAAAAAAATCGTAATTGGCTGAACGAAGAAGATACTGGAAGATCTGATGGGAATCATATTCGAGAGGTTATTGATCCCAACATCAATCGTATTCCCGAAGACCCGTAGGAAGTACCTAATCAGACACAAGAGGCTGTGAACGGAACCTGGCGAAAACGCAACTGCTTCTAACTGAAACACAGTGTCCTGCTATATCGTTACCGTCACCCGCAGCCATACCTACATATTCAGGCCATATACTATATCAGGAGCAGATTGCGTCGAGGCAGATTCTTGGAAAGGACCTTACAAACTTCGATGGAAATCCAGACGATTGGTCAGTCTTCAAAAGTAACTAAGATCAATCAACGACCCCCTGCGGATGCTCGGAAAAAGAAAACTTTGTCAACGATCGCTCAAAGGAAATGCTCTAGAGTCAATGAAGAACCGTCTATTCCTGGCTAGTGTGCCACACGTAATACAAACCCTCGAGCCGTACCCGCTTCGGAGCTGCTCATCAGGTCGATGTCGAACAAAACCCATCAAATTCCACCACCATGACACGACCGCACAGAAATGCTGATACACTTTGGTCTGGCAGTGCAGAACCTGGTGGACCATTTAAAAGTAGCAAACCAATAAGCCTACCTAACGAAAAAGATGCTCATGCAGGATCTGGTGGAAATGCTTCGCGGAACCCTTCGTCTAGATTGGGCTGTTTTGAAAATTAAATATATAACTGCTACGTTGGAGACTTTTGGGGAATTGATGCCAGAAAAATGCCATTGCAACGAACTTGCGAAGCGGAAAACAAAAGGCTGGAAACACTGGAAACACCCAACAGACGAACAACACGTATTTTAGGATGGCAGTACAACCACACGCTTCAAATCCACGAAGCCAATGCTTGCTTGTGGTCGAGCAGGGCACAGATTCACTGAATGTCAGGAGTTCAGCGGAGCAAGCGTTAACCAGCGTAGGGAGTTAGTGCAACAGGAAATGCTCGGCCGTACGTGTCTAAACAGCCACGGTAAATAGCCATGTCGATTTTGGAGCGGATGTGGCATTGAGGGATGTCGTCAAAGTAACGTACGCTTCTTCATTCTACTACACCATTGAAACACGTCAACATGCCGCCCAATCAAGTCTTGTCCGGTGGATTTTTCGCATTTATCCAGTGGTATTAAATGGCCGTAATTCTTCCCAGACGATCTACAGACCGTTCTTCATTTTTGAACCCGAATCACACTGGCCCAAGCAAAAAGCAAACACTGGCCCAACTAAAAAGTAAGTCAAGTCCAGTACCATCCATAATAAGTAGCCATTCGTGGACGACTCGGGAGTTCTGCGTAGACTTCGCCAACTACTGGACAAGTTTCAACGAGCTTGCGTCTTTTGGTGCATTGTGAAAGCCAACCCAAGACGGCTTCCATTCAGCCCTTAACGTATACGGGTGTGGACTATTTCCGTGTAATCTTGATAAAGTTGGCGCTCTTCACCTGCCTTACCATCAGAGCGGTAGACATGGAAGTAATGCATTCACTAACTACTATTTCGGTAATCATGGCTGTTAATGCCACCTGCTTTCAAGGTACTAGTAACGAACAAGATACACAATCGAGCTTTGGTCGAAAAGTTCACTACCTCCAAATGCTCATGGAAGTTTATACTTCCTTCGAACGGTTCTGAAGACCGACTAATCATTTTCTGGTGGGCAACTTATCTGGAGCATAATTTTTTCCCACTGAATAATCGCTTGAGCCATAGAAATAGATGGAACATGGCAGCCAAGTAACATACTTGCTATAGAAGAGTCACAGTGGCGAAGGTTTTTGTTGTGCAGAAGTCACTGAGACTTACTTCTAGCAAGTTAGTATTTATTTGTTAGAAGTAAGTCACAATGGCTTCTGCGCAACAAAAACCTGCGCTGCCGTGACTTTCGTGTGACAAGTGAGTTACTTGGGCAAGATATATTGCAGATGGCGTAGGTGGCTCAAAGAGTATCTGGGAATAATTACTCGTACCGTCAAGGCGCCATTCACCGTGGGGGCTCCATTCACCGTGTGCCTTCGAATATTTTTTCATTATTTCCATATTATGATTGAATGATATGACAATTTCCCTTCAATTTCACCAATACAACACTAATGTATTGTTACCATGTCAAAACGCTCATTAAAAACATTTAAAAGTATCATTTTGACATCAAAGTGTGTTTACATGAAGCGGGTTTCTGCTCGTTCACTGCATTCTTAGTGAAAAAACGAAAACTGCGCTAAGAAGATTTAAGCGATAAACTAAATGTAGTAACGTGTTTATTCCACCAAGAAGCAATTAAATTCACATATCAGGTATGTATTTTGCATTACCGAAGTAAGTTTAACAAGAAAGTACGATTACTCGTACTTTTTAATTGAAACAAAAAGGCACGGTAAATGGGTACCCTAAAAATCAATGGTCTCCATTCACCGTGCCCCATATTGTCCCATATATCTAGAAAAAATCGAAAATTTGAACATTCGTTTTTCTAATAAAATCTTGCAAGTTATTACTTGAAATGAATTTAAACGAAAAAAATTACCTTGGCTGGGTTGTTTTGATCATTTTTAAACAAAGTAGAATAAAATTTTTCATACACGGTGAATGGGTCCCTACTACCACGGTGAATGGTGACCTACCACGGAATTAGGCGACCCTACTACTCTTTACTAATTGTACTATATCACCAAATTTTCTGAAAAATTTTCTACTTCTGTGGACATTGCTTTAATTTTAACCTATAATGAAGGCAATTAAAAGCGGCACCAACAATGTTTATAAGACTGGTGTCAAATGACAGCCCTTATTTGCCCCGAACCCTCTTAGATCCACGGTGAATGGTGCCTTGACGGTAGATGCACATGGTTTGAGGATGTGAAAGATTTGCAAGTAGGCGACTCAGTACTGCTGATTGGCGGTTCGATGAGGAATCAATGGGTCGAGGACAGGTCGAAAAAGTGTTACCCTGTGCGCTAGTACGGACATCGTCGGGAACTGTGCGTAGATCAGCAGTGAAGCTGGCTGTGTTAGACGTCAAAAAGAACAGTAAACCTGCCGTCGGTTCAGCTAAAGCTCTAGACATTCACCAAGGTTTACGGGCGGGATATATTAAGACTTAGCTTAGAACAAAAAATCTACTCATTGCGTGCCTTAAAATCCTTTACAAGCGCAACTCAAACTTGAAAATGTTTTGGAAGCATTGAATAAGTTCTACACCACTTATATACTTCTCAACCCCCTGCTGTAATATACAATAATACATACAGGGGATACTCAAAATAACTGGGACAGGTAAAATTTTCACTTTTCAAAAAATGTTCAAATCGCTGTAACTTTTCGAAAAGGGCATTAAATATTCTCAAATTTTTACAGTAAGTTCATCAACTAATTGTGTATCAGTGGTCAAAATTTGGGGAGGATCGGGCCATTCTACACAAAGTTATAAAGGTTCTAGAAAAAGGTATAATTTTCCGATAGTCAATTTTGAGCTGTTATATCTCGGGATTCAATGAACCGAATGCAATGAAATTTTGATCATTTATTACTCATATAATGAGCTATTAAAAACATTTGACTAAACTTAAAATTCTTCACACGAAAGAAAATTATTTCGATTAGATTATTTTTCTAATATATAACCAATTTTTCCAAAACTTCATCATCGTTTCAAAATTCGAGATAGTAATTATAGTTCATTTAAATTCCCTCTAATTGAATTGAATATATTAATGTTTCAAAGAAAAGCAACCAAATAGCCTTCATTAAATTGAAAAAGTAATGGGATGCATATGAAAAATAGATAAATTTACTGAAAAAACATGGAATAAATGAAATCGCCATAACTTTTTTTCTTATTAATAATTTCAAATTAAGTCAATTGTTTTTCAAAGTTCATTATTTAAGTCTTAAATGATCAAAATTTCATTGCATTCGGTTCATTGAATTCGGAGATATAGCAGCTCAAAATTGGCTATCGGATAATTATACCTTTTTCTAGAACTTTTAAAACTTTGTGTAGAATGGCCCGATCCTTCCCAAATTTTGACCACTGATGCACAACTAGTTGATGAGCTTACAGTAAAAATTTGAGAATATTTGATGCCCTTTTCGAAAAGTTACAGCGAGTTGAACATTTTTTGAAAAGTGAAAATTTTGCCTGTCCCAGTTATTTTGAGTATCCCCTGTAGAACTAACCAATTTTCAGATGAAGTCATTTGAATTCCAACTAAATGGGGCCTTGCTAAAAGGAAGGTGTTTGTACAAAAAGTTTATAATGTGTGTATTAGCGTGGTTCAAAAAATCGTTTTTGCTCCACACCGCTTATTCGATTCATAACCAGATTCTATGCCTTCTCCCAAAATTTGAGCTGATTTGGTTGAAAATTGAGACTGCACAATTGATTCTTGTATGGTATGCTACCAAAAATATTCAAGATATTTTGCCAAGCATCAACAGCGGTACTGTTTGTGATTAAATGCCCTACTAAACATTACACTTTATTGTCAAAAAAACTGTTTTCCCTCTACGTAACTAATCTAAACTCACGATGTACAAAATGCCTTTCTCTTTCCCTAAATTTGCAATGTTTTTCTTTTGCCTTTTACAGCAAATTGGGTCTTGGCAAGCTGCACATCTCTTCTAGCCATCAGAAGAAGCGATTAGCGGTGGAGTCTCGCCACCACGGCCGACCCGATGACTCACATATGTTCGTGATCAAGCTGCCACCAAATCCGTACTACTACACCAACAATGGACCGGTTCCGGCGCCCAACGCGATCGAGGATGTAGGTAAAAAGGTACGTACTCACAGGCCAGACTCTTCCTCCCACCACCGTCGTCTGGCAGCACTCAGCGCTAGCCGTAAATGGGAAAAAATCCCATTGATAGGTCGTGTTGCACAGGTTAATCCATCTCTAAAGCCAATGGATCTACCCATTCTTCGCTTGTGGTCGCAGTATCACACGCTCATTTGCGTCCATTCAGCCATGACGAAGGTCTCTTATTCAACGCTTTTCATACCTTACGACGGCCCATTTCAGCATCATAGAATGGGAAGTCACAACAAAAAAGGGGATAAAGGAGAAACCCACAAGCAAGCTCCGAGACCTAGTGTGAATCTACCCACTCATTTGCCTTATCGTTAATCATGACAAAAGGTGCTCACGATTTCCACATTGGGGCTTGATAATTCAATCAAAATATTTGATCAGTTTGTTTGCATTCTAATGAGGTTAACCCACGAGGTGCGATTATTCTTCTTTGAAATGATATGATAAATCAATCATTGGTGGGTTGCTTTTTGGTTTTCTCTCAAAAGACTTTCAAAGAAAGGCAACAGTTTTGCCTGAAATATGGCCTTTGTTTGAAACGTTTGAGCTCTTATGCATAGGTTTCAAATAGTTTTTTCACGAATATGAGCATCACAATTAGTAGCCGATCACAAACTATCTAGGATTTTTCAAGGGGAAGAAACCTGACCAAAGTTTATGTTCCACATAAGTTTCAAAATTTGTGAAAGGACAAAATCAAGAATAGAATTCAACGAAGGAGAGGGGCACGACGTACTGTTTCAATGTACATAGAAGCATTGTTTGCAAATATTCTGGCGCTTAATAAAAAAAGAAACTTGCAAAACTAAATTACTGTATTTTATTATCCACGCAGGTTCCTGTGGGTTTCAAATCGAATGGAAAGCCCGGTCGTATCTACCACTGGAACATTCCCGTATTGAAGAAAATCCTCGGCAACAATCAAGGACGGAACCCGAACTCACGCCACCATGACAACATCGATGAGCTTATCGACATCAAAGATATCCCCACGTGGAGCAAACCATGGGAGAATGAAGCACTGGATAAGTCGTTGATCAAGTTCAGCACTGTGGACCATGTGGAAAAACTCCAGAAGAAGAAATCTCCCTCGTATTACGCTCCCATCAAGGCGAAGAAGAGTGCCCAGGGAAAATATTACGCAAGCAATGGTAAACCTCAAAGCTTCTATGTGATCGAAAAAAGCCTTCAGAAGAATCTGAAACCCATTCAGCACCACAAGCTGATTCCGTAAGAGGAATCACTGCGATTATGGTTCTCTTGTCAGTAGAAGCGAGTAGAAGAGAAACGCGTATAGATAGTACATAAGGAAAGTTATAACCGTGCTTATAGCGAGGAATATGAAATCAACGTACACACATTGAGCTTTATACAATTTATACGAGAGAGCTTTTCTGTAGTAGGAAAGAGCGTTACGCGACGGTCTTTGGTTGGTGTCTTTGACGATCATTCATCGGATCATTCGTTACGTTATTCGATTTGGATAGAATTGTTGCAAAGGTGCCAACCGAAATGGTCATTTTTTCGGATCATATATTTATTTTTTTTTCTCTCAGCCGAAACTGGGTATTAACGAAGCGAACAAACGCACACATTTTTAATATTAATAATGGATATCATTAAGATTATATATAGAGATAGCTAGGCATAGGAAGTAAAACCTTAATCGAGAAGCAATTGAAAGACTAAAATTTTACAGTAGTATGTAAGAGACATGTAAATTATACACAAATTAACGACGTTTCGATAAGATTTTTCCTTGCTTCTACGGAACACTTATCAAGATTTTGGACTTCCATTTTTCTAATGTTTGAGCTCAAAACAAAAAAAAACTGTTCCAAATACATCATTCCAGTTCAGTGATAATTTTGTAAAAATATTCTAACAAGACGTTCTAACACGTTGCATAATAAATAAATTTTAAAATAAAACGTATTTTTATTTCATGATATGGTGTGTGGGTTGTAGATAATCACAAAGAACACTACTCGGCACTGGTTCGTGCTGGAATGAAGCACAAAATTACCCGAGGCTTGAACACTGCAGTGGGAGAATTTCAGAAACAATATTTCACCTCGGCTCCATGGTTTAAAACTAAAGATTGTATGGGGAACTAGGGGTGTTCAATTCTAGAATGAAACCATAAGTTGCACGATGCCTTAGCTTAATTGTAACTCAACCGATATTTCCATCAGGAATGATCTTCATACTATATCACAGGTTGTATAATTGCTGATATTCAACGGTATTTTATTTTCATCTAACAATATTCTGAAAATACCTAGTCTTTCCGTAAACTTTGAAAATCACAGATTTCTTCTTAGTAAGTTCTCCTATCAAGAATTTCGCATTTTCATACTATCAACAGATAATTATAGTTGATCTAAAGATTGCTATTACCTTAAAAATTCCGTATTTCTTAGGAAATTTTCTAAAATAATGTTTACGTAGAAATAAATAATTAAACATTGCTAATTTGCGAAAAATCATATCGGCACTCATTTGTTAGCTAAATAGTAGATGTTTGTTTCAGGATACATTTTATAAAATACAATATCTTTATTGAACTTGACGAAAAAAAATCCTTTGACTCGTAGCAACTGCAACCTAATACACCTAAGTGAAAATTCTATCAGCGTAGGCTGCATGCCTTGTAGTTTGTAATAATCTAGAAATATACTACATTGCACTTTTTTTTAACAATCAGGTTCATTTAAATAATAAATTAGCTATTCTGGAGATATTCAGCCGCTAATTTCTTTGATTTTTTTAAATTTCTCTATTGCAAAACCGCTTATTTCTTTGCAATTTGTTGGGCAAAATTATTAAGAAATTTTACAGCCAATTCTTCTGGAAAATTCAACGGCAATGCCAGCAATATATTCAGCAATGTCTTTGGGAAGTAATGTTCCTTGGAATAACTTCAGCATTTTTTTTTCAAGATTGTGCTTGGGAATTCCTATGGAAATTATAATCAGAAAATAGAAGGAGCTTTCAAGAAATTTAAAAGAACATATACCAAAATAGTTATGGAGATGATTGACGATTCACGATTTAGTACGATATCCGTTTCCAAGATTACGGCTCTGCTATGGCTCACTGCCGTATGAGGCTTTAGTCCAAGCTTTAGTCTTAAGTTATTATTGTAATGTTCAAGGCGGAGAAGATATTCTTCTTCTTTTTCTTCTTCTGTATGGCTCTACGTTCCCACTGGGTCTATTTGAATACCAATGGACACCCAAATAACAACACATAGAGATACTCGTAATATTATGAGGTGCAACAGACATAATCGTGAAAGAATTATGCCGATATTGAGTTGCTCGTAACATTGCGAGGTCTAATGGAAATCAACGTGACCAAATTTCATAAACAGATTGAACACATATGATGGTAGAGGCTGTAGATCTTAAGAAAATTAATTCCAGGGTGGTTTGGAAGACCTAGATCACCCAATTCATGTACCATGAATATTCTAGGAGTGCTTTGAGGCTTTCTGGGTACCGTAGACGATGTTCTGTGAGAATTCATCGTTTATACACGATGTGTGTTTTGTATAGGATGTTAGATTTGTGACACAAACTTCGGAGTACTTTGGCGGCCTTAGAATAGCTCTGGGATCAAAACTTCAACTTCAGGATCAGGGAAAAGTATTGATGATTATCAAAAAGATGAAATTTGAGTGAAAACATACCTTACCTTACCAATCAGGCTAAGGCCGGAGTGGCCTCTGCTGTACATAGTAGCCGTCCCATTCCACTCGGTCCATGGCTGTTTGTCTCCGGTTCCGCACTCTGCGTAGGGTCCGCAGAACGTCCTCCACTTGGTCGACCCACCTAACTCGCTGCGCTCCACGTCTTCTTGTACCGATCGGATGACTCTCGAGAACCATTTTAATCGGGTTGCTATCCGACATCCTGATGACGTGACCCGCCCACCGTAGCCTCCCGATTTTCGCGGTATGGACGATGGTTGGTTCTCTTAGCAGCTGATGCAGCTCGTGGCTCATTCGCCTTCTCCAAGTCCCGTCTTCTATCTGCACTCCGCCGTAGATGGTACGCAACACCTTCCATTCGAAAACTCGAAGGGCGCGTTGGTCCTCTGCACGTAGGGTCCATGTTTCGTGCCCATAGAGGACGACCGGTCTAATCAGCGTTTTGTAGATAGTTAACTTCGTGTTACGGCGAACTTTATACGATCGAATTTTGCGGAGTCCAAAGTAAGCACGCTTTCCTGCCACAATGCGCCTCTGAATTTCTCTGCTGGTGTCGTTGTCGGCGGTCACCAGTGAGCCCAAGTACACGAATTCTTCAACCGCCTCGATTTCATCACCGTCGATATAAATTCGGGGCGGCGGGCGCGGTGATTCCTCCCTGGAGCCCTTTGCCATCATGTACTTTGTCTTCGACACATTAATAACTAATCCGATTCGCCTGGCTTCACTCTTTAGTCGGATGTACGTTTCCGCCATCGTCTCAAATTTACGAGCAATAATATCAATATCATCAGCGAAACCAAGCAGCTGAACGGACTTCGTGAAAATCGTACCACTCGTGTTAATCCCCGCTCTCCTTATTACACCCTCTAACGCAATGTTGAACAGCAAGCACGAAAGACCATCACCTTGCCGTAATCCTCTGCGAGATTCGAAGGGACTCGAGAGTGTCCCTGATACTCCAACTACGCACATCACTCGATCCATCGTCGCCTTGATCAATCGTATCAGTTTATCCGGGAATCCGTATTCGTGCATAATCTGCCATAGCTGTTCTCGATCGAATGTATCATACGCCGATTTGAAATCGATGAACAAGTGATGTGTGAGCTGAGCACGTTGTATTCGCGGCATTTCTGCAACACCTGGCGGATGGCGAACATCTGATCCGTTGTAGCGCGTTCACCCATGAATCCAGCCTGATATTGACCCACGAACTGTCTTGCAATCGGTGATAGACGGCGGCATAAAA
This sequence comes from Aedes albopictus, assembly GCF_035046485.1. NCBI lineage: Eukaryota > Metazoa > Arthropoda > Insecta > Diptera > Culicidae > Aedes > Aedes albopictus. The sequence continues at coordinate 187,276,698 of NC_085136.1, read as the reverse complement.
TTTGGGAGAGTACCTTGTAGGCAGCGCTCAGTAGTGTGATCGCGCGATAGTTCCCGCAATCCAACTTGTCGCCCTTTTTGTAGATGGGACACACGATACCTTCCATCCATTCCTCCGGTAATACTTCCTCCTCCCAAATCTTGGTAATGACCCAGTGTAGTGCTCTCACCAGTGCTTCTCCACCGTATTTTAGAAGCTCGCTTGGTAGTTGATCTGCCCCAGCGGCTTTGTTGTTTTTCAACCGGCCAACCTCCTCCTCAATCTCTTGAAGGTCAGGGGCCGGAAGTCTTTCGTCCAGTGCACATACTCCTAAATCTGTTACACGCCACCTTCGGTACTTGCAACGTCACCATTGAGGTGCTCATCGTAATGCTGCCGCTACCTGTCGACCACCTCACGCTCGCTCGTGAGAATATACCCGTAATTGTCGGCGTGTGGCACGAAGCCTCTGCGCGAGCGGTTCAGCTTCTCGTAGAACTTTTCGTGTGTCCTTAGCGCGGTACAGCTCTTCCATCGCTTCGCGATCTCGTTCTTCCTGCTGGCGCTTCTTCATCCGGAAGACTGAGTTCTGCCTGTTCCGCGCCTGTTTGTAACGTGCCTCATTCGCTCTGGTACGGTGTTGCAGCATTCTCGCCCATGCTGCATTCTTCTCGTTTTTCAACTGTTCACATTCGCCGTCGTACCAGTCGTTTCTGTGATTCGGAGTCGCGAAGCCTAGTGCTGTAGCCGAGGTACTACCTATGGCGAATCGGATGTCCCTCCAGCCATCTTCAAGTATAGCTGCGCCAAGCTGCTCTTCCGTTGGTAGGGCCACTGCTAACTGCTGCGCGTAGTCTTGAGCCACTTCTACGTTACGCAGCTGCTCGATGTTGAGTCGCTGCATTCGACTTCGACGCGTGGTGATAACTCGGCACCAACATTCCAAAAGGGCGTAACTGCATTTTGAAACAAACCCCTCTTTCACATCTGTAGATCGTATTTCAATGCCAACATGCAAATCACCGCCAGTATAGGAAAGAAGAGCAATTTCTCTGTCTAGTAATGTTTGTGAATTTCGAGGGAAACTTTAAATATGACCCACAGATGTGAAAGAGTGGTTTGTTTCAAAATGCAGTTACGCCCTTTTGAAATGTTGGTGCCGAACTGTCGAAAGTTTTGAGCGCATGCATACAGCTACTAAGTAGTGATCCGAATCTATATTCGCACTGCGGTATGTGCGGACATTGGTTATATCCGAGAAGAATTTACCGTCGATTAGAACGTGGTCGATTTGGTTTTCTGTTTGATGGTCGGGTGATCTTCAGGTGGCTTCGTGGATATCTTTGCGGGGGAAGAAGGTGCTTCGGACTACCATACCACGGGAGGCGGCAAAGTTTACGCATCGCTGGCCGTTATCATTCGATACGGCGTGCAGGCTGTTTCGCCCGATTACCGGTCTGTACATTTCCTCCCTTCCTACCTGCGCGTTCATGTCGCCGACAACGATTTTCACGTCACGCGGCGAGCAACCATCGTATGTTTGCTCTAACTGCGCGTAGAACGCTTCTTTCTCGTCATCAGGTCTCCCTTCGTGTGGGCAGTGGACGTTGATGATGCTGTAGTTGAAGAAACGGCCCTTAACTCTTAACATGCACATCCTTGCGTTGATCGGCTGCCACCCGATCACACGTTGTCGCATCTTGCCCAACACTATAAATCCTGTTCCCAGTTCATTGGTGGTGCCACAGCTTTGGTAGAAGGTAGCCGCTCGATGCCCGCTTTTCCACACTTTCTGTCCAGTCCAACAAAGTTCCTGCAACGCCACGATGCCGTAGTTGCGGGGATGTAGTTCGTCGTAAATTATCCTGTCACATCCTGCGAAACCTAGTGACTTGCAATTCCATGTTCCAAGTTTCCAATCGTAGTCCTTATTTCGTCGCGTGGGTCTTTGCCGATTGTATCGAGTCGTATTTTCTCCTATGTTATTCGCAATGGGGATTTTTTACGGGTGGCTTATTGGGCCTTCGCCAACACTCCTGTCTCGCCGGAGGGCCATCGTGCCAGTTCTGTTTAACGTCCCAACCACCACTGGGACGACCACGCTGATGGGGCTACCACCTTGGATCTAGCTGGGCGTGGTGCAGCGTTTCTTATTCAGCCGCTGGATGCCAGAACAGACGCTGTTTGAGCCGCACCTCCTTGGTGAACAGACGCTCGGGTCGTACCTCCTCAATCTAGCTAAAGTCAGAAGGACAACAGTGCCCAGGCTGCGCTACCAGCTAAGCACACAACTCCTAGCTGGCGGTCTTTGTCATCGTTTGACACGTTGAAGCATGAGGTAGGAACTTGTGAGATCCAGAGCTATGTTGGGCGCTCTCCTTATCGACTCACCGTTTTGCAGCCAAACATGTACGTTTTATGAAAAATACAAAAAAAAAACACGTATTTTCGGCTACCAGTAAAATGGAGGAGGGTGCAAAGCGGGAGGTACCATGCATTTCTTAGCACAACTATTTTACTTGACTATAAAAAAAATCCAGGGTAAAATGTTTAAAAACAAAAAAGGTATTGCATTTCTGCCGAAAGTAGATCGTTCCGGGTGTTTACGGGTTAATCATTAACTTGTCATTATCAATACTTGCAAGGTTTTAGAGATACATTACGAGTATTCGAGCGGTCAAGCCTACTGCGCAGCGTTATTGAATACAATTGAAAAAAAAAAAAACAGAACGGCGACATTTCGTCAGCTGCTGTATTGTTCTGGCTCGAAAGCCTATGCTTAAGCGCCTCCACTCGTTCTCTGAAACGAAAAAAAAAGAACATGGCGATCCTTGCCATGCTTCCATTCCTTTCTTGGTAAGAAAATTGGTTCACACTATAGTCTTTGTTTGAAATACATTGCATTACGGAAAAAATCTGACCAAATTGGGTGGGAGCATTCATAAACAATTCGCTCTCACTTGTAGCTAGTGGGCACACACGCGTGTGTGTTGTGGATTGGCATCTTAGCCGAAAGAGAAATGGTTTGTGAAAAACGATTGTTCGCGGTGTGGCTTCGGAGCCAGTTTGGCTTTCTTTTCCGCAGAATAGGAAGCAATCAGTGAAGTACTAGATTGAAAGTAGTGAGCTGGATTTTTGTATGGTGAGATGATCAGTTCTCCATTTCTGTAATGAAATGGTACAAACAGCGTGGGTTATATGATTTTTTGACTAATTTGATACTATTTGAGCAAAAGTTTGGGTAACTGTGTTGTTGTATTATTTATTTCTAGCAACTTCAACAACACAGTTACCCAAAGCTTTGCTCAAACAGCATCAAATTAGGCAAGAAACCATATAACCCACGCTGTTTGCACCATTTCATCGCAGAAATGAAGAACTGATCATCTCACCATACAAAAATCCAGCTCACTACTTTCAATCTAGTACTTCACTGATTGCGTCCTATTGTTACTTGTTCGATAACTTAGTTGGTTGAAGCGCCTGTCTAACAAATACGGAAAACAAAAACAAAGAAAAACGATATTTTACTATAAACTTTTCAACATTTGACGAATTATCCTAAATTGTAAGTGAAATCATGGTTCATAGGTGAGTGTTGATATCGGTAGATCGGCTCAGAAGGCACGTTTCTTTACAAATAAGAGATTTGTGTTTCGTTTTGCGAATGCAGCTCTCATCATTTCCCTGAAGGAAATGCTGGACAGGAATGGGAAAGGAAAATGGTAGCAGCAGAGGAGAGAAAAAAAAATACTACGGGATTAGCTATGACTATGACGGGCATCTCGGCTTATATGCGATTAACTCCTGCAGCTGTGCTTGATTTAATACTACGGATTAATGCCTACACCTGAGCAATGAAACTTCCATTATGACAAGGGTAGTATGTCGAACCCTAAGTGCATCGAGCGGAGATGTTGAAGGTCGAGGCCGACCCTCGAGAAAGGTTTCCAAAATGCCTTTCGTCGATGGATCCAAATGACTCCGAGTAGAAGATGATGATCGGACGTACGTCAACAAAGCTTCGCACCTATATTTGTAGCTCATGCAGATGTCATCGACTTAGTTTTCCATTGAGACCTCACGGAAAACACATCTAACTTTGTGCACTGGTCGATGGGGAAAGAGCGAACCCTCATATTGTTTAATTGTTGTCACAAAACTCTGCGAGAAACACTTCATTCTCATGCATGGAATCTCGTTAAAGTCAGCCATATACATCATGATATCATCCACGACAGCATAGAACTTGCTTTAGCCCTCGAGTAGTCGCGTCTTCGCCCATTCTCAGCGACACGACACGATTCTTCTTCTTTATGGCGTAGCTTTCCAACCGAGACACAGGGACTTCAGAGTTGCCCGGGCTATGATGGATGTGAAGGATCAATAAAATGCAAACATGATTTGTAAGGTTAATTAGCCTTTATTTTTGGGATATAAACCTATGCTTCAAATTCCTTCTAAAGACCTATGTACAGAAAAATTACTAACGAGTTTAAAAAAGCCTTAACTTTTCGATCACAGAAATGTTGTGATCACTGATTAAAACGGCATAGCATGAACTGACAAGAGAGTTGTGTTTCAAAGTACTTGAAATTGACAATTAAAACGATTTTAAATTCGATAACCATTAAAGTTGAATCTTATGCTCACAACATTGCGTACTATAAGTACCTATAAATTCCCTTACGCTTTGTGGCAAAACGTAGAACCCCACCCTCAACAAATTTACTACAACTGTCACAGATAGTTAAATTTCGATAATCTCGATAAAATGTGATGAACTATTAGGGAGTGCGCAGGAGAGCAATCACGCAGATACAGCCGACGGTGTCATCTCCGGTGCGTCCGTGAATGGTTTATGGTTTTGAAACAAGCTCTGCTTTGTGATAGGAACCTTCTGCTGCGCATCCTTGGCAAGGGGCTCGAAAACCCATCCCCCCTGGCCATCGAACTCCAGGATGTGGGTGTGGAATTTCCTGTAAAGAAAATAACATGATTTGATTGTGTGCACGGATCGCTTGTAGCTAAAACTCACCATAGAGTTGGTCGATGTGTGATGGTAAGGAGAGTGATTCCCATAGACTTTGCGGTTTCATAGATGGAGCTTTCGACGTCAATCGATACTGCACTAGTGCACTCATCCAGTAAGGCATAATGTGGCCTGCAATATGTAAAAAGATTGGTTGATAAAGGTTTATTGAATGATTATAAGAAAGCGTGAGATCTGAACAAGGTCTGACATATCTACAGTGTATCAAACAATTGTCCGTACAGCAATTTTTTGGTCAAAATAATTTTTCATTCAAATGTTTATAACTTTTTTATACGTCAATCAAAAACGCTGAAATTTTGACCAATCATAAACCATATATTGCAGCTCCATTGGTAAAATTTTGAGCGAGATCGAATAAGTTTTCTGAAAGTTATAGAACTTTTAGTAAAACTTATAGGATTTTTGAACACATTTTTAAAACATTATATCTCAATATGTAGTCGATGAAACTTTTTCAATCTTTTTTGTGTTACAGCTTATACCTAAGGCTTTCATATGCAGCTTTGTTTGAGGTTTTATATTCACTACAAAAAAATTGAAAAATCTGTATATATTCAGAGTATTATTTGGAAATTTTTCATATTTTGATCAATAAAAGTGCCAAGTGTTTTCAACTTTTTTAAACTCTCTTTATGTAATATTTTTATACAGGACCTACTAAACAACATATGAAGAGTAGGTCCTATGCATTTTTCATTCAGTTAATGAACTTTTATTGATAGAAAACGTTTGGCAGATTTTATGTTCAAAATATGGTATTTTTTTTAAATACCGTCAACTACATAAGCAAATTTTTCATATTTTTTGTAGTGAATATAAAACCTCAAACGAAGCTGCATATGAAAGCCTTAGGTATAAGCTGTAACACAAAAAATATTGAAAAGGTTTCATCGACTACATATTGAGATATAATGTTTTGAAAATGTGTTCAAAAATCTTATAAGTTTTAGTAAAGGTTCTATAACTTTCAGAAAACTTATTCGATCTCGCTCAAAACTTTACCAATGGAGCAGGAATATATGATTTGTGATTGGTCAAAATTTCAGCGTTCTTGATAGACATATAAAAAAGTAATACATATTTGAATGAAAAATTCTTTTGACCAAAAAGCTGCTGTACGGACAATTGTTTGATACACTGTATATGACGAATAAACAGCCACTAAGATACTGTTATGGGTTTTTCACCATGCTGGACCGAAAATTGAGCTGTAAAATCATGCTTTCACTTTCCCCACTTTTTCTTTTTGGCTTTGATTAATATGTTTCAAAGCAAAATTTCTAATAATACTAAGCCTACGTGAGTGCGGTAATGCTAGGAAATGATTCAACCCCTGCCAACAAATCTCTAAACCATAGGTTCCCAAACTTTTCGGATATGCGACCCCCTTGGCCATTAGGCGGTCATCTCGCGACCCACCAGAGGAAATTTTCGAAAAAAATGTGTATATTTTGCTACAATTCAACTATATTGACGACGACTGTTTTGAAGACTTTCGAATAGTTTTTGGCGTTTGGTCAAGACCCCGAAAAGACTGAAACACCAAAAACTATTCGAAAATACAATTCAACTTTATAATTGTTTTCTATTTGTGCATTACTTAAATATGTTCAACAAAGAAGCTGGATGTTCTTTTGTTATGTGTGTGTTTTGATTTATAATTCAGTGTATTAACGTTTATCACTGTTAAGAGAGATTCAACAACTACATTCGATAATATATGCCTGAGATTATCACCAACAAGGTTGGGTAATAGTTTTGCAAAGTGGCTTGCAGAGCAACTTCAGGTACAATTTATGTGTAACTATGATTACTCCATATTTCCGTGAATTCCGATTTGACTTTGTACGAAACTTGAGAAATTCTTAAAAAAAGATTTACTGAATAGTAAACCATCTCCTATTTGAATAAATAGCCATTGTTATAGATTTTCATTTAACCTCTGGAATGCCCGAGGGAGACGCACGATCTTAAAAGATTATTTGAGATTTCCACGATTTCAAGAAAAAACCTAAGGTAGATGAAACAAAGTGTGTCAAATACAGAAAATTAGTGAGAACTATCTGCCTTTCAATGAAATTGACGTTGATTTTTTAATAACATTTAAAATTTGTTTACAATTTACGGTAAATTGTTCATTCTGACCTAGCTCACTGCCAAAACAATTAGAAGTGCAGATTAGGTATGCAGGCATACGAATGTTCGAGATTGGTCCTTTTACAAACGTGAATTCATGTCGTTAACAATCGGAAACATAGACTGAAATTGCAAATCCTAATTTTCTCCCGCGACCCCCAGGGTGAAGTCCTGCGACCCCCCAGGGGGGTCGCGACCCACAGTTTGGGAAACTATGCTCTAAACATTTTCCACCGTTTGTCACCTAACACGAATGAGTTAGTGGAAAGCTATCAAACCATCTTAATCGACGGCCGATGAAAAATGGATCAGATCTTTACCGTGCAGCAAATCCTCAATAAATGCCGTGAATACCAGGTCCCAACGCGTATCATGCACTGACGTGCCAGACTGATGACAAGCAACGATAGACGGTTCATTCGAATCTCGCCGGGGACTGGGATAAGGTGACGAACTCTCATGCTTACTCTTCAATATTGCTCAGTGTGGAGCGGATCTGGTGTGATGATTAGAACACTTGTCTATCATGCCGAGGACCTGGAATCGAATCCCACTCCCGACAAACTCACAACAATGTGGGTTCTTCCTTCGGAAGGGAAGTAAAACGTGGGTCCCGAGATAAACTAGCCTAAAAATCTCGTTAATACAGATAAAAAATGTTGCTCAGTCTAGAAGAGCATGGGTACGATTGTCATGAAATCTGACCAATTTGTATGCTTTGCTAACGACATGAACATTATCACCAAAATATTTGAAACGGTGGTGCATTAAAAACAAAGTACATCCCGAGCAGAGGAGAGTATCAAATTAATCTACGGAATTACACAACTTGTTTTTATATCTCGTTTTGTTATTATTTTCTTATCATTACCTTTCCATAACATATTTTGTTTGACAATCTTATTTTGTTATGATCAAGCTATTGGTATATATCCGGTAAATAACATTCCAATAATATGTTTTATTGCAGGCTAAGCTTAGTTATTATTGTACTATTGAGAGTGTACAAATATTTTATCAACAACAGCAAATTTTGATATTCACATCATTCGAGAATTCCGTTGCTTAGAACATTGCGTGATGAGGAGCGTGTGTGTATTCTCTCATCAGTACCTCTTTCTCTTCTTTCTGGCATTACATTTCAGCTGATACAGAGCCAACTTCTCAGCTTGGGAGTTTTATTAATACTTGGGCAATTATGACCAGATTTTCTGTCCCTCATATTGAGTGACAAATAAAGGGTACTTCAAGCACTCGATCTAACCTCACTTTTTATGTTCGACCTCCTGGTTGAAGAGCGGAGTGCTGCTGATGCGAGTAACAAGGGTGCAAAGCCGGTTGCGAAGCGTGCAAGGGGCAGGGAAACCAAGCCCCAGCAGGCCAACCCTAGGAAGAACGTAGGCCAACCGGGCCAAGCGAAGGGGAGCCCTTGGATTACGGTAGGAAAAAAGAAGAAGATGAGAACTACGAAACCAGACCGTAAACGAGCGAGAATTGACACCCTGGTCTTCAAAACCGAGGCAGACACATACGCCGAGGTGCTGAATGCCATGCTAGGCGAGGATCGTCTCTCACCGTTGGGCTCGAATGTAAAAAGCATCCGGCGCATCAGGACGGGATGCTAGTGCTTTCTACAAAGTACTAGTCCAAGAGGTACTTGGCGAAAAGGTGCAGGTTATAGCCCTAACGGTGGAGGCAACTCTCCCATGTTAAAACCTGGACGAGATTGTCGACGCAGAGGAGCTCGCAGCTACATTCAAACCGCAGTGTGAGATAGATGAACCAAGTGCATCGATCCGCCTGCGAAAGGGTCCGACTGGTACGCAGATTGCCACGTTCAAACTCTCCGTAGGGGAGGCAAACAAGGCGATTGCAGTCGGAAAGATCAAGAAAGCTTGATCAGTGTGCCCGCTCAGCATATACGAGCCGCCGGTGACATGCTTCAAGTGTTTTGAGCAAGGGCATAAGTCCTAGGCGTGCAAAGGCTCCGACCGGAGTAAGCTCTACAGGAAGTGCTGAGCAGAAGGCCATAACGCCAGGGAGTGCAACTCGGCACCAAAATGCCTGATTGTGTGAACAATGGCCACACGACGAGCGGGCCTAAATGTCCAGGCACGCGAGGAGGTCGAAGTTCCAAACGATAATGCAGGTTACACAACTAAACCTGAACCACTGTGAAGCCGCACAACAGTTGCTGTGGCAGTCAGTCTCGGAGTCAAGTACATACATCGTCCTAATATCGGACCCATACCGCATCCCACCCGATAACGAAAACTGGTTAGCGGATAAGGCCAAGCTAGTGGCGATCTATACAACCGGTCGTTTTCCAGTCCAGGAAATGATTTCCACAGCACACGAGGGCTTCGCAATAGCGAAGATCAACGAGGTGTACTACCGCAGTTGTTATACCCCTCCCAGGTGAAGGATAGACCAGTTCTCGTCTATGCTGGAATCGTTAATAAGCGCAATAATGGGATTGAGTCCCGTGGTCATCGGTGGAGACGTCAACGTCTGGGTGATTGAGTGGGGTAGCTGCTTGACTAACGCGAGAGGCTGGGCCTTACTCGAAGCTATGGCTAGATTGAACGTGGATGTCGCGAACGTAGGTGACAAAAACAACTAGAGTAGGAATGGTTCAGAGTCCATCATTGACCTCCTGGAGCGCGGGTCTTAACTCTAGCTCAGACTGGAGGGTCGACGATGGATACACGCATAGTGACAATCTGGCGATTCGATACAGTGTGGAACACGGAGGAAGACGACCACAGCCGAAGGTCATCGACCGTCATCGGGGATGGCTGACCTCACAATTCGATAAGCCGGCATTTGTGGAGCGATTGCTTATGGACGGTAACACCGACGATCTATCCAGCGATGATCTAGTCGGAACCCTAAGTCGTGCATGTGACGCCGCTATGCCAAGGCGATCCCTACCCAGAAATGGACGTAAAAATCGCAGAACTCCGCGCATCTTGCCCAAGAGCTAGAAGGAGGATGCAAAGGGCTCGGACCGATGAGGATAGAATTGAACGAAGTGAGGCCTACAGGGCGGCTGAACTGGCACTGAATGAAGAGATTAAGGCACGTAAGTGGGCGTGCTTCGAAAACCTCTGCCAGGCAGCCAACACGACCCCATGAGGTGATGCCTACAGAGTAGTCATGGCCAAAATGAAGGGCGCGTCATCACCCCCAGAACGCTCCCCGTAATGCGGCAGAAGATCGTGGAAACGCTGTTCCCGCGCCACAATACAAGACCATGGACCTCGTCCTCTATGGCCGAACCGGCCATAGCGAGGTCGCCCCGTTGACGATCGACAAGTTCATTGTAATAGCGAAGTCGCTTAAGTTGAACAAGGCTCCAGGTCCGGAAGGTATCCCGACATAAGCCATCGAAACGGCCATCGAGGCTACCCCTGACACGTTCAGAACGGCTATGGAGATGTGCCTAGACAAAGGCGAACTTCCGGAGAAGTGGAAAAGGCAAAGATTGGTTCTGCTTCCCAAGCCCGGGAAGCCACTAGGTGACCCGTCGGCATACAGACCAATCTGCCTACTGGACACCGCCGGAAAACTGTTGGAACGTATCATTCTGGCGAGGCTGATGGTCTATACCCATAAACCCGATGACTCTGGCTTCTCGGATACTCGGCTACCGGAGGGGTCGATCGACAGTGAACGCTATTAGGGCTGTAACCAAATCGGCCGAGATAGCGCTCCGAAAGAAGCGAACAGGAATTCGCTATATCGCGGTCGTCACGCTGGACATTAAGAATACGTTCGTCAGCGTCAGCTGGACCACCATCGAGTGCGCCATACACCGCCTAGGAGTCCTGGTTAGGCTGTGCCGGATACTGGAGAGCTACTTCCAGAATAAGATGCTGATCTATGACACCGAGGAAGGCGAGAGGAGCTACAGCATCACTGCGGGGATTCCTGAGGGGTCCATCCTGGGCCCGGTACTATGGAACGTGGCGTATGATGGCGTGTTGAGGCTCAAATTTCCACCGGGCGTGAAGCTGGTCGGCTTCGCCGATGATATTACCCATGTGGTATACGGCGAGTCGATAGAGGAAGTGGAACTGACATAGAGAACTGACAATGTGGAGAACTGGATGAGGTCGAGACATTTGGCACTCGCGCACCACAAAACGGAGGTGATGGTGGTGGTAAAAAACCGCAAGTCTGTACAACAGGCATTGGTCACCACAGGCGGATGCACGATCAATTCTAAGCGCTCACTGAACCAATTGGAGGTCATGATTGACAATAAGGTGAAAATGGGATGCCACGTAGAATATGCCTGCAAGTATGGCGATAATGGTATTGTCAAAGATAATGTCAAATAGCTCGGTGATAGTCTCCAGTAAGCGTAAGCTGCTTGCGGCAGTAGCGGTCTCCATACTACGGTATGGCATCGCTGCATGGTCGAAGGCGCTAGTGGTTAATCGAAGCGTGAAGTGACTTGAGAGTACCCACAGGCCAATGTGAGCCGCGAGACGAATCACCAGAACCTCGTCTATGCTGAAGTGGCAGAGGGGATGGGATTCCTCCAGCAAGGGAAGATGGACACGCAGGTTCATGCCGAGCATGTCCAAGTAGACGAGCAAGCCCCATGGCGAGGTGAATTTTAACTTGACTCAATTTCTGTCAGGCCATGGGTGCTTTAGGTGGTATCTGCACAGTGCACATATTCAGACACGCAGGTTCCCCCGCATGTCCGGAGTGTGCAGACTGCGATGAGACCGCGGAGCAGTCTCATGTCCACGTTTCGTGGAGCAAAGGTAAAGTATGCAGGAGGTATGCGGTAGAGATATCACGCCTAACAACATTGTTGAAAGGATGTGTACGGGGGCAGGCAAGTGGGATTCCGTTACTTCCATGGTCCACAGATAAAATGGCGAGCCGAACAAAAGCTAGTTGAGTTGGCCCCCTTCCCCAACCAGGAGCTTGAGTTCAACGGGTAGTCTAAGTATTAGCCAGGACCCGAACCTCCAGGGGAGAGTGAACAACTTAAGGCGGTAGCTGGTGTAACGCTTACTATTAGAGTGTACTCATATACAGTTTCCCCTTGTCGAAGTTATGGTAAGGAAGAGAGAGAATGAGTTTTTAGTGGGTCGATCCCCACATCACCCGAGGAACAACCCCTTGGGTATCTGATCAACAGATTTTCTCATTCTATAAAAAAAAGTCCTAACTCAATTAATTTACATATTCATTGATAACTATATAATCACGGTTTCATACCGCCAATCACATTCACGCTTGGATTTGCTTTTAATTTTAATAATACTTACTTGTGATAGAACAGCCTAGCCATGGCCATTCGTTGTTTTTCGCCTCCAGAGAGAGTATCCTTCCAATCTCTGATTTCATCGAAGCTATCCCTAAAATAAACATGCGTTTCAGTTAGAGTGACTTTTTAATCTACCCGTCTTTAATTTACCTGTCAATGATGTGCTCAAGTGATACCAATCTCATGATTTCTCTGAGCTGACATTCGGTGATGTTCTTGCTCAACATTTCCTTCCGCGTATCAGGATAGATTATCTGATCTCGCAAACTACCGCACGACATGTACGGCCGTTGTGGAATATAGAACATACAGGGCTTGCCCTGAGATAGCTTAGGAATACGCAGGGTGCCTCCGTAGATGGGCCATAATCCGCTCAGGATGCGGAACAAGCTGGACTTGCCACAGCCATTTGGTCCCGTAATTAGTAAATGCATTCCTGGTGCAATGGTCAAGGTCAAACTGGACACCACAATGTCACAATTCGGCGTCACTACAGGCACGTTTTCCAACGAAATTGACATGTCATCCTCATTATCGCTACACACAATCGTTCCTTTGGCAACTGGTTGTCCATTCTTAAATTCTAATATACCTCCATCGTTGCGATCCACGGCAACTACCGTCTTCTGGTATATCCCTTGGGAAACTTCATCAAACACCTCAAACATTCCAGCGACACGACTCGTGTAGCCAGCCAGGGCTACGATTTCTTTGTACGATGACATTAAGCGCTCAACTGCATCAGCGCCGCTGAGCAATAAGTTCCTAGCTGTAGTAAAGTACTGCGTTCGTTCGCTGACTCCGAATTCTGAATCGCCCTTATTTTTGCGGGTTTTACCGCCTGGAAGACTGTTGACAGTTAAAATTGGCAGCGAAACCATCACCATGCCGGTACCGGACCAGACGTATTTCATGAAGAATTGCTCCAGCATGATGAACCACAGCTTTTGCGTGAAGATGTTGTTCATCTGATTGACCAGCCTCGAGTACGCATCCTGCAGTTGAGCATGCTCCACCTGAAAAAATGAGGAGAGTATCGATAAATAGTATTATTAAATTCATAAATTGAATGTAATAAGGCAAGAACAGCACGAATGTTTTTCATCAATATTACTCTTCATTTGATTTGATTTGGCCACACGTGCTCGTTATGAGTCATCACTTCAAATACACTTTTTTTCGAATCTCGTATCTCCAACAATATGCATCGGATTTAAACAGAATATATAGATATAATTTAATCGTTTTAAATTAAAAGTGATTTAGTAAATTAAGTTCTAAAGAGAATGGGTTACAGTTGTTGTTTAAAGGCAAATTTTTATTTGACATTTCTGCATGCATTACTAGAGAAGGCTTGATGACCGTGCGGTTAGCAGTATCAGTCCTTAAGCGATTCGTATGACTTTAAAATATTTTGCATTAGTCGTTAATTTTAATGTTTCTTTTCAATTTACCCTTTGATTGCTCAAAAAAATATATATGTCCATGCTTAATGGCTTGCATATAAAAAAGCCCAAAATCGAATATTTTGTTGCAACTTTACATATAGTGCATCGAAAATGGTGATTAGCAAAAAAGCTCTAAATTATTAACTGTGGAAGTGTTCATAGAACTCTAAACTGAGAAGCAAGCTTTGTCCCAGTAGGGACGTTACGCTAAAAAGAAGAAGAACATAACAGTTTCCTGTAAAGCATCATAGAAACATGCGAAAAGATTACTGAAGATTGTAATCTTGCCAAATAAATTAAAAATAGACAGTGAAGCCACATTTAATGTCCCTTAACCGCCTAAAACCCCATTAGATACCACTGAATCTCTCCTAAAATCTTTATGAAACACTTTCAAATATCCCTGAAAATCCGTTTGAAACAATCATGGAAGCCTCTGAAGCTCCCTGAGACCAACTGAAACGCCCCAGAAACCCTTTGGAATACCCCTGAGATCCCTTGAAACCCGTGTCTTACACCCCTGGAAACATCTTGAAATCGCCTGTATCCTCATAAAAACATTTTATTCAAATTGCCGGGATAACAGTATTTTTCCAATATTTTGCCAAAATTTGCATAGCCGAGTAATCAGCATATAGCTATACCGAGATCTGAGCAATTTGAACAGTTCATTTTGGAGATTCGGAAAGCGTTTTGCTGAGCTAACAATAAACATCACTTTTTAGAGGAGCATCAGTTAATAGTTTTACAAAACCCCTTGAAACGCTCCTGAGACCCCTTTAAATCCCAGAAATCTCCATATAACGTCCCTGAAAACCTCCTGAACCCCAAAAAAAAATGCCCAGAAAATCTTCTGGAAACCTTTGAAAATCCTTGAGCTTCCCTAAATGCCTTTGAAACCCGCTTAAACTTCCTGAGACCCCCTGAAACATCTCAGAAATATCTTGAAAACCCCACAACAATATCCTGAAAGCACCCCTGGAACCCCCTGATAAATCCTGAAATGCTCCTGGAACCCCCTAGAAACCTTATGGCATCTCTTAAAACTCCCTGAAACCCTTACATCGCTTGAAACATCTGAGGCCCCTGAAACCTTCTGGAATGCCCAGAAAATGTCCAGTAATCCCTTGAAAGCCCCTGAGACCGCCTGACACTATCTGAGATACCTGAAACGCCGCTGAAGATCTTTAAGATTCTTCGAAATGCCCTTAAAACCGCCTATAAAATTACTGAGACCCCTAAAACATCCCGGAAATATCTTCAAATTACCCTGAAACCCCCCAAAAATATTCTTGGAAGCCCCTTAAACGCTCTAAAACACACCCAAAAACTCTCCAGAAACCCAATGAAACATCAAAAAACGCTCCAAATCCCTGGAAACCTAATGAAATCCCCTGAAATTCCTTGTAAACCCCTACAGCCTTCGAAACTCCCGAGGGCTTTAACACGCTACAGAAACGCCCAATTTAAGTCTAATGAAACCCCCCAATGATGGATGAACCTTAAAAAAAAAAACAATTCATGGTTAATTTTCCTTTTAGAAAAAGTGGCGGAAATTTTAATGTTAGGCGTACCAGTATAGTTATATTAAAATTTACCGCAGAAAAGAGTTGAACACCCGACATGTAATGACTTGCTGGTTTCAGGGTGTATTGAGTAGTGGTTTGGTAGAGTTTTATTAGTTATCTGAATTTTGTATAATATTTTGTATGGAAAACTTATTTATTCGAGTTTTTGGAGCATTTTGGAAGTGACTTTGGGCCAGGCAAATGCACAAGAACCATACAAATATTAATTTAAACGTCTGCGAGCATACACATAAATTTATGCACAACGTTTTGGAAACTATTCTATATATTATGCAGAACTATGTTATGCCACAAAAGTTCAGCCTATTGGACGCAGTGGCTTAATTTCCCCAACAGGGGAGGAAAAAAATGCAGAACTATAACTGGTTGCATCTCTGTTTGTTTCTATTCTATAAAGAATATTACTATTTTCCATTCATAATGCTAATTAGAACTAAGTGTGTTGAATCGTTGATTGTTGACCATAAATATGATCAAATTTCACGTTTGTTTGTCTATGATGGTATATTAAACTGAATAAACCCTCAAAAGTTGCGCGTAAGAATCCATTTATTCAATATTTTTTTATTGCGAGCGATTTTTTTTATTGAAGTATTTTGTATGAATTTCAATGTTAGGACCAATATCACCCTAGAAGGGGTGAAATTAGGCTAATTCAAATTAAATAATATCACCGTTTAAATATATTTGAAAGAACTCATGTCCAAACCAATAAATAATTACATAAAAATTAACGGTATACAAAATTTGAAATTAATTTAGAGCTAACATATGTACCTATTGTTGTAACGACTTATGCGTCAGCTTATTGGACGCAGTGGCTTAATTTCCCTAACAGGGGAGGGAAAAAAACGACTTATACAAGGAAGCACTATGCAATTTTGGACCAATGACACCTCTACTGACGGTATGTGACATATGAAACACTCAGATCCATTGAAGAATGTCACTGGAAATCCCTATGCAACCACTTCCTCGCCAACAAGAACTTACTCGTGCATTCATCGTCAGGCATTCTAGCTCAATGCACTTCTTAAAAAAAGTTGGTTTAACACGAATTAGTATTCACGGCATCGCACCAGGAACGGATCTGCGCGGATACTTACCTTGTGACCCCCGTAGAAGGCGATCTCCTCAGCGTTCGTGATTATCTTGGAATGCACATGACGCAGGTATCCGTTACGATTAGCCTCCTCCGACACGAGCTGACCGAATTTGGGTGACACTATACGCAGAATGTGCGCCGTCGTTCCAATCACGATCGTTGCCAACGCCGGTCCCATCACAATGTTGGCTTTCATTTTTCGCGACGAGCGTGCCATAGCAATTCCAATCAACATCAGATCGAAGCATGGTTTCGTCAGGTGGCTGTACAGGTGAGCGACCGAGCTCGAGAAGGTCGAAATGTCGTCGGTTAACCGATGATCTGCGTTCTCGATCCGGCCGTCCAGATTCGATACTTTGTAGTAAGTCTGGTTCTTGAAGTACATATCGTAAGCATGATTCACTAAACGGGTTCTGGAAAAGACAATGAAGGAAAGGTGTAAATAATTCATATGCAGATAAGTACTGTAGTAAAGGATGTATGAGGTGCTAATTACACCGAATATATGCAAGGCTATGTGAACCAACAACAACAGCGATCATGAGATGTATGCAAAAATAATGATCACTGCTGTTAGGAGCTATAATATTGACCTGTCACATTTAAAATAATTCATACAATCGCCTCCTCATAAAATGTAACCGTTTTCTAACACAGCATGGGCTTCTAGAAGAATCATGTGCATCAACCGTTCGCCACTGCTCACGATCACTTTGACTGCTTCGGGTAACTGCACGCGAACCAAACATTCTTGACCTACATCTCTATCGGTATGATCCTTCGCTGCTAAATAAATCCAGCCTTTACTTGGCTAAAACCGCATTCTCGATGTTGCGAAACTCCTAATGGCATTGAGCAGACTCTGTTCTAAGATTCGCCAGAACCGATCGTGGAGAGTAATCCTATAATTCTCACGGTTTCGACTGTCCAAGGCCAAGACTATGTTTGCACAGCGACGAAAGAAGCTAAGTCAATGTACCTTCTAAGTAACTTGAACTGCGCCTAGTGAGCATCGGCAGTAAGCAATGGTGTGTGGGTACTACCAGTTTCCACAATGACAAACCACTTCCAAAGTGCACCCGTTCAAAACGACCGCGGTAGAATCTCCGTTGGATAATGTGAAACCAGTTTACTGATTGAATTATTGAAGTACTCAATTACAGCACATGCTCTTCTAATGGCTCTCTCGGTATGGTTATGGGTCGAGCTTTTCGCTAAGTAAACGATCAGCACAAGGTCTTGAAGTATAAGGTGGCTCATACCCGGTACACTGTTGGTGGGCTGTGCTTTGCAAGACGGCCAATTATCTAACCGGAATGATCGGCTCCGTACCTTGAAGGCACGTTTATTCTTAGATAATGCCATCGATCAAACACTGCCTTTGGAAAGCGATGGAAATTTCGATCAATTGATTTAGTTCTGATCCATACTTTTAGGTCAGTTTAAAAGCATGAATTAAATCGAGTATATTGCAGATTAGGGAAATAAAATGCTACGAGCCGATAGGCGGTAAATGTACAGCCATTCCGGAAGAACATGCTGAGCGCATTAATGTTTGAATGGATATCCAATCAAAATGCGTTTTGGCTCGAAAATTATCTTAACTTTCCGTCGTACAGTTTACGAATGCAATGACGAAGGAAGTGCTTTTAGAAAACCAATCTGTTCGGTATAAAAGGACCCGCATGTTCACAATGTGCAGCATCAAGTAATCTCTTATGAACTAAGCGTTTCAGCAAAATTTTGCATATTTAGTTGCTAAAAGGTTGCTGTAGTTGGTATTGCTACTTTAGACTTTCCAATATGTTTTCTTTGACTTTATGTGATATTTAATATTCTTGAATAATTGGAATCTGCGTTGACTTATATGGGGATTTTTTTTATTATCGTACGGGTTTGGGCCGAAGGGTCTCAGATTTTCATGAAACTTTTTC
The DNA here is from genome assembly GCF_035046485.1 of Aedes albopictus. Lineage (NCBI taxonomy): Eukaryota > Metazoa > Arthropoda > Insecta > Diptera > Culicidae > Aedes > Aedes albopictus. The sequence goes on along the minus strand of NC_085136.1, from coordinate 187,258,158 downwards.
CACATGCAGGGCTCATGGATATATGAACAAAAAAAAAATTGAGAAAAATTCAGGGTTGCCTATTTTTCCGGAAAACTCAGGTGGAAATTTTTTGTTTTCCCCTGACACTACTTACTTTGAAAAATCATAACTCAAGAACGAAGCATCGTAGAAACAAAGTTTTTTTTTTGTGAAAATGAAAGCAAATTTTCTCAGGAAACCAAAAAAAAATATAAACTGGAAAAAGTTTTCCACAAAATTTTCCACTGTTCAGAAAATTAGTAAAGAAAAACCGGAAAAACTATGCCCGAACTCGTGGAAAATTTTCAAAAAAATATGTTTGGGAAGGTTTTTATATAAGCTTTAATCGCTGAAATTTTTGGAATGCACTTTTTTTTCGTTTTTGAGTTATGGCCAATTTTGTTGAAAAATGTCCAAATGTGCTATATAAGCCCATTCTTTGAAAAATCATAACTCAAGAACGAAGCATCGTAGCAACAAAGTTTTTTTTAATGAAAATGAAAGCAAATTTTCTCGGGAATCCAAAAAAATATGAACTGGAAAAAGTTTTCCACAAAATTTTCCACCGTTGAGAAAATTAATAAAGAAAAGCCGGAAAAACTATGCCCGAACTTGCGGAAAATTTTCAAAAAAATATTTTTGAGAAGGTAATTTTAAAAGCTTTGATCGCTGAAATTTTTGGAATGCACTTTATTTTCGTTCCTGAGTTATGGCCAATTTAGTGAAAAATGACCATATAATATAGGCTTACATGGTAATTTTTCACAGCGCCAACTAGCAGCAAAAATCAAAATCTTATGATTTATACATAAATTTGGACAAGTTTGTCCATACAAACTTCAAGCTCGTTAAGTGCCCCTTAGACTCAATCGATTTCGCTCACATTTTAAACAAAGTTTTTGAGAGACCAAAACAACTGGTTCAGAAGGTAAGGCTTGGGGCATTTTTGTATTTTTTTTTTTCAAATAAGTATGGGCCATCTTAATCATCAAGTAAATGTTAGACCCCGAGTACACGGAGTCAAATATTTGACATAAAATTAACTAATACAAGGATTTATTGCTTCTGACAATTCTCTTATCTGATGAAGTCGCATTTGGAAGGCTTGGAGAGTCAAAGGACATCGGTAATTTCAAAGCCTGGAACGTAGGTTACTGACGGATTCGGATCTACGTAACCAATGTAACAAATTCATAATGGACCTAGAATTAGGTCATATGCACATATTGCATGCGGAATCAGAAGCACATCAATGTTCATTGTTACCTACCCCATCACCCCGTATTTAAGGAGTAAAACACCATAACGAAGGTATGGTAAAGTGAGGGTAAGATGCCATTTTCCTAACTTTAATCGTTCTAAATGATAAATAGTCTCATTTGTTAGGCAAGGTAACAGCAACTAAACAAAAATTATTTGATACTTAAGCAGAAATACTCGCGAAACTATTGCATTTTCATTGTTTTTTTTAGCGATTTTTAAAACTGGTTCGTAGAATGGAAGTGGTGCAAAAAGGCCATCTCCCATGGAGTAAGAGGCCACTTTATGAAAACATTCAAAAATTACGTCCACTCCGAAAAATAGAGGAAAATGATTTCCAGACCCCTTTTCCCTCTCTGTTATGCTTTTTCGTATACTCAATATACATGGAGTATCGCACTTTTACCAACCCCCCCCCCCCCCCCACTCTGAACAATGATTATCATATTTGAATGACTCTAGTCATGGATAACGTAACCAAACAATCATGCGCCCACACATGTGCCTCAATCTCCTTGGAAACACTGGTCTGGTTATTACATCATTAGAAACCCTTAATTGCAAGTAAAACCGGAAGTTGCCAATTTTAATTGGGAAATCCTAAGTTTTTCCGTGGGTTTCACTGCCAGGCTCAAGAGGCATGAGTTGGGCTATTTTACCCCATCTTGTTTTTTTTACTTTGTTCTCCTACGTGTGGTGTTTAACGCGTCATGTAAAACGTCAACATGGACGTCGCTTCGCTCAACGATACGTTGTTGGCTGGACTGATCATTCAACGGTCCATAATCCTGCGAAATCGAACAAGACAAAGAAAAAAGACATCATCGTCATAGCAGACGCCGAGAAGATGTTCCATCAAATCGGGATTAGTGAGGAAAACGCGCCGCTCCAAAGTATCCTATGGCACACGGATCTCATGCACTGGGAGGATTTCAACATACGAACTAACTAAGGTCACATACGGTACAAAGCCAGCTCTTTTCCATGCTACTAGGACACTGAAATAGCTTGCCTTGGAACTTGCTACCCAAGCTACCCAGCAGCGCAGACTGCAACAGAAGATGTCTACAATGGATGATCTTTTAGATGGAGCAGAAGTAGCATGGGAACTACGAACCGAATTGAATGACTAACTCAAAAGGGCTCAGGAAGTGGGCTTCCAATTGTCGTTTGGTATTTCAGGGTATACCAGAAGAAGATTTGATCATTGTGAGATTCGAAGGAGTTCAACATGATCCCGAACCAGCTGTGAAAACTTTGGGACTAGTGCGGCACCCGACTGCGGATATTTTGAAACTCCCATTCAAGACTCCCGAATTAGACTCAAAAAATATACAATCGAAGCGAAAGATTTTGTCGATCATTGCGACACTTTTCGATCCGCATGGGCTGATCGGGCTGGTTATTGAGCCAGACATCGGGAACAGTTATTGAGCCCACCTTGGCTCCGAAATGTTTGCGAATCCTAGCTAACACAATCAGTCGATTTGATAAAGGAGGATGTAGAGAAGGAACGACGCCAAACAGCTGGAATGTGCACAAGTCTTCAAATGTCGTTGATTTGATGAGACGAAAGGCATGCTGGTTGCGGTTGATGAACATTTTGCGGAAAATCTAACCTAGCAAACGGTGATACGGCGCACTTCAAATGAACAGACGATTATTTGATGCGTACAACAGGATGTGTTCAAGAATGAATGGAAGGAACAGTGGTTTTTTGGTTTTATCACGGAAAAAAATTGTCGTGAAATAAACGAAACCGCAAATATGGCGAAACGAAAAATAAATGTTTTTTTTTTTTATTCAAAATCGTTCAACTGCATAATTTCTGAACCATAGATAACATTTTTTAACAGTGCTAATGGAATGAGCTATGTTACACTGATTTTCTATTAATTTGGAATGTTTTGGAACATGTGTGATAAAAACGAAATGGAAATCGTGATAAAATTAAAAAAAAAGCGTGAATCTGAACGAGTAGTGATTAAAACGACTAGTGCCAAACCAAAACGCGTACTTTCAGGAGGCAATACGGTAGTGAGAGGCTCGCCATTACGATGGTTTATTCCAATCATTGTGCAGGATAATCAAATTCGAGTTGGTGGGCGATTGGGACTCTTATCCGAAAACGAAGACACCAAATATCCAATCGTAAGACAAGCAAGACATTCGTTTACCAGAAACTTTTAAAATATTACCACCATAAACTACTCCACGCAGGACCACAACTATTGTTGGGCATCGTAAGGTTATATTATTGGCCATTGGGCGTCCGTAGCGTAGTAAGAGAAGTAGTACATCAATGTAACCGTTATTTTAGAGTCAAATCTAAAACCCTGCAGCAATTCATGGGAGAACTTCTGAATGCTCGTGTAACGATTTTACGACCATTCTCCAATATTTTGAACTAGTATATGTACGACCGGCGGCACCCAGCGGAACCGCTCTGAAAGCATACGTGGCAGTATTTGTGTGTATGTATGCCAAAGACGTTCATCTGGAGTTGGTAACGGATTTATCTACGGATCGTTTTCTTCAAGCGTTACGTAGATTCATTGGAAGGCGTTGTGAGTGTACCGACATCCATTTAGAAAATGGGACCAACGTATGACGAATTATATGTAAATATTGATTCCACTTTCGATAGAATTAAGTACATATTTTTAATTGTGTTGATCGAATTGACAGTTGACCAGTGTGATAAAAATTCAAATTCTCAAAACTCATGGTTGAGTTGTTTCACGCGCGATTCTAACTCGCCAAACTCACCGTCGAGAAAATCATGCATGAGTTGACTCGTTAATTCACTCATTTCTTGCTTTATTTATTGGTGCTCTTAATATTTATATTGAAGTTTTTAGGATTGTATGATAGAACAAAAGCAAATCTAGCGTAAGGACTGTTCAATTTATAAAACGGACAACTTGCTTGTGCGATATCTTTTTTATTTTTCAAAAAAATCATCAGTTTTGCATACTTAACATGCACATTTTCTTGAAGTTTTTAATGTATTGGAATCTTATACTATTCTACTAAATGGAGAGCTCAATAGTTGGTCAGTAATAATGCACCAAGCAGCCTCCAGCTTGATATTGTAAGTTGCCTTGTTTTCATAGAAATTATTAAAAAATATTTATTTAAGTCCTGTACTGCAATAGCGCAACGGATTCGGCTAAAAATTTGTCCAGAGTAGTAGAATATTGCTTTCTGGATGATACGGAAGAAAAATTTACTTTTAATTGCATTCTTCATCAAAAATTTAGCCCATGAAGGTGGTCATAGTAAAAAATTGCATACTTTTTGCTCCATTGATAAAGAGTTTAGACTCTAGCGAATCTTAAGATTATTTATTTTCAACACAGTTGGTCCTATGTTATTGTACACCTCATTTAATAATAATCGGATGTAAAGTTTTTATTTCCAACTTCATTGTTATGAAAAATTTGCATTGTTATTTGGAATAACCTTTATCGATACTGTTCTGATTCCTGTGCCTGTAATGGCGCACAGTAACCAAACCAATGCTATTAAGAAGCAGTTTTCTGCATTTAAAACCACATTATTCCTACTTTCGACTGGAAGCATAAAAAAATGTTTATTCAATATTTTCATATCCTTTTTTCTTTGCAATTGAATTTTATTCAAAAAAACCGAAACTCACTTGAGACTTTAATATCTCAGCAACAAATTTTCCAATTGAGTTTAAATTTCGCCAGAATGTTTATTACTCATGCTGCTGCAGCATGGCACATAGAGGGATTAGGGGCATAATGGACACCCTAAGCAAATGGGTACGTTAGACCTGTATAACGAAGAAAAACTTAACATATTATCAGTTGGTATACAACTCTAGCTTGTTTCCTACGTCTTTCAGTCATTTACAGCAGGTAGAATGTCTTTATTGTGAAGAAATAACGAATTTGAAATCGTGTATTTTTTAGGGCTGGCAGGAAAGGTACGGGGCGAAATGGACACCCATCGGGGCATAATGGACACCCCTGCATATTTTACGCTAATTGTTTGATTACATCGAATAGTTAAGAAATCTGCCTACGGAGATCAATGCTACAGATATAATACTCTATCTTAGACGAGTTTACATTACATCGAAGTTAATTAAATGAACTTTAAGCTAAAATAATCGGATTGTTTTATTTTTAAAACTCTCTAAAACGCCTAACAGTATGCAATGCGCGTACATCCATTCGTAATTGGCAGTGTTCATTTCGCCCTGAATGGACTACAACATTAAAATTGCTATTTTAAGTAAATTCTGATCAAAAATAAAATACTTCATCCATTGCTAAATCTCTGTATACATGTAGATACGGTAACAACTCACTTGTTTTTATGGTGGACACACTCCAACACTCGTAATACCTTATTTGATGCTGCTTCGAAATTATAAGAATTTCACCATATGAAAGACATGTTTCAATTTCAATGATATTTTGGTTATTTTGGAGCAATATATATGGTACTTTTGAAAAATAGAACCATGACTTGTTCCTTTACACTTATGCATTAAAAGTGTTACATAAAAGTCAACGGTTTCGGCAAAAACAGGGGTGTCCATTTCGCCCCGGGTGTCCATTATGCCCCTAATCCCCCTACTTTTCTGATATTAAAAACGATATACCGTATGTAAACAGTAATTATATATATATATTATATATATATTTTCAATTTCCAGCAATCGAAAAATTGACCTCATTTAACACCTGACCGATTTTCCATAAAATAAAACTATTTCTATTCGATTCAAAAATAGTTACCATAATGAGAGATGATGTACTGAACAACGAAGCAAGGGTGGTTAAATTTGAACCACGCGGCTTCATTTTATAGCCTTGTAAATTTGTCCGTTTTATAAATTGAACAGTCCTTATAACAGCATTTAATGACATTTAATGAGCTCCGAAAGCTCATTAGAAGTGATATTCGTGAAGCAGCCGATAATACCAATACAAGAATTAACGAAATGTCAGCAGAAATCAAACATTCAGTATCAAAGCTAGAATCAGAAATGGAATGCATCAAAACATCACAGCAGTACATATCTGATGAATTTGATGCTATGAAAGAAATTATTTCTCATCAGAAGGACGAAATTTGTACTCTGAAAAAAGATGTGTCACAGATCAAGTCCGATTGTGTCACTACGCACCAACGTATCGAAGAGCTTAACTATGAGATGAATACTCTGAAACAGGCAAGTTTCGAAGGACATCTCCTTATCTCGAATGTAATTAAAGTTGCGCAAGAGGATCTGCGAGTGCTTTTGAAAAATATGTTTGCTTTAGTGAACATCGATTATGATGCTGAGGGTGTTCTTAGCGTGGGACGGTTATCATCGTCGAATCAGAATGGAATTCAACCGATTTTGGTTCGTTTTGCAAGTGCCTTGACGAAGGAAAGGTTGATGAAAGCATCTCGCCAGCGGCCCATTTTTTGTGACGAAATTGGCCTGGGAGTGAAACAACGTATTTTTTTCAATCATCGCCTAACACCAGCAAATCAACGACTTTTGGCAGCCGCTCGGAAACACAAGAGGGAGCATAACTACAAGTTTGTGTGGTTTATGAATGGAGAGGTGTTTTTGCGTAAGGATGAGGATTCAAGAGCTATAAAAATCAATAATGTTCAAGATTTGTGTAGGTTGATTCAAAACTCAACAATTTGATTTACCTCTTTACATTCAACTAATAATCATCATAGTGGATCATTGTCCAAATATAATAAATGAATTAAGAATTGATTATACTACCGAAGTTAATGAATTATCTAGCAATCACTTCAATATTCTCCATGTAAATACTCGCAGTTGTAGAAATAAAAGGCGCAGTATCATAACGTCCGAGGCCATAATGTCCCAGGACTTTATGGCGCATTTTTTCGGGGCATAACGTCCGAACATCCAGATACGCCACGAAGTCCAAGGAAAGAAGGCACATAGGATATTATGACGCACCCAATCTTTTGGACGTTATTTCGCAAAAAAACGCGACTCAATGACCGGGATAGTATGGCCTCGGACGTTGTGATCCGGCCCCGAAATAAAATTGATGAACTCACACAAATGATTAGTGAATTAAAGAAAATTATCCATGTGATAGTATTTTCCGAAACATGGTTGTACGAAAATGAAATTTGTAATATTACCAACTACAACTCATATCACAGCTGCAGGAAAGATCGAGGCGGTGGAGTGTCTATATTTGTCTTGGGAAATCTGAAAAGTCAACTGACTTTGAATCATCATGACAATGTGAACAACTTTCTTATAGTTGATTTGATAGATCTCGGTGTTAAGGTAATGGGTGTTTATAATCCTGGAAGGGAAGTCAATGAATTTCTCGATAAGTTTGAACGCTTGATTGACAATTATGAAAACCTGTACATATGTGGCGATTTCAACATAAATCTATTGGATGGGTCAAATGACCTTGTGCAAAACTACCGTTACAGAGTTGAGAGCTTAGGTTTTGTCATACTAAATAGTTTAGACCCAAAATATGCAACACGCATTTCTAATACTATATCTACAACCATTGATCATTTTATTACAAACCAATTAAACTCAAAAATGCAGTTAGTAACAAAAGATACAGAAAACCACCTTTCGGATCACAAAACTCTTATACTATCTATTGAAAAACAAGTTCAAAAACCTGAGGAACTTAAAACTATTTATGTTATACACTATGATAGATTTCTTAATGAAACACTGCAGCGCCAAATTTGTGATTGTCAAAGTTTCGAGCATCTCACTCAAAAGCTTTCTCAAATTGTTAGTGAAAATAAAGAAGAAATTGTATATAAAAAAAGTTTCAAAATACGAAAACCATACATTAACACAGCGCTAATGCGGCAAGTTGAGATGAAAAATAGATTATACAAAAGTTATAAAAATGCTCCATGTAACTCTGCTTTGAAAAGTGAACTTTACCTGAAATATGTAACAGAGCGAAACAAACTGAGAAACAAAACTAAAACCGCAAAAGAAAACTATTACAAGCAACAAATAGAAAGTCATAAAAACAACGCCAAAGCAACATGGGATCTCCTAAGACAATTAATTTTTGAACGGAAAACAGCAGTGCAACCGGCACAAAAACTATCATTACGACAAGACGGAGTGTTGCTGAATGATGATACACTGATTGCCAATCGTTTTAATGAACACTTCATCAATATTGGGCGCCTCACATTACCTCAACAAGCAATCCTTGGCGATTTTAGATCATTCATGACACGAGTAACTGAAAATGATTTTCGTTTCTATCGTATCGAAGAAGATGTAATTAAGGAAATTATCGATAATCTGAATTCAAGTGCAGCATGTGGCCTAGACAAAGTTTCAGTAAAATTCTTGCAAAAATGTAAAAGCTATTTAGTTTCGAAAATGGTTGAACTGATTAATAACATGATAGATACATCTTCGTTTGATGACGTTTTGAAACAGTCCAAAGTAATATGTACCGTTATTCAAATCAGGTGACAAGTTGAATGCAACAAATTTTCGTCCTATATCTATATTGCCTGCTTTGTCAAAAATATCGGAGAAAGTTATCCACCAACAGCTAACTAATTATCTGTTCCAACATCAACTTATTCACAGCAACCAATTTGGATTTATACCGAAATCAAGTACAGAATCTGCAACTTTAGAACTAGTTAATTTTCTTGTCAAAGGCTTGGATGATGGACAATTTGTTGCGTGTATTTTTATAGACTTGCAGAAAGCATTTGATTGCATTCCTCATGATATTTTGATTGAGAAAATAAGGTATTACGGTTTCAGCAATCAAGCGACTGAGCTTTTAAGATCGTATATCTCTAATCGCCAACAAGTCTGCTGTGTAAATGATACGTTAAGTAATCCTATGCTAATTTGCACTGGTGTTCCTCAGGGGTCTATATTGGGGCCAATGCTGTTTAACATTTTTATAAATGACTTGTTACAGTTGCCTCTGAAAGGAATATTGCAATGCTATGCTGATGATGCAGCCAGCAAATATCGTGCTAGTAGCTTATCTGAATTAAAAGAGATGATGCAACATGATTTGAATTTGTTGCATGAATGGTTTAACTGTAATAGGATGTCAATCAACGTAAACAAATCGAATTTCATGTTATTCACACTGTCCAACGAAGTACCCGAAATAACATTATCGATAGACGATAAACCTTTGCAGCAAGTTTATGAAACAAATTACCTCGGTTTAGTATTAGACTCTAAATTAAAATGGCAGTCACATATCCAAAAAATAAAAAGTAAAATTATCCCTTTTATTTTTTCAATAAAAAAAGTACGTAAATGTATTGGCTTACAAAGCGCTTGGCATCTATATTATTCATACATTCTTCCTCATCTTACGTATCTTATTTGTCTTTGGGGTTCTGCTGCAAGCAACCATCTAAATATATTGAAAGTACTTCAAAATAGAGTTATTAAAATTATAAAATGCTTGCCTGTTTTATTTCCCTCAAACGAACTGTACACACCGAGTATTTTACCATTGAATTATCTACATAAATATAGCATTATATATACTATTTACAAAATCAAAAATGGATTCATCAAACATAACTTTGAATTAGTACCAGCAACAGAAGTACACTCGCATTTCACTAGACAAAGAGAAAGAATTTACACTAGTATGCCTCGAACTGAACTAGCAGCAAGAAACATCTTTTATTCCGGTGTAATACACTTCAGTTTGCTTCCGCAATTCCTCAAACAAGAAACAAACATTGTACATTTTAAAAGAAATCTAAAAAAATATGTATTTGAGAATGGAGTTTAGTTTTAAGTGATTTAGCTTAAGTTTAGGTAATATAGCGATACTTGAACAGGAGTGGCTTCCCTAGTTTTGTAGCTGACCACAGTTTGTATTAACTTTTCAGCTATGTATTCAATAAAGGAAAAAAAAAATTGATTTGGATTCGTTTTACAAGCGAACGAGATTTCGGCGCTTGACTCTTGAGAGCGAGATTTTGCAAAAAAATCTCGCGCGTAAGAAAACTTTGCTCTCGCAGGAGCGGTTCATGAGTGTGCTTGAGTGTGAGTTTATCAACACTGCAGTTGACTAAAAGAAATTGTCTGAAAATGACTGAAAAAAGATGTATCATGGATTAAATGTAGTTTATGTGGTAGTTTTTTGGGTAGTTTAAGGACATACCTGTTAGAATCCCAATATAGCCGCCACAATAACAGCCGACTTTGACCCCTACTCACGATTTTGAGCGCACAAATTTCTTCGTAAACAAAACCAGCGCAGCTGATCTTCTTATTTTAAGCTTAGTAGTTTACTAGTGAGCAAGAACGGAATGATGAAATACACTGTTGTTTGAAGCTTGCTTCTTAAGATTTGTGCATCTGAAGTTCTGCATTTTGAGGCGGGAATACAAGACGTTTGTTTTTAAATAAAGTGTTATGATTGTAAAAATTGTCTAATGGACTATAAATAAATTGTGAAAGTGATACTAAGTGTTTGAGTTAGACAACCCTACGGAAATTCCCACCCAAGTGCCAAGGAAAACCCGCCAAGATTGCCCAAAGTTATTCCGTGTCGGCATCAATCAAACCATCCAAGAAGTCGCACGTCCACCAACTAGTCCACATCGGAAGGCCGGGTCAGGACAGTCCCTAAACAACCCACAAGTGCCATCAGTAATTTCACGCTCCCATATTCATCCTATTTGAAAACAAGCGATTACGGCACTGATTGATTCAGTTTTTTTTGTTTTCATGCGTGGTCACTTCCAACAAAAAAAAGTGCAAAAATAAGAAACAAAGAAAACAGTGCTTCAATCCTTTGTTTTTCGTAGGATGAAAATTGGAACCACATGCTTAATAAGGGAACAATACCCTATTGTTGATTTGACTTATTATACCAGTCAACTTGAGATTTTAGCTTCCGAGTCCTTCCGAAAAGTTTTGCATAGTACCTTCGGTCGGACAAGAAAATTTTAATCTCGTTTTTTGAAAAAAAAAAAGAGTTTAATATCATGATATTTTTTCAAGGTTGCCTAATACGTTTCAATTAGCGTGCGTTGAAAAAAAAATATGTTTCAATAATAAGAATTATGTAAATATTACGTAAATAATCATGATGTCTTTTCCATGTCGCTACCATCAATTGTGATTCTTAGTCTGAGTCATCCACAGTTGAAATGAACTTAGCACAGCAGGAATGACAGAGTCTATAAATTCTGTAGATTATTAGTTATAAGGGTCAAACAACGATCTTTGAAAATCAATTTAAAATAGACAGTTATCAGCAGACATTTACAATTAGCCATAAATATATTAGCCTTCCTATGCACTTTTTGTTCTCAGATCATTACTGTCGTAATGCATGACTTTTGACATCTACCTCATGTACACGCTATTCCAGGAAAGCACAAATCATCTCAAAACAAGGAAGTTCGACTCACCTAAACGCCAGTGCTAGTTTGTTCTCCAGATAACGAATCATTGAGTTGATGAACGTGGCCGGTATCGCTATGCCGAACCACTTCAGCAGCATAAGCACAAAATTTTTCACATCTTTCCTCACAATGTACTTGACTATGGCGCCTTCCATCGCGGCCACATAAATACTCAGGAAGGTTCTCGATATGAGGCACGTGGTGTGAACGGCCAGCAGAGCCGTTTCTTCGCACAAAATACGCGGCACCATGATTTGGATCAACTTTTTCAGCTGGAGAATGAACTCTAGGTTAAGGCCAGGCAATTTTTTCCGTCTTCGTTTCTTCTCGATGATTATTTTTTCGATTTTGTCCTCGGGATCCTCGATGACCGCCTTGGTGAGGTTGTTGTTTTCATTTCTACTAAGACCACTATCACATTTCGTTTCGGTTGTTGTACTTTGACTACGTTCTAGTTGTTGCTTGATGTATGGGTAGGACAGCTTCAAACCGTAGGCGACAAGGGCTGTCCCAAGTAGTCCTCGGGAGACTAGCTCTTTGGAGCAGCCCAGCTCCTCGAGCTTATCGAAGGACTTTTTGGCAAACTTTGATATGACAGTCGGCATTGTGATGTAATTGGGACTTCCGGTTCCGCTCAACTATATATACATAGCACACACCGACATATGCAGAAAGGAAGCTAGATTTTCGTTCTCCGTTCAACCCATTCTAGCAGACTGCAGCTCAGTTCATCTGAAAGTGAGAAAAAACAGAAGATCAAGATGAAATTATATGTTTCTTTAATGCATTTGCTTTATTGCATTTGCTATGAAGGTGAAAGAGGAACATTCAGTGCTATGTTTTTCATTTTCTTATGATACATATTCTTTAGAGTCAGTCGTTCTTCCAAATATGTATGGTTGCATAATTTTTACTTTATTTTCATTTAATATGCATGAAAAAGCTTGTATTCAAAATATGTTTCACGTATTCACAAATGCAACTATAACAAGCAAATCATCGTTTAAAGTTGAAAAAAAAAACCCGCGCTAATAAATCGAGGTCTCTTAATTCTATCTGACTATAATAATAAATCTTTGAGATGAATAAAGAACACGTTTTTTCTTCCAATTGAATTTCATGCATCTTTTTACCTTTTTTTTCAGTAGTTGTTTGGCTTCATGCATCAGATGTTGTAAACAATTGAATCTGTCTATCAAGATGTAAAAGGTACTAGACCAGCGTAGTGGAATAATCATGGCATTATGTTACTTGGCATGCAAAAACCTTTCAAGGATGTTTACTCTTATTCTTTCAAAGCAGAACCTAATTTCCGCTTCTGCACACCACTATTGTTCTGATTTGACACACCGTCACTACTACGCGGGTTTCCAGAAGATTGCCATTACTGGTGAGTAATTGTTCTATTGATCGAAAGTCGACAAAATCAGAACGATCTTGAGCGAGTGTGGCAGCGCCAGCGGGTAGGTAGGTATCATCGAATCATCGTGCTGATAGTTTCCGCAGGCCGGCTGGTGAATGGTAAGTAATTATTTGACAGTCATTGCAAGGCTGCGCAATTATAGTTTGCCGGTCGCCATGTATCGCACAGAGCAGCGCAGCTTACGTCAATGAGAGAACTCGTCGGGTGGTAGGTCGAGAAGATCAGCAAATTTCGAGTAATGTTCGACCATAGACAAACAGATTTTGATCGAAACAAATATATTTTTCAAGTGTATCCAATTGATCACAATTTGAAACATCATCCGCGTCAGATCAAAAGGTTTAACGTATAAGAGATTTTGGGGTTATCCATCTCAGGTCTTACGAGTTTACTACCTTTTCAAAGAAAGAACGTACATTTTTGTGAGTTTGTCAGGGGTGTTATTCAATCCCAGGTCATCTGTGTGAATGAAATGCGTTATAACTTCTCCAACATTATTAATGTAAAGGGCTACATATACTTTTGATTTAATAATAATAAAACATAATATTTTCTCACGTCTTCATTTCATTAAGGTTGATATCGTTATTGATATCATTGGAATCACTGAAATTTTCAAAAGCATTTTCACACATAAGGAAGCAAGAATGCATTCTTCGTGCAGCTCGAACGCGAGTACCAACACTGCCTAAGCCACGACACGACGTCAAAAGGATCATCATAGTAGATTTAAACGTTCAGGTAGGCCAGGAGAAATTCAAACCGACGATTGGAAAGTTCGGCGCTCACCAGCTGTCGAGCGAACACGGCCATCCGTAGCACAATTTTCAAGCACAGCCTCCCTTATCGTTACAACTGGATCAATACAGGGAAAAAATGACAACTTCCTGACGGACGGGCGTGCGATGATCGAAAGATGTAAGCAGAACTACCCGAGCAGAAAAGAATAGCAACAAAATAACATATCGAAGTATTTATCTTAAATAACATTATACCGCGATATTCCCTTCATATGGTGGACAAAATAACAAAAATGAATACCATAATTTTGTATAAATAACACCTGAAAAATAACAAGCCATGTTATTTCAATAATGAATACATGCCATAAATTTCAAGTGCTCTATTTGTTATGCAGAAGGTATGAAATAACCAAGTCTTGCTATTGAATTGAATATTTTTCGATAGCTCCAGATGTAATGACAAATCTTGTTATTCAGTTATTTTCCCAGCTAAATCAGCAATACCACATCAATACCTAACTTTGCTCAAATACCTCCATTTGTTATTGTGGTGTTCTCATAACATTGCTTAGAATAATATAACAATACCAACTTGAGCACAGGTTGCTATTAGCACGGTTTTTGTAAGGTATGCCCTTCTGCTCGGGTACGACGAACACCTGATTGACGCTGATAGCACAGACATAGAGGACCAAGGTAGCGGAAGCAATGACTACGTCAGCACAGCATTGGGCAACAACGAGCCAACTTCCATGTCGTGGGAAATTAAGCATACTAGGCAACAGCCCATAATCGAAAAGTCAGCTGCTGGCCAGGATTGTATGGAAGCTGAACTCGTCAAGATGAGCCCGAAAAAGTTGGTCACCAGCATGCACCGGCTATACTTCCCGGCTAACGCTCCGCTCCCCGACACCGAGGAGTTGGTTTCCTACTTAGCGCCCCGGCACAGGCGGCGCTTATCAAGTTATAACCAATTAATAAAATAATCATTACTGCCAGGTTCGAAATACGGCTTTACTCGACAATTCAAAGTAACGTATCGACCGGTCCATATAGCGGTCGAATTTCGACAACGAATTTAATGCCGTCGGAAATAAAGTTCCAAAAGACGACATTAGAATCTGCAAAGGCGACTTCAACGCGAAGATCGGCTCCGATAGCGTGGATGTAAATAAAAAATAAATAAATAAAATGCGTTCTGGCAACAACGACCTTGAAATAGGGGACTCGTTCTTACCCCAATGACCATGGCATAAAATCACGTGGGTATTTCGATGTTTGGAAAAAAACGCTGCGCTGATATCGCGTCTGACAATCATCTTCTAATCGGCAAGATCTGGGAACGCATTGCTCGGATCCAGCGGCACAAGGAAAGACTCAGACGACGATTCAACACACGCCGAGTAGAAATTCCAGCTGTGAAGAGATCGTTTGTTGACGAACTTGGAACCCGATCAGTGGATGTTCCGGAAGTTGGCAGCGTAGAAGAGCAGTGGACGGTAATCAAAAAAGCCTTTATTGGAACCAGCGAGAATAACCTGGTTCAGCTGCGTACTCGACAAAAAGAGTGAATCACTGATGGAATCCGGCAGAAGACTGACTAGCGCAGAGAAGCAAAGGCCGCGATAGAGCGGACAAGAACCAGAGCCAAAATTCGAGTCCCGTCAACGTTATTTGGCTCTAGAAGAAAAGGAAGTCAAACGCAGCTGTAGACGGGACAATTGAGCATGGGTGGACTCCTTGACTGACGACAGGGAGAAAGCCGCCACAACTGACGATATCCATCTCCTCTACTATATGTTACGACACTTGAGTGGAACAAGGATGATTCCGAGGATGCCTGTGAAAGACGCTACAGGACAGTTACTGATCGACCCAACTGACCAGCTAAATCGTTGGTTTGAGCACTTCGAACCACTTATTCATGTTTCGACGTCCGAACCGCTTAGGGTACGGCGAATCACCCGCGTCAGCTCTGAGACGCCATCATTGCATGAGATAAGATCCATGGAATCCAACAAAGCTGCCGGGTTCGCATTTGAGCAGAGATGCTCAAAGCTGACTCCATGCTGTCCACGCATTCCACACATTATTGCACGCAAAAAATCCGTTCCAATATACGTGAACTCTCAGTCACGGCAACGGGAACAAACGGAAACTATGCATAGCAACGATAACAACAATAATAAATGTACACCGTGAACTAGATATCACGGTTTCTAGAACGCTTATATTGGCAGCTGGAACTAGTTCCAGTTCACGGTGTATATTTGCTTGTTCTCATATTTGCGTTTGTTTGTTCACGTTTATCAGACAGATTTTTTCGCGTGTGACTACGTAAAAGCATTCGATCTTAACCACAAAAATCTGTGGACGCCCTAAGATTCAAGGGAGGCCCAGAAAAAATAGTCCACCTAATCTAATCGAAACGCAGTACAAAGCCTTCACATGGAGGGTCCTGCGAAACGAAGCTTTGTTCGATCCCATCCGGGTAGTCGCTGGTATAAAGATAAGGATGGTATCACCGCTACTGTTTCTCGGCGCAATCGACGAGATCATGGTTGAGGCGATTGATCGTGCACTTAATCGTGTGCTACTTTGACAACCCATCACTATGGCACATCTTTACGGTTCCGATTTGGCCGATGATGTTGCTCTACTAGCCCAACGACGCTCTGACATGCAGAGCAAGCACAACTACCTGGCGGAACGCTCCTCTACGGCGGGCCTAACCATTAACGTTAGCAAGTTCAAATAGATGGATGTCTACACGGAGATGGTCGTGGCGACGAAGCTTCAACAAGGAGCTCAAGGAAGTCGATGGGAATCTGACCTGAACACAGGTCAAGGCTACAGCAAGCAGCTGCCCAGGATGCTCAGGATACATGAGTGAACGAGTTCGTTCGAATCTCGCCGGAGACTACGACAAGGTGATAAACTCTCATTTCTGCTGGCGATGTTGAAGCCTGGTAGGTGTTATGCGACGGACACAACAGGCAGGGCAAGGTTTTTTACAAAATCTGGCCAATTGGTCTGTTTTGCGGATCATATGGATACGAGAGCATTTGGTACGGTGATAGAACTGTACACCCTAGTGTACACCCATCTGCAACGTGAAGTAGCAAACGTCGCACTGAAGAACGTGTCCAAAACAAAGTACATGCTAGCGGAGGAATCATTAACCCTAAAAGGAATACCTGGGGTCCATTGGACCCCAGGCGCCTTTCAGAGCTCGTCTTTGATGGAACACACTCAGCGAGGTGACGAAATAGAGACCATGAAGGTATCCCTTTTAGGGTTAATAACAGGGAAGCATTGGCAGCAGATTCGATAGAAGGAGATAGACACTTTTAAGGTGACGGAGGACTTCGTCTACCTGGGATCCTTATTAACATCAGACAAAAACTAGCCGTGAAATCCCTGTGATCGATAAAAATTCTCAAGATCATCTCACCATATGTACTATTTAGAAAATGTTGATATGGTCGGTGTCTCTTTACCGACACGAGACCTGAACTACGCTCCTGGGAAGACATGCAAACACTCAAAGTGTAGGAGCATCGGATGCTAAGGACCATCTCTGGCGGTGTGCAGGAAAACTGTGTGTGGCAGAGAAGAATGACAACAGTCCTGCAAAGCTGGTGATCGCAAGAGATCCGGATGGTACAAGAAGACCTGGAGGGCGGATCTGGTGCAGAGTGATCTGGAAAATGTGGGTGCGGCCGAGGATGGAGGACTACGATCACGAACGGAGTGTTGAGTCGGGGAATTCGGTCCCAACATTTCAAAAGGGCGTAGCTACTTTTGCAAATATTACATTCATTCAAAGCTGTAGATTCTTAATTAAATTAATTAATTATCGATTTTTGCGGCTTAACCAGCCGAATGGAAGTTTTACTTTATTCCAAAAGCTAGACTTTACATATACTGGCGTGAGTGAGAAATGGACAAATTGAGGTGAAATTTGCGAAAAAGTTACTCGTCCTCTCGGTGAGACTCGAACTCGTAGCCGTAGCCGTAGGAGTCGTGAGTTCGAGTCTCACCGAGAGGACGAGTAACTTTTTCGCAAATTTCACCTCAATTTGTCCATTTCTCACTCACGCCAGTATATGTAAAGTCTAGCTTTTGGAAGTGTAGATTCTTGTTCATCCCTAAACTACTATAGTTGTCAGAAAGAGAGGCATTTTTACTGTCCAGTATAGTTGTAAAATGTGCGGGAAGGATGAAATGCGATCCACCGCTTTGAAAAAGGTAATACATCGAATATTTTTTACGCCTTTTTGAAATGTTGACGTCCAATTGTGGAATTAGTGTTAACCTTTGCGTCACCAACGTATATTGCGTACTCAAAATTTGATGTTTATTTGGTTCTATTTTCTTCAATTTTTATCCGATTTTGATGAAATTTTGACTTTGACAGAACAACCAGAAATGACTACCATTTCATAGAATGCACCGGTTGGTGAAGTTGCATGACCAGTTCCGGATTTATATGTAAACCCAGTGGGATGCGTTGGTTATCCAAATACAATATTGTTCCGATTATTTCACGCCCCTTTTCAAAAATGCTTTTAAATATTCTACAAAATCTGTACCCATTTTTAATCTTTTTACTGTTGCAAAACGTGCCTTCAACATTTATCTTAAAGAAGAGGGGAAACACTTGCTCTCAAATGTAACAGCAAATGAATCATAAATTAATGACTGACGCGCGGAGGCCGTGATAAAATCGGAACATTGCTGTAAGACATTTTGGTTGTTTTTTACAGATCTTATATAGATCAATAAGTTTCTACATCTGAATCATGAAGTATTCGTATCTTCGGATACTTTGAGGTCATTTGGAACTAAAGTGGCCTGTTCCGGATTCCGAGGTACCGTAAAACTGGGTAACTTTGATAGATTTTTTTGCACGCAGTGAATTTAGCAGTCAAATCATAAACTGCTTTTTTTTAATTTTAACTGTACATCAACATATTATTATATGTTCTTCTTCTTCTTGGCGTAACGTCGTCACTGGGACAAAGCCTGCTTCTCAGCTTTGTGTTCTATGAGCACTTCCACAGTTATTAACTGAGAGCTTCCTCTGCCAATGACCATTTTGCATGTGTATATCGTGTGGCAGGCACGAAGATACTCTATGCCCAAGGAAGTCAAGGAAATTTCCTTTACGAAAAGATCCTGGACCGACCGGGAATCGAACCCGTCACCCTCAGCATGACCATGCTGAATACCCGTGCGTTTACCGCCTCGGCTATATGGGCCCTTTTATTATATGTTACGTATATTAAATTTTATTTTTGCTTTAGAAATTTATATTAACATATTGGACACAACAGTTCTAACTACATGAAATTACAAACGTTGCATACATTTAGGCGTTTACCGATTTCCGTCCCAATTTTCAAAATTGATTTCAATTCGTGAAAACACACTTCGTTAAGAGATTCAAGACCATATTTAGGTTCTACTATGATCGATCTACCGAGGATAAGCCACAAATTGAAAAAAAAAAAATAACCAAAACGTTGTTGTAGAGCAAAATGTTTGAAGGCGGTCTCCTTTGTCCAACCGACGTACCCCACTGGGTTTCCGTATAAATCCGGAATCGGTCAACCAACTTGTCCAACCGATGCATTCTATGAAACGGTAGTAATTTCCGGTTGTTTAGTCAAATTTTCATCAACATCGGGTGAAAATTGAAGAAAATAGAGCTAAATGAACATCGAATTTTAAGTGCGCAAAATACGTTGGTGACGCAAAGGTTAATATAATAATGGTGTAATGCCAAATAAATAAAAAAGTGATGCGAAATGAAGGAAAGCCTACACGAAAAAAAATTTCCATATTGAATGTATAAGAAAATGTTATACTTTTTGTGGGCTGCCCTATTGGACAGCACGCGCCCTTTGTAATAATGTTTCTAGTGCAACCCTGCCCCTTGATGCTCTGGCGACACTGGACTGGATTGACAGAGCTGCCGTCTGTCAAAAGCCGTGAGTACAAAAAAAAACTAGATGAATGAGAAGCAGAAAAACATCCACGTTTGAAGATCACTCCTATTCCGTAGTGTTTATTCCCTTAATAGTTCTAACTAATACTCGCATATACTGCCAAATTTAGTGAATTTATAGTGGCAGAGAGGTAAAGTGAATTTGTTATATATTAGATCCTAAAACTAACTAAAAAATTATTTACTAGGGCCTAGAACTTACATGCAAATTAGCGCACAAAAGTGCCTAACCTAAGTGTATACTAAATCTACATCTTTCATTGAACCTATACCGGTAAGCCAATGATAAAACTATAAATTTGCTTCCAAATTCAAGATTACCATTGTTACAGCTCCATCATAA
Organism: Aedes albopictus; assembly: GCF_035046485.1. Taxonomy (NCBI): domain Eukaryota; kingdom Metazoa; phylum Arthropoda; class Insecta; order Diptera; family Culicidae; genus Aedes; species Aedes albopictus. Next base: position 187,237,939 of record NC_085136.1, on the reverse strand, counting down.
CCATAAGACCCTTATTACCCGCCGAAACTGAACTAGGGGAACTAAACGTAAGTAATTATATGTATATCTATATCAAGTCCCGTTGACAACACCGCAACAAAATTTGTTATCTACCTTACACAGAACATAATTTGCTACCAAAACCCCACACGTTATAGATACACCAGCTTATATATGTAGTTAATGCTTACGATATATTGTTTCCTGTGCATTAGTATGCATTGGCATGAACTTAAGAACTAATTGTGAAATATTATATACCCTCTGTCCTACTTGCACAGGAAATTAGTAATCTCCCGAATAAAGAGCTAACAAAACCGATCCCTGCTCTGGAGGTTATTAAGGCGGAAGAATCCCCCTATCAGTCAAAGTAACAGACGGTAGAGTTGGTCGAAGCGAACTTCGACAAATTACTAATTTCGTTTACGCGAGTGATGTCGAGTCGAAAAAGTGGTAAAGATGGCAAAAGCGGTTCAAAAGGTGCGCGGTCGAAAGAGAAGCCAACAGAAACGATCGATAACAGTGATGGTGCTAATGTAGTGGTGGTGGTCACGGGCGACAAAGAGGATGAAGAACAAGTTCCAGAACAGGACTGCACGTTCTGCCAGGAGTCGGATAACGATGAGATGGTTCAGTGCGACAAGTGCGACCGCTGGATTCATTTCGCATGTGTTGGTGTCACAGAAGAAATCGCGGATAAGAGTTGGAGTTGTCCCAAATGTGTAACTACAACCGGGTTCCAGCTGTCTCCGTCTTCTGCTGCTAAACGCCTTCCGGCGGGGCTTCCATGTCGCGCAGACCAACCAAAGTCTGCCGCTTCAAAAGAGCAGCTCATCCCCAGGAGAACTCTCGCAACTGGCAAGGGTGCACGGTGCAATACGCTGTCGGAGCCGATAGGAAAGACTTTTCCGACTCACGGCGACCCTCACGGAGCCACATCTCGTGCCAAAACAGTCAAGTCGGTAGCATCAACGTCGTCTCGTAGATCCCTACTCCAACTACAGCTTCAACGGCTTGAGGAAGAACAAGAACACGAGAAGCAACAAGCTGAAAAATACCGGTCCTACCTGGACAGGAAATATGAACTCTTGGAGCAGATGCACAGCCAAACCGGATCCGATTGTAGTGCATCACAAAGCCGAGTTAGACAGTGGGTTCACGAAGTGACCAATGTACGAACCGAAAATACACTAGATGCCCGGACTACAGAAGCCTTCGACCCACAGAGACACTCAACACAGAACTACTCCGAGCAAGCTCAAGTCGGTTCTACTCCTTCGTCGAATCAGCATCGCCGCAGTCAGGATAGAGGCGCAGATCATGGTGGGTGCTGCGGTCCTCGGCGAGAACGGCCGTCTCGACCGTTATCTACAGGTAGGAGCCTCGTAGAGTCCTTCGAACAGCTCAGTCATCAGCAAAGGAGAGCCTTTCGAGAAACACATTTCCATTCAGAAGCTCACGAGGAAGATTTCGGACCGTGTTCGTTTTCCCGGCAACAGTTGGCAGCTCGTCAAGGGCTCTCAAAAGATTTGCCCAAGTTTTCCGGTAAGTTTGAAGAGTGGCCGATCTTCATGTCGATGTTTAATAGCACGACCAACGTGTGCGGCTTTTCGAATGAAGAAAACCTCATTCGGCTTCAGAAGGCCTTAGAAGGAAAGGCGTACGAAACGGCCCAGAGTTTACTGATGCACCCGTCAAACGTTCCGGCGATCATGCGAACATTGAAAATGAGATTCGGACAACCCGAAGCCGTTGTTCACTCCCTGATCCAAAAGGTGAATGCCCTACCATCTATACGTGAGGAACGACTGGAGACGTTAGTGGAGTTTGCAGTGAACGTGCAAAATTTCTGCGCCACCGTGGATGCGTACGAACTCGAAGACTACATGTATAACGTCTCCCTTCTACATCAGTTGGTGAGCAAGCTTCCAGCGACCTTAAAGCTAGACTGGGCTAGGCATCGACAGAACCTTCAGCGGGTCAACTTGGCAACCTTTGGGAACTGGGTGTATTCGTTAGCCGAGGCAGCTAGTACGGTTGTAAGCCCTGTGGATGCAAACGAGTCGACGAAGCCGACACGCAGCGAAGGACGCGGAAATTTCGGTGGGAATAAGAAATCGAACGCATACGTAAACGCACACGCTGAGACGGCATCGGAATCCAGCAATCATCAAAAGTTCGAAGATTCTGATGCAGACCCGAAGGAGATGACCGGCGCGTCAGTCGGTAAGCAGTCGACTCACGTGGACGATAGCTGTGTGGTATGCAAAGGAAGATGTAAAAACGTTTCGAAGTGTCAACAGTTCATGGAGTTGTCTCGCGAATCCAGATGGGCTTTGGTAAAAGAATTCAGACTGTGTCGAAACTGTCTACGTCGGCACAAAGGAGGATGTGACGCTAAACCATGCGGTAAAAATGGATGCGCCTATAAACATCACCAGTTACTCCATAATGACCAGAAAGTCCAGCCATCCTCTAGCCAAGATTTGCAAATGTCCACTGCAGCTCCAGCTCAGATTCCTAGGTTACCGAGGTCCGCTGGGGAAGTACCAACACACGACTGCAATATTCATCAAGCGAAACCTAATGCAGTACTGTTCCGTTATCTGCCCGTCGTACTCAGCGGGCCTCAAGGCTCTATTAAAACTTATGCGTTCCTGGATGAAGGTTCCCATTTGAGCCTAATAGATCAGGAACTAGCGGAACAACTCAAGCTCGAAGGCACTACGATACCCTTATGCCTCCGTTGGACGGGAGGAACACAGCGATGCGAACGAGACTCGCAGTCCGTTACCCTCGATATATCCGGCACGAACAAAGCAGCCAAGAATTTCCAGCTATCCGGAGTAAGAACAGTTGAAGAACTCTTGCTTCCGCACCAGACACTTAACGCAGAGGAATTAGGACAACAATATCCACATCTCAAGGGACTCTCCATAGATTCCTACTACGATGCTCGACCAAGAATTCTTATCGGAATGAAGCACGTGCAAGTCAGCCTAGTATTGAAAAGCAGAGAGGGAAACTATGGTGAACCAGTAGCCGTAAAAACACGGCTGGGGTGGACAGTATGCGGCGGAGGAGACATGGAAGCAGGCAACGTAAGCAATCTGATCCACTATACCTTCCACGTGTGTTCGTGTGAGCAGACGCAAGACGACGAGTTGCATCAGGCAGTGAAAAAACATTTTGCCTTGGATAGTCTTGGTGTGACAAAACCAGAAAAGCTTCTTCTCTCTGCTGACGATCAACGTGCGCAGGACCTCTTGAAGAAATTAACTACTCATGATGGGGAAAGATACACAACTGGGTTACTGTGGCGGCACGATAACGTTCGCCTACCTGAAAGTTACGCTATGGCACTGCGAAGACATCAATGCTTACAAAAGCGCCTCGCCAAAGATCCGGAATTAGCTGAAACGTTACAACAAATGATGGCGGACTACGTGTCAAAGGGATACGTGCGGCAGATCTCGGAGGAAGAACTCAGCCTCAAGTTTTCAAGAGTGTGGTACCTTCCTGTATTTCCCGTTGTAAACCATAATAAGCCAGGAAAGGTGCGACTGGTTTGGGACTGTGCCACATGCTCCTTCGGTGTTTCGCTGAATTCCACCCTTCTAAAGGGTCCCGATCAGCTTTGTTCGCTGCTGTCTATCTTACTGCAATTCAGGGAAAACAGAGTGGGGCTGACCGGTGACATACGGGAAATGTTCCACCAGATACGCATCCGAGACGAGGATCAACAGTGTCAACGGTTCTTGTGGTGGAACGATAAAGGAGAAGTTGTGATCTACGTTATGCAGGTTATGACCTTTGGTGCCTGTTGCTCCCCCAGCTGCGCACAATATGCAAAAAACGTCAACGCCGAACGTCATGCAGGAGAGTACCCGGACGCAGCCGAAGTAATCCAGAAAAAGCACTATGTGGATGACATGCTTGTCAGTCTGGAAACTGAGGAAGAGGCGGTGCGAATAGCAAGAGAGGTGAAGTACGTTCATCAGCAGGGCGGATTTGAAATCCGGAATTGGATTAGCAATTCACCAGCAGTACTAAGAGCTCTAAACAAAAAAAAAGAGGACTTGCTGAATGAGAAAGATCTGGACTTGTCACCAGAAGTAAGCACCGAGAAAGTCTTGGGTATGTGGTGGTGTACCGCTTCAGATACATTTACGTACAAGGTCGGATGGAAGCGCTACGACAGTGATCTTCTGGAAGGCCGTAGACGCCCTACAAAACGAGAGGTTCTACGGGTGCTGATGTCCATATTCGACCCCCTTGGGTTGATCAGCCACTTTCTCATGTTCCTGAAGGTGCTATTGCAAGAAGTGTGGCGCTCCGGTGTGCAGTGGGATGAGGAGATAACTGACGACGCATTTTCAAAGTGGCAACAGTGGCTCAAGTTATTACCTGAAGTAGAGCAAGTTCAAATCCCCAGGTGTTATAGATCACAATCCCAAAGCCCCGAGGAAGAAGCTGAACTCCATATATTCGCCGATGCCAGTGAATGTGGGATGGCCGCCGTCGCCTTCTTACGCTTCGTCAAGAACGGAACCGTCGAATGCAGAATCGTTGCCGCAAAGACGCGAGTTGCGCCCCTGAAGTTTGTGTCCATACCCCGACTAGAACTGCAGGCTGCAGTGATTGGCGCTAGACTGGCTAACACGATCACAGACTCCCTGACCGTAAACATATCCAGAAAGTATTATTGGACCGACTCCCGTGACGTACTGTGCTGGTTGCACTCTGACCACCGGCGATACACCCAATTTGTAGCGTTCCGTGTCAGCGAAATTCTAGAGACTACCGAAGCAAACCAATGGCACTGGGTGCCGTCCAAGATGAACGTTGCAGACGACGGTACCAAATGGACTTCGCGACCCGATCTCACAGCAGTTAGCAGATGGTTCGTTGGACCAGAATTCCTACAGCGACCTGAAACAAATTGGCCACAGCAGCCGAAGAAGAGTAGATCCACAGAGGAAGAACTTCGTCCTAGACTGATTGCGAATCATACTGTCTGCGAACCCGTCATAAATCCATGCAACTTCTCCAGCTGGAAGCGTATGCTCAACATCACTTCGTACGTCCTGCGGTTCACGGCCAATTGTCGTCGAAAACTTCGTAGAGAATCGACCACCACCGGACAACTAACGACACCCGAACTGGTTTCCGCTGAAACCTACCTTCTACGTACTGCTCAACGTGAGGGCTACCCAGACGAGGTCACCATCTTGGAGAAATCAAAGCAGGCTGATAGCTCAAGGACCATACCAAAGCAAAGTAGCCTGTACCAGTTAACTCCGTGGATAGACAGCAAAGGACTTATGCGAATGCGTACAAGAATTGCAGCCTGTCATTACGCAACAGAAGACGCCAAGAAACCAATTATTCTACCTCGGGATCACCCCACTACCAACATGATAATTATGCACTATCATTGCCAATTCCACCATCAGAACCATGAGACAGTGGTCAATGAACTTCGGCAGAGGTTCAACATTCCACACATTCGTGCCGCTTATGCTAAGGTGAAGAGGAACTGCCAACGATGTAAAAATGATCATGCCAAGCCATGCCCACCAATAATGGCTGACCTTCCACCAGCGCGGGTTGCAGCATTTTCGCGACCCTTCACACACACAGGAATCGACTTTTTCGGACCTTATGAAGTTGCTGTTGGAAGGCGCACGGAAAAACGATGGGGAATGCTCGCAACCTGCTTGACGATCCGAGCTGTTCACATCGAAGTTGTGCACTCCCTAAGCACTGACTCCTGTATAATGGCAATTAGAAACTTCATTGCACGTCGTGGTACACCTAGAGTGATCTACAGTGATAGGGGGACCAACTTCATCGGAGCATCTCGTCAGATGAAAGAAGCTGCTACAAAAGTGAACGTGGACGAAGTTATGAAAGAGTTCACAACCGTTGACACCGAATGGTTGTTCAATCCACCCCTATCTCCTCACATGGGCGGCAGCTGGGAACGGCTAATAGGCAGCGTAAAACGGAATCTTCAAGCGATTAACCCACCTCGAAAGCCGACTGATGAAGTTCTGCAGAATGTATTCGTCGAGGTCGAAAACATCATAAACTCCAGACCATTAACCCACATCCCTGTTGATGATGACTGCGCGCCTGCTTTGACCCCGAACCACTTTCTTCTTGGTTCCTCAAATGGCGTCAAACCATTCTCTACTTTGGATGACAGTAATGCAGCTCTCCGTCAGAACATCTTTGCCTCGCAGGTGCTAGCGAACACATTCTGGAAGCGCTGGCTAAGTGACTATTTGCCAGAAATCACAAAGCGATCCAAGTGGTTCAACCGAACCAATCCAGTTGAAGTAGGTGATGTAGCAGTGATAACTGATCCCAAACTACCTCGAAATTGCTGGCCCAAGGGGAAAATCATCGTAACCCACCCAGGTAAGGACGGAGAAGTTCGTTCGGCTACCGTTAGAACTTCCACAGGAGTATACGTCAGGCCGGTTACCAAACTGGCAATCCTAGATGTCAGGCGCGACGGAAGTAAGCCAGCCTGATAGCTGGCGTACCCGGGGGGAGTGTGGGCTGCCCTATTGGACAGCACGCGCCCTTTGTAATAATGTTTCTAGTGCAACCCTGCCCCTTGATGCTCTGGCGACACTGGACTGGATTGACAGAGCTGCCGTCTGTCAAAAGCCGTGAGTACAAAAAAAAACTAGATGAATGAGAAGCAGAAAAACATCCACGTTTGAAGATCACTCCTATTCCGTAGTGTTTATTCCCTTAATAGTTCTAACTAATACTCGCATATACTGCCAAATTTAGTGAATTTATAGTGGCAGAGAGGTAAAGTGAATTTGTTATATATTAGATCCTAAAACTAACTAAAAAATTATTTACTAGGGCCTAGAACTTACATGCAAATTAGCGCACAAAAGTGCCTAACCTAAGTGTATACTAAATCTACATCTTTCATTGAACCTATACCGGTAAGCCAATGATAAAACTATAAATTTGCTTCCAAATTCAAGATTACCATTGTTACAGCTCCATCATAACCATAAGACCCTTATTACCCGCCGAAACTGAACTAGGGGAACTAAACGTAAGTAATTATATGTATATCTATATCAAGTCCCGTTGACAACACCGCAACAAAATTTGTTATCTACCTTACACAGAACATAATTTGCTACCAAAACCCCACACGTTATAGATACACCAGCTTATATATGTAGTTAATGCTTACGATATATTGTTTCCTGTGCATTAGTATGCATTGGCATGAACTTAAGAACTAATTGTGAAATATTATATACCCTCTGTCCTACTTGCACAGGAAATTAGTAATCTCCCGAATAAAGAGCTAACAAAACCGATCCCTGCTCTGGAGGTTATTAAGGCGGAAGAATCCCCCTATCAGTCAAAGTAACAGACGGTAGAGTTGGTCGAAGCGAACTTCGACACTTTTTTTCGTTTCCCTTATTTCGTTTATTTCGTTTTCCTCATAAATCTCATCTGTAAGTGAATTATGAAGCATAACATTCAACTAATAAAATCTATAATTCTAGCTTATGAGTGTTATTTAGTATTTTTAATAACTTGTATTAGAAGTGTTATAGTACGTATGCGTTGAACCTAATGAATTTTATTGCCGTATATTTTGGTTATGGAAGCTTAATAATTTAATTTCATGGTGAAAAAAAAAACGAAAACAGATTTTGAAACACTCGAAATAATTTTATTCTCTCATTTAAATTGCCGTAACAACGTTAACTTAGCAAACGAACATGAATCGGTTCTACGACCCTCCCAAAGCTGCTTCGTGCTGGAGGAATCTTCCCCCATAGAATTCCACTGCGCTTGCTTCCACAGCAGTTGCCTTCCACCGGATCCCAGAGCGACGCAGTTGGTGATCCCTTTCAACTCTCCGGCGTACATTCATGTTCAGCTCAAGGCTGGTCCGCTCTCGAGAAGGCAACAACGATGACGATCTTCCTCTAGTTGCCAGTGGACCTTTATTTTCCCAGGCCAAGGAACTCGAAAGCGCCGGAATGAGTATTGTGATGGTAGGGAACTTTATTGGGGCCGTTTTCCTGTCAAAGAGAAAAATTGTGTTAGCGTATAGAAATAAAGAAAATTAATGTATGATACCTACCGTGATCTTTAAGCACTTCCTTTTTGCGCAATTTGCTCTGCCATTCGATTAGTTTTCCCTGAGTTTTAAAAGAAACAGAGGAAAGCACACTTTTCAGCGAAGCGATGATAACAATGGCACCACTCCGTTGAATTTACGGCGACAACGTTTGTTTGTATTGGAGTAAATGTTCAAAGCACGATCTTATATTATGTATTAGTTAAAACTTATACATTTTCACCATAACACAAAACTTATACAGGGTATAAGAAAATGATATACCTTTCATTATGTTTCCAAATAAACATAATTAATTGATGTTATGAAATCAGTTACGGTGTAACTAATGAAAAATATCAATTAAACCTTATATATTAAATCATTAAATTTCTTTTCGTGTATATCAGAACGTGTAAATGTAAGCCATATTCAAATATTACGTACACTCCCGATCAAAAGTTTGGGATCACCCCTCAAAAACATGTCATTTTTGTAGGCCCATATCTTTGCCAATTTTCGTCCGATTTCAAAACCCTAGGTCTCAATCAAACCGGAGGTTGGCCGGTTGAAAAACAACAAAGCCGCTGGAGCAGATCAACTACCAAGCGTGCTTCTAAAATACGGTGGAGAAGCACTGGTGAGAGCACTACACTGGGTCATTACCAAGATTTGGGAGGAGGAAGTATTACCGGAGGAATGGATGGAAGGTATCGTGTGTCCCATCTACAAAAAGGGCGACAAGTTGGATTGCGGAAACTACCGTGCGATCATACTACTGAGCGCTGCCTACAAGATACTCTCCCAAATTTTATGCCGCCGTCTATCACCGATTGCAAGAGAGTTCGTGGGGCAATATCAGGCTGGATTCATGGGTGAACGCGCTACAACGGACCAGATGTTCGCCATCTGCCAGGTATTGCAGAAATGCCGCGAATACAACGTGCCCACACATCACTTGTTCATCGATTTCAAATCGGCGTATGATACAATCGATCGAGAACAGCTATGGCAGATTATGCACGAATACGGATTCTCGGATAAACTGATACGGTTGATCAAGGCGACGATGGATCGAGTGATGTGCGTAGTTCGAGTATCAGGGACACTCTCGAGTCCCTTCGAATCTCGCAGAGGGTTACGGCAAGGTGATGGTTTTTCGTGCTTGCTGTTCAACATTGCTTTGGAGGGTGTAATGAGAAGAGCGGGGATAGACACGAGTGGGACGATTTTCACGAAGTCCGTTCAGCTGCTTGGTTTCGCTGATGATATTGATATTATTGCTCGTAAATTTGAGACGATGGCGGAAACGTACATCCGACTAAAGAGTGAAGCCAGGCGAATCGGATTAGTCATTAATGTGTCGAAGACAAAGTACATGATGGCAAAGGGCTCCAGGGAGGAATCACCGCGCCCGCCACCACGAATTCATATCGACGGTGATGAAATCGAGGCGGTTGAAGAATTCGTGTACTTGGGCTCACTGGTGACCGACGACAACGACACCAGCAGAGAAATTAAGAGGCGTATTGTGGCAGGAAATCGTGCCTACTTTGGACTCCGCAGAACTCTACGATCGAATAAAGTTCGCCGTAACACGAAGTTAACCATCTACAAAACGTTGATTAGACCGGTCGTCCTCTACGGGCACGAAACATGGACCCTACGTGCAGAGGACCAACGCGCCCTTGGAGTTTTCGAACGGAAGGTATTGCGTACCATCTACGGCGGAGTGCAGATGGAAGACGGGACTTGGAGAAGGCGAATGAACCACGAGCTGCATCAGCTGCTAAAAGAACCAACCATCGTCCATACCGCGAAAATCGGGAGGTTACGATGGGCGGGTCACGTCATCAGGATGTCGGATAGCAACCCGACCAAAATGGTTCTCGAGAGTCATCCGACCGGTACAAGAAGACGTGGAGCGCAGCGAGCTAGGTGGGTCGACCAAGTGGAGGACGATCTGCGGACCCTACGCAGAGTGCGGAACTGGAGACAAACAGCCATGGACCGAGTGGAATGGAGGCGGATACTATGTACAGCAGAGGCCACCCCGGCCTTAGCCTGACCGGTAAGGTAAGTAAGGTCTCATTCAAAAGATAATAAGCCTTTGAACATGATTTAAAAGAAACTTTTTCAAAAAATTTTGCATTTAAACTCAACCCAAAGTTGCCAAATTTTCATGAGAGCGGTAATATTACCCATTTTCTATTAGCTTTCAACTGCTTTTTACTGAACTTAGCTAAAAAATCTAGAAAAAAAGTTCTTAAGTAAATTAATCCTTGATGTCATCGACCAAAAGTTTGGGGTCACCTCTCAAAATGATGAATCGGCCAAAAGTTTGGGGTCACCATCGTAAAACATGGAAAAGTGATTTGTTGATATCTTTGTCATCTTTCATTCAATTTCAATTTTTCTTGACTTATTTGAAACAAAATGAATGATACTTACTGCATAGACATTGAACCACACATATTTGTTGAAATTTGCATACTAAAACTTAACGTAAAGTTGCCTCATTTTTTGAAGTGTGGAGAAATGTGTTAACTTTACATAACATTTTTATATACAAAAATCGTTAAATACGTTAAGTTAAAGACATCAAACCTAAATTTAGTTCATTATCTTTGAAATGAGCCAAAAAGAATTAAAATTGAACTATAGATGACGAAGATATCATGTTTTACGAAAGTGACCGCAAACTTTTGGCTGATACATCATATTGAGGGGTGACCCCAACCTTTTGGTCGATGACATGAAGAGTTAATTTACTTAATAACTTTTTTCTAGAATTTTTAGCTAAGTTCTGTAAAAAGCAGTTGAAAGCTCATAGAAAATGGGTCATATTACCGCTCTCATCTTAAAATTTGGTCGACCCAATTTCCAGCGACACTGCCGTAAGTTTATATTCATTTTTTTTTTGAAAAAGTTTCTTTTAAATCATGCTCAAAGTTTATTTGACTTATTATCTTTTGAATGAAACCTAGGGATTTGAAATCGGACGCAAATTGGCGGAGATATGGGCCTAAAAAAATCACATGTTTTTGAGGGGGTGACCCCAAACTTTTGATCGGGAGTGTACAAGTTTTTCTATTTTTTTTACTTTTTCAAATTCAGTATGGTATAAGCTATGTTGTCAATGAAGTCTTTAACTCAGTAATTTAAATATTTTCTAAAGGCAATGATCACTTCGGTAAAATGTATGGCAATCATATTTTGCTCCTAATGTCATATTATAGTACCGTAAAATGGGATCAGCGGGGTAACATTGATCGGCTTGACCCACCTCATGAAATGTTCAAACAACAAAGTTTCATTGCATTAGTTTCTGTTAGAGAATAGTGTTTCGTAATCTGTTACTTTTCTACTACCAAATGACATCAAGTTTATGGAAATTGAGTATCATAATCATATAAATGAATCGATTTTTCCTTAGCTTTGTTTCGTAACGCAATTAGATACATTCTAAAACATTCTACTTGGCATGATTACTAGGTACAATATTATGTTCGAAATCTCACTGTAAAGCTCAATATGAGATCGCAAAGTAAGATTTCATAAACAAAACTTTTTTGAAAGTGCTCCTTTTCAATACAATATACGATTTATTCAAAGCAGGCTTTCAATTCCTAAAGCCATTGCCTACCTTCAGGCGTTATTCTCGGTTTTGAGAATTTTAATCCTAAAATAATTCAAAAAGTACACAACTTGTAAGTATTTGGACTACATTACATACAAAGATCAGTACTTATTTTAAAAACATAAAAAATGTAACATTTACTTAAACAAGTGAATTATTCAAGAAAGATCGAAAGCTTTGATCAATGTTAACCTGGATTTCGGTATCTAGAATGGGATGTGTTGGGTTTAATTTCGATCAATGTTTCGTTTTCTTGACTGTTGTAAATATGAAATTAAGTAGAACAAAATCAAAAGTGTTTGATTTTGACTCATAAGTAATCAGCTATTGTTTTGAACAATTTTTCGTTTGATATAATTTGACACCTTTCCCCTTTCTTAAGCAGTTCTACAATTGCAAAGTGCGGACATAAAAGTTTGCCAACCTGATCCTCCCATCATAACAAGGTCATGATCACCACCGCACACCGCCGTCATCGTTATGTTGCCGTGACTGGAGTGCATTCGATCCGGGCAGTCTGACCTTAACTTTTCTTTTCCTCGTTTTCCTCCCTGAGCCAGAGTTCATTCGCTTCTCTCTTACTTGTACTTACAATGCGGCGTATGTGGGTACGTTCCGGTGATGGACCGAAAGTATGCACAGCAATAACGACAATAATTGAACGCAACAACAACTCTTCGTGTAGTCCGCGGTGAATGAAGTATGCCACTCTACCTTAGTAAAAACGGCCGCCGGCCAGCCAGCAGTGACTGGTGAGCGATGGTCAAACTACTGGGATCACATCTTGAGCACTGTATGATGATGTAGGTCATTGTCAAAAATACTCGTACTTCCACTTTACCGATTTTTATATTTTTTGTTTAGCACAAAGTCAACTCTAGAATACGTGAACTTTGGTACGGATTGCTCAAGGCCAAACCCATCAAACTCGTACCGGCTGGAGATTTGGAAGTGTAGGTATAGCGTGTACGTCATCTCTCAGTGGAAGAAGCATATTAGAGAATTATTACCTACAATTAGAGACGAGCCGGCGAGGTTTGGCCGTGAAATTTCTCAGCCTCTTGATTTACTTCCACTGTACAGTGTATCAAAAAATTGTCCGTACAGCACTCTCTTTGAGAAAAAGTCAGCTAAAAAACATTTGTTTTAAAACAACATCAACATCATGTTTACTTCTTTCAACATAGAAATATGTCTTTTTTGGTGTTATGTATTCAAAATAATTTTATTTTTTGTTACTTTTATTTTAAAATTAATTTACTTAAAATACCCATGAAATTGATGCCAAAAAATTGTCCGTACAGTTACGTCCTACTCTGAAGTTAGTCTAGTAAACAAACGTTTGACAGTCTATCGCGAGCGAACTTACCCGCAGCACGAGTATCCAGTGTTTGCAACAACAGAATCGGTAAAGTACTTGTTTTTGATAAATTTTGGACAATTTTTGAAGAATTTTGGTGTATTTTTCAGAAAATGGCCGTTCCACACAGCAAAATCCCAGTTGACATTCGAAAACTGATTGTCAATCTCAAGAATGAGGGTAAAAGCTTGTCCGAAATAGCAGGTGTGGTGAACCGTCCACGATCATCGGTCCAGTATGTTCTTCAAAACTACCAGAAAACAAAATCGCTGGAGACTACTCCCGGAAGAGGCCGCAAACCAAAGCTAACAAACCGTCATAGCCGATTGATTCTTCGGGAAATCAAGCGAAATCCTAAGGTGAGTGCTCCCAAACTGGCTGACAGTCTATCGCGGTACGGCAACATTGAGGTAAACGCTCAAACCGTACGAAACAAAATCCGTGAGAAAGGTTACCGAGGTTGCGTTGCTCGGAAGAAGCCTTTCATATCCGCCAAAAACATTAAGAAGCGACTGGAATATGCTCAAAAGTATGTGGTCGAACCAGAGGAGTATTGGGAGAATGTTATTTTTACGGATGAAAGTAATTTTAACATTTTTGGAACTGACGGACTGGTTAGAGTGTGGCGCCAACCAAACACCGAATTGAATCCGAAGAATCTGCGACCAACTGTTAAGCACGGTGGCGGTAATGTTATGGTTTGGGGTGCATTCAGTGCAAACGGTACCGGAAACTTGACGTTTATCGAATCTACTATGGACCGTTTCATGTATCTGGACATTTTGAAGCAAAATTTGAAAGCAAGCGCGGAGAAACTGGGCCACGGGACCGATTTCCGGTTCGTTCAGGATAATGATCCGAAGCATTCGTCGAAGTTAATCAAGGAATGGCTGCTGTACAACGTCAAATCAACACTCCCTCACCCTCCCCAATCACCGGACCTTAATCCGATTGAAAATTTGTGGGACCATCTGGAGCGAAAAATCCGGGAACATACGATTCAGAACAAGAACCAGCTGAAAAAGGTACTGATGGAAGAATGGCAGAAAATCCCAACCGAAACTACCCGGAAACTGGCTCTATCGATGAAAAGGCGTCTGCAGAGTGTGATTGCAGCAAAAGGTGGTCACACAAAATATTGACAAGGTTTCTTGAGTCCGACTTCCTGAAATTATTGCGTTGTACGGACAATTTTTTGATTCAATTTTTTTACCTTTTTATGTTGATATTTTTTTAAACATTGTTCATGTTTTGTTTGTATGAATTCGAATGTTCAATATGAAAGACCCAATGTTTGTCTGATAACTGAAATAAATATGGTATTGTTATTGACTGTTTAAATGTGTTTAATTAATGCCTTTCAATATAAGCGTTTGCTGTACGGACAATTTTTTGATACACTGTATGCGCGCGCCGCCGTGTCCGTAAACAAATGGATCCTAAAGTTGTGCTTCGTGAAGTATACAAATAAGGAGTAGCCTGTACATCTCAACTCGAACAAATATTTACTAGCTAGTAATGAGTTTAGTACGATGGTTTATGGTACGGCAACAATTCGCTTACTGATCAAAGACTGCTGGACTCTTATTTTCAGCCGTGTTTCTGAATAAATTATATGTATATTTAAGTTCCAAACATAATATGCTTTATTCAGTTTAACTGAATAATACGAGCCGCTTCAGATAACTTTGCCATATTTAGTAGGCATCTCTGAAACCAGTTTTATCTCATTGATAATTGAGGAGAATTACAGCTGTGTTCATAAAAATAGCAGTAAAAGCCAATTTTTAAACAAAATGATTTGAAAGTTTGAAATTGAACTACAAATATGGCCAATATTCATGCTCTCAGCTCCAATGTCAAGCACGCTGGCTGTGCTGAGAGGCCAGATGCACTGTAGTTACGCGCATGTCAATCTTCGAATAGCAAATTTTTGATTTTCGTTGTCACTGCATATGCGCAGATTCTCGAGGTAGCAGCGTTGCTGGACGAGGGTGGCTCGATGTGGCCCCTTTGGAGCCTGGAGGACTGCTGGAGTACAGTCAAAACATCTAAAACGCAGCCGAGGGCGCTATCGGGTACGTAGAACCGACTCGACGAAACGATTGGTTCGACGAAGAGTGCAGAGCAGTTTTAAAGGAGAAGAACACAACGCGTGCGGTAATGCTGCAGTATGGAACCTGTCAGAATGTGGAGCGATACTGGCAGTAGAACAACTGCTGTGCCGTTCACAAGAAATACGGAAGTTCTACCAGAAGCTCAACGCATCCCGCAACGGATTCGTGCCGCAATTCTAAATCTCCAGGGATGAGGTCGAGAGCCTCGTCACGACCAAACGTGAGGTGATCGAAAGGTTGAAGCAGAACTTCGACGAAAACCTGAATGGCGAAGAGAATGTGAGTACGGAGTGTCAAGGCAGGAAATGACTATGTTGGTGCAGCAGAACGAATCAACTCCCATGCTGAGGGAAGTTAAGGATGCCATCTACCAGCTCAAAACAACAAAGTAGCTGGTAAGGACGATATCGCCGCAGAACTCATCAGGATGGGCCCGGAGAAGTTGGCTACCTGTCTGCACTGGTTAGTAGTTAAGATCTGGGAAATTGAATAGCTACCGGCGGAGTGGCTAATGTGTGAGAACTTTCGAGCGATCACCATGTTGAATGCTGCCTTCAAAATTGTAGATCATCTTCCGTCGTCTATCACCTAAAGTAAGCGAGTTCGTGGGAAATTACCTAACTGGTTTCATCAGCTGCCGGTCAACAACGAACCACATATTCACCGTACGGCAAATCCTCCAGAATAGAAGGTCCCAACGCACCACCTGTTCATGGACTTCAAGGCGGTATCGACCGCACAGAGATATGAAAAATCATTGGCAAGAATAGCTTTCCCGAAAAGCTTACCATACTGATAAGAGCTACGATAGACAATGTGCAAAATAGCGAAAAGATTTCGAGTGAACTGTGTTTGCCTATCTACTATTTAACATCTCCCTGGAAGTTTTTATGCGACAATCCGGCATCAACAACCGCCCAAGCAACACACATGTTATAATAGAGTTACGACAGCGCAAGTTTTGGTTGTATAGAAGTTAATTTAACGTAATTCTAACATTGTGTTGAAATAACGTAAAATTAACTTCTATACAACCAAAACTTGCGCTGTCGTAACTTTTATATAACATGTGTGTTACTTGGGCGGGGTACGATCTACACAAAATCCCGCCGATTTGTCTGTTTCGTTGATGACATGGATATTTTTGCTTTGGAACGGTGTCAGAACTGTACACCCACCTAAAACGTGAAACAGCAAAGGTCGGATTGGTTGCAGAAAAAAACTAAAACTAAACTAAAAGGTACATGCTGATAGGTGGGACTGAGCGAAACATGACAAGCCTTGGCAGCAAAGTTACGGTGGACGGGGATACTTTCGAGGTGATTGAAGAATTCGTCTACCTTCGTTCCTTGCTAACGGCTGACAATAACGTCAGTCGTGAAATACGAAGGAACTACGGCCAAAAGAGATTCATCCCCGCACCAAATAAATTTGATGTTGAATATGGCCAGGATTTACATAGCCATGGTCAATAAAAATTGATATTCTGGGTTTTACAAACTGGCCCCTAAGATTCTGCCTGCCATTAATCAACAGGCAAGCACACGTAGTACATTTAACTTTGTTGAAGAACTCATGGTTCTACCAATAGTGTGTATTGGAATAAAGGGGTTGTAAGATTCAACGGTTGTAGCATACCTGATGGAAATTTGGTCAGTGTAACGGTGTTCCAGAGCGCTGATAATCACCAAGTTCCATGAAGAACTTGTTTATTTATTTTTATTGTAATGTCAACGTTCGCCATAAGGTCGGCTAAATCTCATGCTTTTTGATTTTTCCTGCCCGTTAAATCACAATAATAAAAGGATTACCATTTCTATTTGCGATATATCACAGATTAGATAATGTATCCCTCCGATAGCAACAATACGTCAGTTTTTCAATGACTCGTGATTAATGATATCTCGATTGGACGTCCATAGTACGTTTGCATCCATGATGTTTGCTTTAAGTTTCAAAGTTCGCATTACCAACAAGCGATTATTGGTATTATTTGATTACGGCCTACAGTCAGTGATTACGCTTTCTTTTCAAATAGCGAGAGAGGCAAACTGGATCTCATAAAATGACACGTTTGTGTCACGTTGCATCTGGTAGAACAATTATTATCAATAGTTCCTTTTTAATCCACCTAATTATCTTACACATGCATAATATAGAAAGGCAGTTATCAAATAAAATTAAAGGTCAAGGAATGACAATAATGCCTGAAAGTTTGAATTAATTAGTGTATTAAGTACAAGACATAAGAAGCAAGTAAGCTTTGAGATTAAAGCGAACATTTTATTACGGATTGTTTGACATTTATTCACCAGACCACCAACCTAATATACCGAGTAGGTATGAAGTGACGTTGGCCTGAAAGTTGACACCGTCCAGCCATTAATTACCCTACATGCAAGGCAAAAATGATGAAAGATAAAACGAGAAGAGAGGGGATCTTTCGTCATGACGTTCTGCCGTCCATTGAGGGCTGCCTATGGGCTTTTCAAACATTAGCCGGTAGCCACCAGGCTAGGCCCGTTCTATGGGACCTTAAGTCGGCGAAACCGCACGAAAACGTCATCTACCACCGCATGTACTGCCGTGGTACCCGTATTGCTGTAGTTGTTTCAGCTACCTACTATGTGAGCTATTGCAAAAATCCTTGCATGTTTGAACTCGTTATGAATTGACGAGCTAAACGTTTAATTTAACAGCGCTGCGAAGCATAAAGGCGAGACATACTTTGCATGGACCATGTTGGAACATAAATTACATTAACGCGATTCAAATTTCATTTGCAGCTTTTCATTACAACTGCAATGACCGGTGCTCACGATTTGACGAGAGCTGCCGCTCTACCTAACCCAAGGGCGGTCATTGAAACAGTCAATGCAATTCATTAGCAATGGAACAATGTTTGTTTTTCTAGGACCTTGTGATGGTATTGTCTTCAATTGATTATAGCCCTTTGAGAACGTTTGAGTATAATTGCCTCTCGCTTTTGCGATCGACAGCATCAAGATTGTTATAAAAAACTCGTCCTGGAGGGACTAACTTTAATTTCGATTTTATTTATTGAATCAGCAAAACCATGCTGAGGACAAAGGGCTGTATACACTAAAACCTCCATTTAGGTAGAATCCATTTGGATAAAATCAATTTAGGTCCCTCCAGTTAGGTAACGTTATAGTTTATTGCATTGCTAACTGGACTGAGACAAAGTGCAGAATCTCAAATAAAAGTGCGAAATGGCATCAAATCGTTCCGGTGTCTTCACCGCACTTATTCATCACGAGCTAATGAATAAGTGCGGTGAAGACACCGGAACGTTCTGATGCAAAATCGCACTTTTATTTGAGATTCCGCACTTCATCGTCGCACTTATAACCTCGCGATGCGCAATACCTAAACGGAATTTGATTGTGTTCAGGACAGTTGGGGGCGTAAGATGAGGGTCTCCTGTTAGACGCTGCCAACCACTTTACGCCCACCGCGTTTTCAAAGCTGTCTTCTAATCAATTCAGTTTTTTTGTATGTGATGGGTCTATAGTAAGCACTAACTGCACTGAAAAAATTCGCTGGTTAGGATCTGAGAAATTGCGGGGGCCCAACATAGACCTAACAGTTGTTCGATGTTGGTCCAAATTGACCCGACTTTAACTCGACACTCAATATTTTTTCAGTCTAGCAGAATTTTGCATGATTATCGTGTTTCGTGGAAGACAATTGACGCTTCTCATTTGATAGGTTGGAATCGTTTTAAACATGACTAGAAGAAAACGCCTACACAAGTTTACAAAATAAAACGAAAATCGTGAACTTCTGTCAACGACCAAAACTTTTGAAGCACAATTTAGTGCTGATTTCGAAACCGACATTCAATTTTTTTTAAGTAAAACAGTTTTTGAGTTTTAGCTCAATATCGAGTTTTACAACTTTCCAAAATATGTAATTTACTAAAATTTAAATATATTGCGTTTTGTTCAACCAATTTTAAATCTTTTTTCATCAATTGAAAGCTGAGTACAATACCATTCGATCATTTGATTACAGGTTTTGCGTCAGATTGATGAAATTCAAGATATTGGCGAGCTTTAGGGACGAGCTTCTTAAATTTTGGCCAAATTCTCAAAATTTTTTGAAGAAATGTATTTTTTTTTTCAATAAGAAAAAAACAACTTAAAAATTCTTTCTCGACGACATATCATATATAGGCGAGTTACAGTAAAATTTTCAGCTGTATCGAAGCATTGATTACGGAGAATCAGATGTTTGAAGTGAGCGACTTTGCCTCAAAATAGAACAAAAATCGATTTCAAATCATCAACCTTGTATGGAAAGTCGAAAAAATTTCCGCTCTACTATAATTTTTTTCTTTCGCGTTTTCGAACTCAGGGCATGATTCTACACCAAAAATGATCATCAGCTTACCGAGTTCAAAAATGCTGTAAACTAGTGCTATCGAACCTTGCGAAAACTTGCTGAAAATCCTCTGAAGCTTCGTAAATTCCCTCAAAAACCCCCTGAGACCCTCCATAGATTCCTAAAAAGCTCATGTAACGCCTTAGGAAACCCTCTGAAAATCCACTGAAACTTCATGAAAAAAACCCTAAATTCTCCCGGACCCCATGTAACATACCTGAATCCCTCCAAATCCCCCCGAAAACGCCGCTGAAGTCCCTCCTCTCCTGAAATTTCCTTGAAAGCCCTCTGAAACTCCCTTTAAATCTCCTAGTCTTTCTTCCTTCTTAAACTTCTCTGCAACCTTGTACTTCATTTAAATAATATACTGAGTCCAATTTAGGTAATGAACCCATTTAGGTAAAAAATCTATTTAGGCAGTCCCGACCCATTACCTCAATAGAGGTTTGAGTGTATCAGGTCGGTTGAGAAACTTTTATAATGGATTTTTCATAACTTAATTGAGCACAGAGCTGCCGAAATTCTGCAAAGTGACGTAAGCGCCATTTAAAATTTGTTTTCTGGTGTATTTTATATAATATCTGGTGTAAAAATAACACTGTGGTATTCCTGCTGTAATAGAATGCAAGATCTAGTCGTAATCTATCATCTATGGAAAAAAAAACTTAGAGGATGAGCAAGAGTTTCATGCATAATAACCAAAAAATGGGCCAAAACTATCAATGTCGCTTACGTCACTTTGCAGAATTACGGCAGAGAGGACCTTCGTTCCTGCCACACGATATATAAATGAAAAATGGTCATTGAAAGAAGAAATTCTAACTGTAGAAGATCTCATAGAATACTAAGCTAAGAGGCAGGTATTGCCCCTGTTGGGACGTTACGCCATGAAGAATGAGCTTTATCAGGAATTGTGAAGGCCGTGTCGAACCACATTTGCACCTTCCCATCCCGACTCATATTCCGAATTACTAAAGTTTGTCTAAAGATTATTCGATTAGGATTTTTCATGATGTAACCTCAGGACTGTTCAATTTATAAAACAAACATCTTCGTACGATACCACAACTGGGGTCAAACTAAACTGCGGGATGAGCCCACGCCCTTCAACGAAAAATACAAACACATTTTAGGGCTCTGTGAGTAATGCCACTTCTTGTTATGGTATAGTGTATTTTAACTTGATGCTTATTCTACACTCGGTGGTAATTTCTTGTTTGGGCTGATATTTAACGAATCTAGTCAATCCATTAACACTCAGCGACCTTTTTGAGGCATGCTGGAAGGGTATTGTCTACGGCTACGATGTTGAGTAGGCCAGGGGTTCTTCAATAGTACGTACATATTTTAGTACATGTGTATTTGTTCCAGCAGACCGTTCTACGTTTTTCTGGACGTTTTATCGGCTGTTCGGGCCCGAATGATTGATATTGACTTCTTTTTTCGATCAACCTTGATAGCTGTGTAGTATTGATAGCAGTAAGTTCAACTAGCTAAGCATTGCACTGCGGACCGCCTTTTCCGGTGGTAAGAGTCCACCAACAAGTGACCCCTAATTGGTCGGGGTTCTGCTAAACCGAACCAAAGACCATTTTTTGAAAAATTGAGTTTTCTTAACCATTGGATGAAGAATGAGATAATCTTCCTTCCATGTAAAAATCCAGTAATTCTGACAGCTCGTTGTGGAGTAAATTTAAAATTTCTGTGTGGCAGAACATACAAAAAATAAAATTGCATCCAACCAGAGTTTCAGTTTTGGCCCAGAAGATGAACATTTCAAGTTCTCCTCATCACCGTCAGATTTCTTACTTCTAATCGACTCATAGTAACAATCTTTGATAGAATTGAACACGTAATTAGAAATGTGGGTGTTGGAGGATCCAATTATGTTTCGATAGCGCTGATCGCCATTTTTCCAAATCACATTCAGCCAGACCGAACCAAATCCACTGCATTTTAGAATCAATTTATTCTGAACAATGCAAAAATCAAATGGTTTTGAATACCTGCAATATGTCGACACTCCTCATACTGATAATTTAACACAGAAGCCGTCATTGAACAACAAGGCTAATTAGAGTAATAGAGCTTGAAAAAAATCAAACACTTGGTTCACTTTGGCTGATCGAAAAATGGCGTTTTCGCGAAAACGCCATTTAAGTAGAATGTTTAAAACTTGATTCAGACTTAACAACTGACCTTCAGCTAGGTGAAATGACCTAGAGGTAACGCGCTTGGTTATCACTGAAATGATCCAAGTTTGAATCTCTTTCATATTTTTGATTGTTGATTTTTGTCTTAGTTCACTTTGGCAGAACATTTAACCGGTTTTCTTCGACCAGCATAAATTTGAAGTACACAAATTGCTCCACCTTCACATCTCAGGACCTCAGGACATGCAAGGACATCATTTGACATAATCACTCTTGCTCTGTGCCTGCACATGCACTGCCTATGAAAAAAAAAACATGGGTGGGAAGGGCTGAATTGGATGGGCTTCCGCCGCTCATATTTCAAACTTATTTTGAGACCTCCGTGCTACCATCCTATACGCGTCCTCTCTGATTCATGTAAAGGATTGTGAGTGATATCGATTTCAAACTTCATAAACGATGAAAAATCAAGATGTTTTTCACAATCCGACTGGTTTTCTCTGAACCAAAGAAACACAGTCAGCCACACTGAACTATAAACCATATTCCAATGTTTTTGTTCAGCCAGAGTGAACTGAGTGCAAAGTACTGAGAAATTAAATGTAATTATATCAATGATTTCAGTTAATTTTCATTTATTCTTCATTTCTGATGGTTAATAAAGGCTTGTAAGTTACATGTGTGCGGAAAAGTTTCAAATAATCTTAGCTTGTTGTTTATTTGTGAGTGGTTGAACTTTAACCTTAAATATCTCGGAATAAACTTTTTGGCTTTTAGTTTGGTTTAGCAGAACCCCGGCCAATTCATGGTGTGATGTGGCTATATGCTTACCGTGCCTAGGAATGAATGGCTAGGGTGGTCTAATAAAAACCTAATCGCAAACGGAACCTGTGGAGAACAAGGGCACCCTCCACAGTATGTTGCCCTTACTTCACTAGCCGGAGCAATGGTGCAGTTGACCTTGTGATTCTTCGAAACAATCAGCTCCTCTTCTTTAGTCTTAAACTCGAGGTTAAATAAGGGCGGGATTATGCAGATGTTATCAATTAGTTGAAATTGTGTCCTATATTGTTTCGCATTATGCAATTTACACATTGTATTCTGTGCATCCTCGCCTTTGGCGTTTTCAAAACGACACCGATCTTAATTTATTGCTGCCATTCATTGGCTGGGTTTGCAAAGAGTTTATTGCCTATTTTGGGTAGTGACTACGATTAGGATAGCTCAATACAGCCCAAGTGGCCTTACTCCAAGAACCTTACTTTTGTAAGGGGAATTTCTATCTAGGGAACCTTGTGAACCCGGTGTTTGCAACATTCAATATTGAAATGGCATACTCGCAAAGCGGCCTCGAGCATGTGCGCTTGTCAACAACGCAAACGTTGCTACACTCATTTCTGAATTTACAACTAGAGATGCATGTGCTATGTTCATTTTCAGTGAGTGAAATTCAAATTGAATTTTGATGATTCTCAACCGAGGGATCAAAATAAAATTCATTTTGGTGAATGAATTTTCTCACTTATTCATTCATTTTTCTGTCACTGACAATTTTCACTGAGCTTCATGGCTCAAAGTCCCCACTGGGCAGTGTTGCGAAACTCATGCTCACGAGTAAAAAATACTCACTCACCTTACTCATTTGCGAGTAATGCTCACGCTGTGAGTTACTCGCGTATGAGTATACTCACGCGTGAGTAATGACGTCATACTCTCGCGTGAGTATTACTCACTTGTGAGTAATACTCACGCGAGAGTATGACGTCATTACTCACGCGTGAGTTACTCATTTTACTCACGGTGAGTTTAGTGAGTAAGTTATTTTTGTTGGTTTGAAAAGATGTTTTCGTTTGTTCTGTACTGCAATGGTGATTATTTATATACAAGGCACAGTTTTCGAGGAAAGGTGCATCTGCTCGAGAGCTTTGGCACCATAGGCTAAAAACTCTTATTGTTTACCCATGCGTAGGTAAGTAAAGTAATATCATCAATTAGGAAATCTCTATATTTTACCACACTTTGTCAATGGTATAACTTTTTTCGCATACGTCGGGTCACTTTACGGTATTCAATAAAGATGTTTGGCATATATTTACCTACCTTCAAATTAAAAATGGTAGGGTCAATTACAGCATCTCCTAGGTCCAAACATTTAAAACTTTTCTTTTTTGCATACATTTGATCGTTTTTTCCCATGTGGCTAGTTTCTATTACTATGCAAAAATATAGGGCATATAATGGACAAATAGTGGTTTCGCTTCAAAACTGCTTGAGTAGGCAAGTAAGGAAAAAAAGTTTTACACTGGTAACGCCTCCTTTGTAAATCTAAAAGAGCTGTAGTTTTTTCTGCCCGGAAAAATAATCCGTTCTATTATTCCGTAAGGAAAAGTAACGTTTTTCCTCATACTAAACACTTGATCAGTTTGTAAGTTAGCATTTACAAAAAATAGTAAATTTACTTGAGTACTCAACTTTCGAACATGAAACTTACACACTAAACGCATCCAGCAAAGCAAAAACCAGCAAAACGAATAGTTGATTTTTAAGCAATTTTTTGCTAGAATCCGGTACAACTTTGTGCCCTATCAGCACAAATTGCTGGATAATTCATAAAAAAGTGCTAAGACTTGATAGAATTGAAACAAAACTTTATTGGAACTTATGGGTGACAAAAGGAACAAATTTCCAAAGGGGCCAGACATGTTTAATTCTTAGCTTAGTATACTATAGTATACTGTAATATAGGGTATCGGGCTGCTTCGTTGGCATAGTCCCCTCATTCGGCCTATCTTAACGTTAACCAAAAACTCAAACAAACACGCATAACTGGAGATCGGAAAAGCTATGCGCCACACAACTGTAACATTTCGTTTCAATTTTAACATTTTGGAGCATTAAAATTGAATGAAAATGTCACTTTGTTTAGCTTTTGTAGACGCCATGATTCTTCGGCTTAGTGGGTAGTCTATATACATGATCATAAATGGCCTGATTCTGGAACATTTCGATTTGACTTTTCGATAATTGAACATTTTATGCGACGGTCAAAGACGCAATTATGATCTTGTATATTTGTTTTCAAAGAAAAATAACTATTTTACAAAATAAATGTGGGCAGAATATTGAGGACATTTATTTCACTATGTACCCAAATCTTGGCCCATCAGTAAAGTGACGTCAACAACATCGAAAAAGTGACGTCAACCACATTGCTTGCGATTGAACCAGAAAGAACGAACGGGAAGAAAGATTTTGTGTGCGGTGACTGTTAAAATATAACACAAAAATGGAGTTGCATTGTTTTCGTAACTAAATTAAGAAAGAACTTTAGTTTAAGTTATTTCTTTATAGTTATGTGAAAATTTGGCTCCAAAAATGTAATTTGAGAGCAAGATTGGTGAACAAACAGTGATAATACTTCAGCAGAAATATTAAAAAATTATAGAATAAGTGGTTCTAGCGTTTGGAAAGCGATAGGCCAACGTTGTATCCACTAATAGGCCAATTTTTGTACCGTAGACCAACGTTGCATACCATCGCATCGAATCTTTTCAACGTAATTAAGTAAGTTCTTGAATATTTATGCTAGTTTACTTCCAATTGCAGGATCATACACTGCCTAGAGTGCGTGATAGAGTGAAGACATCATTTATACTGCTATTAATTCACGAGTTATGGTCAAAATTGTCAAGGCGGCTGGCATATTAGGCCAAGGAACGGTACACATACCCTATTTGTGCATCATAGCCATGATCATAGCAAACTCTGCGACCGATTTATTCCGTAAACAATCGACTGTCAGTGGCGAAGCTGATACTTAATCGATTCATTCATCCTCGTCCGAGCCAAAAAATAAACTATTTGGATAAAACTAATCGTTTGGTAAGTTATTGAACTTTAAATTTGTATGCCTATAAATATCAAACACATTTTATATTACGGGGATTCAGTTAACAGCGTAAAATGATTAAACTGATTAAACGTCGCGATCACCAAGGCAATCTTTGATTATTTCATTCGCAAAATCATGAAACATTTCAAATAAGCAGAAAATCATTGCTTACGCAGCCATTTAATCTGTTTAGTGAGTACCTCTATTGATTTAGGTGAAATTCTGGGACAAATGTGGCGTTGCAAGATCTCTCGATATTTTAGCGCTCGAACGACAGATGCGCGGACGAGGAGTGGCTCGAGTGTGCGCTGCAGTTACGCGTGATCCTACGATAAAAGTGACAAATTTCTACCATGAGTGGCCGTTGAAGGCTACATCACCGTGACCAAAAATATGAATGTGTTAGTAAAGTAAAAATGTGTACCATGCTTTAATTTGTTTTTATTTCTATGTAAAATATAATTATTTTCATCGATCCGCTTGTCTAGGCCAGTATCTTTGGAGGTATTCAAAACAGATTATTTTCGCTATACATCCATCATGAAGTTCATGCACTTATTCTAACTTGTTTTCTTTTCTTTTGTACCGTCGAATCGCTGTAGTTACAAGTGATGATTCCTGGAAACTGGTAATAAAATAAAGTTTGAAAAATGATATGCATAACAAATCATCAATTGGAAATTACCATAGATGTCTGCCCATGCATAGCATATAACTCTCACTCCATCAATGTTGTTGCATACATAAACGACCTCGAAAGACAATTTAAAATTTGAAATTATCCTCTCAATTAGATGCATATAAGAAACGAGCCTCAAAAACCGCACTGAACAATTACGGAATCAGATAAACAATGTTTGTTTTATGATTCATCTGTCATAGCCTTGATTTCAGCCACTACGATTACTTTGATAATAATGTGGTAATATCTAGGGTAATATATTAAAATACCGTAAATATACTAATATACTTCTTATACACAAATTATGCTAATACGTGTCTAGCCCCTTGCAAATTTCCAGGGCCCGTAGCGTAGTGGCTACACGTTCACTTCATAAGTGGATGGTCATGGGTTCGATCCCAGCCCGGCACTTGCAATTTTTCGTCAGTTGCTCTTCCCCCCGAGAGTGGCTGGCACCTGACCCTCTTCAGAGCATATGCTCCAACGGACCCGGAAACCTGGATATCGGCTAACGACAACTCATAATGGACCCCCAATCGGACTGGAAAAGGAACAAGAGCCACACATCAACATCCTCGTGCTCATCATTCTACCATGATAGTGTAGAAAGTGAAAGCAGCGCAACGGAATCCAGTTCGATCTAGTAGAATTATAATAGAATACATTTAGGAGCTGTACAAAGTGTAAGTACAGCTTCCAATTGGAATCGCTCACGCAGTGCCCGGGTGGACAAAAGAGCTGTAAATTAGGTAAAGAAGTGATTGAAGAATGAAAAAAAAGGAACAAATTCTAAAGAAATCCCATGAGCTTTTTCAAGTCTTAGTTTTTTTTTTTCATATAAAGTTGGGCCACCCTAATTATATGAGCCTCGGACCTAAAAAGAAAAAAAACTGCCCAGCAAATTACTACCAGTAACATGGCCAGTAATCACACCCAGGTAACCAATAAGCAGCTGAAATGGTATTAATTCAGCACTATATGCGCCTTTGCAGCAGGTCTGCTGCTATCGCACTGTCAAATACCAATCGAACACACCACACGATTCCGTAAAATTACTTTTTCTTAACTGCTATCTCTGCCAACCCCCTGAAGAAAGCGTTAGTTCTTGAACGGGCTCGTTTACGAAATTTCAGCCTGCCTTGCAATCTGCTACGTGCGGAAGCGAACTTTGTCGTACGAATTATCGTGCATTTGAGAAACGATCGTTTACACATTTGTTCAATGCCTTTATTGTTCTTTATTAAATTTACAAGACGCACAAGCATGGAAATACATTTCGTCCATTCAAAACAACGCTGAACTCAATTATATGTGAATGTCACGCCTGCACTAACAGAAAAAATCACTGTTTTCAGCTTAATGCAACCGCCCATTCAAATCAGCACCACGTCCTGCACCAAATTTTTGGCTTCACCCCAGTTATGCGTGGATGACAGCCATTTCAGGGGATTGATCTCTGTCTACAAGAGGTTTGAGTTCAAACAAAAGCCCTCACGTTGAGCTCTTGGGCTCAAAGGGGACCTCTTCAGGACCGCCCTTAACGGAGCGCTTAGAACTACCAGTAAGATACAATTCACTAGAATGAAAAAAAAAACAATAGAATTATTGACAAGCAACCTTGTCTACTGATTCAATACATGCGCCCCAATAAAACATACCATTTTAAAATTTGATAGGATTCCAAGCCTTTAGATAAATTTTAGATTACCGTATGAATATGAGTAAAGCATACTCGTGAGTGAGTATCTGCACGTCAATACTCACGAGTGAGTGTGAGTTGTACAGCGCTTACTCAAATGTGAGTAATACTCACGGTGAGTTTAAGGTGTACTGCTCATACTCACTCGTGAGTTTGACTAGTTGTGTGAGTACTCGCTCATTTCGCAACACTGCCACTGGGACTAGGCCTGCCTCGCTTCAACTTAGTGTTCTTTGAGCACTTCCACAGTTATTAATTGAAAGGCTTTCTTTGCCTGCCATTGCATGAATTTGTATATTGTGAGGCAAGTACAATGATACTCTATGCCCAGGGAGTCGAGAAAATTTTCCCGACCGGAACGGGAATCGAACCCGCCGTCTCCGGATTGGCGATCTAAAGCCTTAACCACTAGGCTAACTGAAGACCCATATATTCATTGTTCGGTTAATTTACCACATGCTTCCAAGCAAGTCATCGTATGCTGCACTTCCAAAGGCCTTCCGGTATTTTTTAGCCAGTGATGCTGATACTCACCATATCATCTGGGATAGCTTAGACATTAACTTGAAAGGCGCCATTATGATGGAACACTTAAGTAGTGCTGATCTTGGATTACTTAACAACCTTCATGGTATGCGTCTGTGAAGACTACCAGACTACCTTTGGTGGAACTCTTATCTGTCGAAGCTTAGGAAACAATGTAGAAAGAATTGAAACAGACGACGTTCGGCTGGATCAGTGGCTTTCGAGTCGGCTCGCAAGGCCTACCAGAAAGCTCTTCAGTTTGATGAACGATCCGGCAGTTAAAAAGCATTGTACAAATGTTCCCAGTTTGAGTGAAGTCAGTCGGTTGAACAAAATCCATGCAAAATCTTAGGATTTCCGAGAGACCGAACTTTGTTTGCCAAATGGGGATTTCATTTCCTCTGCTGAGGAAGTTCAAGAATGTTTAGTGTAGTTTCGCTGGATGTGTGGGTATTACATATTCGGATGAACCTTTTCTTGTAGTTATTATTCTCTGTCTTCAGGAATAACATAACTTTAGAATCGACTGAGTGGGCACTTGATAGATTGGCTTCTTTCAAATCACCTGGAGCAGATGAGATAAATCCTACTGAGAAAGCATTCAGTCAAAAGCAATTTTATTTGGGTGTTGTCTTAGATATCGAGGGTGCTTTTGAAAACGTGACTTTTGATGTCATGTTGGAAGCCGCACGGAGTCATGGTACATCTCCAATGATTTCCAATCGGATTTAAGCTCCAGCAAGTGGCTTTAATGAATATGGAATATTTGAGCGAACTTTTTGTTTTTCCAAATTTAATTTTCATACATAATTGATTTTTTTTTTCAAATATCTCGGAAACCAGTGGAGATATCGCAATTTTGAGCACAATCACCGATTTAGTCTAGAAATGTTATGTTTGAAAATTAAATTTGAAATGTTTTTTTTGAAAGTTTGCTCCATCAAAAAATTCAATTAAATCCTGGGTGGCGCATATCCCGGAAAGATTTTCTAAAATTAGTCCCGTCCTATTGCCATAACCATCATGCTTGTGTTGTTCTTATTCTAACGGAGCGCAAGATAGTTGAAGATAAATTAAAAATTTGAGGTCTGGAGCTTATTTGCAGCTCCCCTACTGTCTTATTCTGTGGGATTCCACATCGCAGTTGAACATTTATGCGTAAACTAAAAACACTGGTGAATGCATTAGAAGTTAAAAATTTTAAAAGAAATACCACAACGAACAGCAAAACATTTTTTCCCTATCATGATTCACATAGGCCTAATAGTTACACCTCCGTTTCCCTCGTATCGCCCGATTTTAGCACGACATAGTTCAAGAACAAAGCCTCAGAAGCTACAACGTTCTTATCAAGCACCATGATAACCGCTCTGACTTGGACGCATTTCATACCGTAGTCTGTGTCTCACTACGGACGGACACAACGCATCATCGCCGCCTATCTATCTGTTTATTTGTTCATTCACCTTAGTCGTCTCGCAATTATCACAACCATTGCCATGGTGGTGCGGCGTTGCTGCTGGAGCCGGCAGAGGAAGTAAGGCGTTTTGTTTATGTTGTCATTCCGGCCTCAATAGCAGCACTGAGTTCGGACGGATTTCTGTTGTGTACTAACAAATAGACCAACGTTGAAACAACACGGCAGCTGTGTGTCTATTGTTGAAACCAACGGCGGTGGCAGTGCGTTGATCATTATTGTTAACGGTACATACATGTGACTTCGGAATGGAGCATGATTAAGTCAGATTTAATCCAAATGTAAGAAATTTCGTCTGATGTAAGTACTTCATTGTTTTTAAATGGTAACACTGCCTTAAAAATAAGGCGTCAAAAGTGTATAGAACGAGTAGTTGATTTTTAGAATCGGAATTCCAAACTGGTTTCAACCTTTCGTTATCGAACCATTGACACCACATAGGATGACGATGATTAACAAGTACGATATGGTATGGCATGGAGAATGACAATGAACAGCACTAGACAGACAGACAGGGTACGATAGCAGCGTTGTGATTCGTTGTTACATTCCACGTGACGAAAGGATGGTAGGATGGGAACTTGTGGCAACACATTGTTGTGGTATTTTTTATTTTTTTTTTAATATAGAGAAAAATATGTTTATTAAAATAAACTCTTTATCAGTTCGATTCAACCGGAATTCTGTTTTGAATAAGACACGAACAAAAAACTTGTTTGATTTAACCAAACCCGGAAATTGAAACAATATGACATTGGTTGTTAGGAACTCTGAAAAATTGATTGAAAAAAAATGCGTAAAGAGAATTATTATTTTTGATTTGAAGTACTAATTAATAAGAACATTCAATGTGAATCTCCGTGTTACGCCCAAAATTCCCTCCTTTTGACCGAAAAGAGGGATTTTCACATTTGCGCATTTTGATAGATATATCACAATAGGTGCCAGTGTACTACAAATGTTTTTTTCATTACCCTGAAAACTACAAGACCGTTCTACCTTTATACGACACCTGGATATAAGCAATAAATTCGCACAGAATTAATTGGTTCCACGCTTCACCGTTTAATTGCCACTTGCCGGATGAGTAATACTCAGAAATGTTCTTTATGACGACGCTTGGTTCTCCAGCTTGCCGTCGCTTCGTCGTGACCCTGTTTTATTTTTGCATGGTACTAGCAGCCAATATCACGTACGGCTACTACTGTAAGGTTATTTGTATGTTCTCCATTTGTCATTAGATTACTGCTACTAGCGATGAGTAATATTCATTACTTAGATTGAACAATCAATGCTCATGCATAGTTTATCACCAAACTAGACTAGGGACAGTTAGACTCCCAGAGTTATTAGGCTAACGCGAAAGAGGTTCACGCTATGTCTGAACTAGAACATTATAAAAATGAATGTACATCGGGTTTCTCTCCACCAAACATCAGTATTGAAGCTATATTTTCATTTGCAGAAGGTTTCAAAATATTCTATCGGTGAAAATTTTTCCATACATTTTCTATGGGAGAGAAATTGGCCGAAAATGTGAATTTCATGCAAATTTGTATGAAAAACAGCTAAAAAGATGAAAAAAACTAAATTTCCCCGATGAAATATTTTAAAAGTTTCTGCATATAATAATATAGCACGAATTTTGATATTCTGTGGAAAGAAACCCGATGTACATTCATTTTTTATAATCTGCTAGTTCAGACATAGCGTGAGGTTATTACTAGTGTTAGCGGAAATGGAAAACATAGATTCTTCTAGCAATTAGCAATTATTTCGTTGGAGTCTAACGACTACACACAGTCCTATCTCTAGCTCCCACTTGACAAACGAACGTTGCACTCAAACTCGTATTATCATCAGTGCCTATTCGATGGATCAGTTCACTCGAGAAAAGATTAGCTGCCGCTGATAGCGTCGTTACCCTTTGCCCAGCAGTGCCTGCTATTAAGACCTGGTATCGCATTTTTCATTGTATCCAAGGAATGCATGTTTTTCATCGTGAATGAAAACATTGCGTTATCTGCTGTTAGTGAGTAACGGTATAAGAAAATTGCTCAATTCAATTGTGGAAATGTATTGATGACGATTTTCTTAATTTTTCTACGGAGAGTTAAATCAATATTGCATAGCAGGATATAGGCCTCAGCATTCCAAAATTTATCTGCTTGGCTAAACCAAGACTCGTCTCGTTTATTCTGTAAACCCTTCACTTCTTCCTCCCTTTTGAAGGGCACCACTATCATTGAAAAAAAAAAATGTGTAGATAATGTAAAATATATAATCCTGTCTTCGACAGGATTCAATAAGCCGGTGATAATAAGTTCAAGTCTAAATAAATCGTCGATTGGCGCTAGTCCTCCAGTGAGCAACTGGCCTGAAGTAACAGAAGATTGGATAAATACCCATGATAATATTCTTATGGATTGATAGCGAGCAATAGCGCGTGCTTACCGTAGAAGCAGAAGAGAAAGCATAATTTGTAGACACTGTACAGTACTTGTATCAACGCAACACTCAATGTGTTTCTCACTAACACAATGTCCTAGCAAAGAATGGAGTTATGGATGTAATATATGAAAATACATTATTAATGGATACTCTTAAGAATATGAACTTGTATAAAAAAAGTCATTTTTTTTTTCTCATAATCAATTGTTCATTCCACGGATGACGAAGTGTGGTTCTGTTGTTTGTTACAATAATTACATGGTTGGTAATGCCAAGGTCCACGTCTTACGAACATTCATGGTGATTAGCTACTTCAGCAATGGCAAATCACTGGACTGTTATCACATTTCGCCTTTTTTTTCTTTTATCAAATTTGCGTCAGTTGGTTGATAAACGTCACCATTTTTTTACTCCGTAAGTGAATTAGGCAGGATAATTGATTCCATCGCAAAGATCAACTTTTTACCGTATGCTTGGTTTTTTTTTTCGAAGGAATTCAATATGTGTTTGGCAACTCATTGTAACTTTTTACATGGATCTAAAATCGTGTTCATGAAGGTTACTGTGAAGTATAATGAAATTAATTCTTCAGAATAAAGCCTGTATCCGCAATAATCGGCACACAGAAATATAGCTGTAACTCTGCAATAGATACATTAAAATTGCTGAAATTTTGAATGATAATATCTTAAGATGTGTTCATTTCACCTGCAAAATTTCATGTGAATCGGTGACGTATCTTTTGTTGTAGCAATGAAACAGTAGAACGCGAGCAATTGAATTTTGTACAGCCCCTGGTTTAGCTTGTCGTCACTGTAACTTTTGAATTTTATAAAGAAAATGACTGAAATTTTGAACACAAACCTCTCAATTTACTTTACTTACATAGGCAAAATTTCAAAAAAATCGATGCACTATCAACAATTTTATAGTCGAAACATACATTGGGGCTGACCGTGATTTTAGCCCTTTAGACAAGAATTAGTGAGCACCTCTTATTGTTTCGATTGTATTGTTGAAAGTACTACACCAATAATCACCAAATTTTGCAGGCATAATATACACACAATCAATTACCTACTGTGAAAATTTCATGAAAATTGACAGAGATATTCAAAAGTTATGAATGGACAAACATCGCACATAAAACACATGCAACATTTTCACTAACACTATCCCATATCAACACCAGTAACTTTCAATCCAATTGATACAAGTTGATGAAATTTGGCAAGAAAGTGTCTCTATAAGTATCATAACTGCTCACGAAGTTTCATAACTATCCTCACAGAACTTTGAATTGTAGCGGAAAAGAACCATCTAGTATGCGAATGAAAATTGGTGATGATTGTACAAAATCTTAAAAACATCGTCTGTTTGTTTCTCATCCACAGTTAAAAGTAATGCATCGACTTTTATGAAATTTTGCATAAATAATAAACATACATCAAAGAGTTCTCAGTTATTTTTTGGCCAGTTTTTATAGACTCAGTGCAGAGTTACTGCCGTACTTTTGTGTCCCGATTATTGTGGATACAGGCTTTAAGTGTATCCCCTGTCGATTGCAATAATTATTAGATGACCAAATCTTTCTAATATAAAATGTTTTCAAGAACGTATGTGGAGATGTCAATTGGGGATTTATCTATCAAAGGGCTGTCCATTTATTACGTTAGGGAATTTTCAGGATTCTTTGACACCCCCAGCCCCCTTGTAAGAATTTTTGTATGAAACCAAAATTATTGTTGTATAGCGCGTAAGATTCCTCAAACCTACCCATCCTCCCTATTAACCCTTACATAATTAATGGACAGCCCTCAAGCAGTGACAAGTCGAAGCTAGAAGTCAAATGCTAGTGGCCGGTACCCGGTTCATCAGGGAGCGGTACAGGGTGGCAAGAGTGGAAGAGAACCGCAGTAAGAAACGGCAGCATGAAGAGAGTGTGATTGCTAAGTCGCAGAAGAGCATGGATAGGAACGATATGAAGAGGTTTTGTGCAACTGCGCGCGGCACAAGACTGTGCCAGTGTACGCCATGTGCAATGACCGGAACGAAATTCACTGATAGACAAAACAATGGTGACAGTCAGGTGGAAGGAGAACTACGAGAATTCGTTAAATGGTAATGATGAAGGAGTACTTAGGGACATGATAAGCATTGTGGATGACGGTCAAGCAGTGAAGCCACCAACACTGGATGAGACTGAGAAGGCCCTTCGGGAGCTGAATAACAGCAAGGTTGCTGGAAAGAACGAGATCATTGTTGAACTTCTTAAGCACGAAAGCGAACAGCTCTATCAATCAATCCACCAGATTCTGGTAATGATCTGGGAGGATGAAGAATTGCCCAACAACCTGAGGGGTTCCATTTGATGTTTAAGATACTGTCGCATGCCCTGTTCAACAGACTGAGACCTCTTGAGGAGCTTTTTGTCGGTGATTACCAAGCTGATTGTCGTGAGGGACGATCAACAACGAATCACATTTCAACCTGCGGATGATCCTACATAAGTTTCTGAAGTATAAGTTGTAGAATCACCATCTGTTCAATGAGTTTAAAGCAGCGTACGATTCAGTGAAAAGAAATTAGTCTTCGCAGATTATGTCCAAACATAGTTTTCGGGTGAAACTAGTTAAGGTGATACGCGCAACTTGGATGGAACAAAATCAAGTATTCAGGTCGCACACGAAGTGTCTATCTCATTTATGACCTTAGTGAAATTTTATGTGCGTAGCCAAATGAAAAATGTATTAGTGGGATCGACGGGTCGAACCATATATTTACAGTACAGAATGTCGTAAACATCAGAACTAAACGTATAGTTTTCTTATCGACTTCAAAGTGACATACGATTGAATTAACCGTACAAACCCATGGAAAATTTTAAACAATAACGAGATTTCCGGAATCCTCTCAAGATTGATAAAAGAAACAATAAGTGGTGCTGCAACCTGTGCTCTTATCAGTATACCGGCCTTGGGGCACTCTTCCGTCTCCTGTAAGTCTCGTCCTGGTATCACCTCTTGCTCCCGTCCATAGATTTGTCCTTGCTCGAACCAGTTGAATCTAGTTCAAATTACTGACAATTACACCTTAAAGACACAGACACGTATGCTTCCAGTAAGCTATTTGCTCTCTGAAGGAAGCACGACACTAGACAACGGACTAGCATGCAACGCCCAGTGGCACAGCCGAAAACTTTTCCTGACAGCTGCGGTGGGAATCGAACCCGCGCTCCTTAGCGCGATGCGACTAAAGGCTTGGTGACCTTAGCCGCACGACCACGAAGCCACGCATATCTATCTGTTCTATATTTCTTCAGACAGACAGGTGGAAGTACGAAAACGGTCATACGTATGGTGACTAGACTGATAAGAGCAACGATGGACGGTGTGCAGAACAGCGTAAGGATTTCGGGTGAACTATCCAGTTCATTTGAATCTCGACGGGGACTACGACAAGGTGATGGACTTTCCTGCCTACTATTCAACATCGCCCTGGAAGGTGTTATGCGACGAGCCGGGCTCAACAGCCGGGGTACGATCTTCACGAAATCCAGCCAATTTGTATGTTTTGCGGATGACATGGATATTATTGCTAGGACATTTGGAACGGTGGCAGAACAGTACACCCGCCTGAAACGTGAAGCAGCAAAGGTCGGACTGGTGGTGAATGCGGCTAAGACAAAGTACATGCTGGTAGGTGGGACTGAGCGAGACAGGACAAGCCTTGGCAGCAATGTTACGATAGACGGGGATACTTTCGAGGTGGTAGAAGAATTCGTCTACCTCGGTTCCTTGCTAACGGCTGACAATAACGTGAGCCGTGAAATACGAAAGCGTATCATCAGTGGAAGTCGTGCCTATTATGGGCTCCAGAAGAAACTGCGGTCAAAAAAGATTCACCCCCGCACCAAATGTACCATGTACAAGACGTTAATAAGACCGGTGGTTCTCTACGGGCACGAGATGTGGACGATGCTCGAGGAGGACATGCAAGCACTCGGAGTTTTCGAGCGACGGGTGCTAAGGACGATCTTCGGTGGCGTGCAGGAGAACGGTGTGTGGCGGAGAAGGATGAACCACGAGCTCGCTGCACTTTATGGCGAACCCAGCATCCAGAAGGTAGCCAAAGCCGGAAGGATACGGTGGGCAGGGCATGTTGCAAGAATGCCGGACAACAACCCTGCAAAGTTGGTGTTTGCTAACCATCCGGTTGGTACAAGAAGGCGTGGAGCGCAGAGAGCACGATGGGCGGACCAGGTGGAGCGTGATCTGGCGAGCGTTGGGCGTGACCGACGTTGGAGAGCTGCAGCTGCAAATCGAGTATTATGGCGGCAAATTGTTGATTCAGTATTATCATGAATTTGATGTTAACTAAATAAATGAATGTATGGTGTACTTTCACTAAGCAATAGGGGATGCTCTGCTCAAACACACAGAAAAAAAAAATGTAATTAAAATTCAGCGAGAAATCATGCACATAAAGGGAATGCTAGAGTTAGTGCACTTTTACATGAGATATAATGTAAAATTACATTACCATCGTGTAAATTTCCGCCAACCATCGCGTAAACCATCATGGACACCAACCGGTTACGTGACTATTAGCGGAAATTTACACGAACGTAACGTAATTTTACATGATATCTCATGTAAATATGCACTAACTCTAGCATTCCCTTTTTTATGTGCATGATTTTTCGCTGAATTTTCGGTCCAGGTAGCGTGACATTAGGGATCATCTTCTACAGGCAAAGTAGAAGACAGGACTAAAACCCCAATCCACTAAACACTTTCCCATTACCGCGAAACCCTACGTCTCTCCGGAACCAAGAAGGCATTGATTCAGAGAGCGGATAATGCATATCCCTTCCTCAAGGTTAGCTGCGAAGCCATGCATCAACGAACATCGATGACTCGCTCCACCAAAGTTGCATGCTGGCGCTCAGTCAGCTTCCTGAGCGATCCTTTCCTTACCACTCCCTTTGTCCTCGAAATGCAGGCAGGGTCGACACCGCGGCTGCTTCCAACTTTACAGCAGTATCAAGAACTGATACCGCGTGTACAGCGATTTGAGCTCTCCGAAAGTGTCGACATGGACCCTCTACTTGCCTCCGCATGTGACAAGTAAGAGGTCACACAGTGTAGGCATTGTGGGTCTACCTTCCCATGGTAGAACTGTCTAACACACGCTGCCATTGCCGCGAATTTCGAAGTACTTATTGAACACGTTCCTTAGATCCAGAGCTATCTCTGCGGTCTTTATAATCGACAAGATTGCGTCAACAGTCGACCTCCCCTTCCGGTAGCTGAACTGGTTGCTCGAGAGACCATTTATACCCTCGATGTGCCTCAACAGTTTGTTGAGGGTGATCTTCTCGAGCACCTTCTCCGCTGTGTCGATCAAGCATATTGGTCTATATCCCGATAGGTCTCCGGATGGCCTCCCCGCCTTTGGCAAAAGTACCAGGCTCTGCGGCTTCCAAATCTCTGGTGAACTTCCCTTGTTCAAGTATTTCTGCATAGCAGATCTGAACATCCCGGGAAACTCTGAAATAGCTACTTTCAAAGCCAGGTTTTAAGCTCCGTTCGGACCTGGGGCTTTACTTACGCTAAGGGATTTTGCAACCCCCACAAGTTTCGCATCGGTAAACCTCTCCTCATCGCCAGCCCCAGTCCCCGGCTGTCCTACGAAAAGACGTCAAGGACTAGGGTGGGTACCCCGAACCATTGGTAGTGGAGCCCAAGGTTGGGAGGAATAGTTTGGCAACAACTACATTATTTAGCAATCTTAGAAATCAGAAATCTTAATTTCAATATTTCGTGGACTTGTTTTACTTTGTTAACGTTAGTTGCTCTAACAAAAAGTCTTATCTTGTATAGAGCACTGGACTTTGGAAGCGATTTGTGACGGTTTCCAGCACACCCTTTGGAGTAAAGCTACTTCTGAACCGAAGCACTTTCCTTGTGGTTGCCAGCTCTTTCTGATGCAATGTTCATTTCATTTAATTAGTTAACATCAAATTCATGATAAAACTGAATCAACAATTTGCCGCCATAATACTCGATTTGCAGCTGCAGCTCTCCAACGTTGGTCACGCCCAACACTCGCCAGATCACGCTCCACCTGGTCCGCCCATCGTGCTCTCCGCGCTCCACGCCTTCTTGTACCAACCGGATGGTTAGCAAACACCAGCTTTGCAGGGTTGTTGTCCGGCATTCTTGCAACATGCTCTGCCCATCGTATCCTTCCGGTTTTGGCCACTTTCTGGATGCTGGGTTCGCCGTAAAGTGCAGCGAGCTCGTGGTTCATCCTTCTCCGCCACACACCGTTCTCCTGTACGCCGCCGAAGATCGTCCTTAGCACCCGTCGCTCGAAAACTCCGAGTGCTTGCAGGTCCTCCTCGAGCATCGTCCATGTCTCGTGTCCGTAGAGAACCACCGGTCTTATTAACGACTTGTACATGGTACATTTGGTGCAGAGGTGAATCTTTTTTGACCGCAGTTTCTTCTGGAGCCCATAGTAGGCACGACTTCCACTGATGATGCGCCTTCGTATTTCACGGCTCACGTTATTGTCAGCCGTTAGCAAGGAACCGAGGTAGACGAATTCTTCTACCACCTCGAAAGTATCCCCGTCTATCTATGTCTCGCTCAGTCCCACCTACCAGCATGTACTTTGTCTTAGCCACATTCATCACCAGTCCGACCTTTGCTGCTTCACGTTTCAGGCGGGTGTACAGTTCTGCCACCGTTCCAAATGTTCTAGCAATAATATCCATGTCATCCGCAAAACAGACAAATTGGCCGGATTTCGTGAAGATCGTGCCCCGGCTGTTGAGCCCGGCTCGTCGCATAACACCTTCCAGGGCGATGTTGAATAGTAGGCAGGAAAGTCCATCACCTTGTCGTAGTCCCCGTCGAGATTAGAATGAACTGGATAGTTCACCCGAAATCCTTACGCTGTTCTGCACACCGCACCGTCCATCGTTGCTCTTATCAGTCTGGTAAGCTTCCTGGGAAAGCTGTTCTCGTCCATGATTTTCCATAGCTCTGTGCGGTCGATACTGTCGCATGCCGCTTTGAAGTCGATGAACAGGTGGTGCGTTGGGACCTGGTATTCACGGCATTTCTGGAGGATTTGCAGTACGGTGAAGATCTGTTCCGTTGTCGACCTGCCGTCGATGAAACCGGCTTGGTAACTTCCCACGAACTCATTTACTTTAGGTGAAAGACGACGGAAGATGATCTGGCATAGCACTTTGTAGGCGGTATTCAAAATGGTGAACGCTCGAAAGTTTTCACACATTACCTTGTCGCCTTTCTTGTGGATGGGACAGATTATCCCTTCCTTCCACTCCTCCGGTATCTGTTCAGTTTCCCAGATCTTGACTACTAATTGGTGCAGACAGGTGGCCAATTTTTCCGGGCCCATCTTGATGAGTTCTGCTGCGATACCGTCCTTACCAGCCGCTTTGTTGTTTTTGAGCTGGTGGATGGCATCCTTAACTTCCCTCAGCGTGGGAGTTGGTTCGTTCCCGTACTCTGCTGCATCAACATAGTCATTTCCTCCGCTGCCTAGGTCCTCCGTACCTACATTCTCTTCGCCATTCAGGTGCTCGTCGAAGTGCTGCTTCCACTTTTCGATCACCTCAACAATGTTCTATTCTATTAGAAACAGCGACAAATGTCTTCCTATGACTCTGAGAACGTATATCGCAGATCTAAGAAGTCTCTCCCACCGACTAAATTTTGTGACAGCAAGTTTAGACCCTGACAGTGAGTATTGTACATCACAGGAATTGAGCTCTTCTTCTGTTGGTTGCATGTAAGTTTCTTTACCATGTTTGTTCTCCTCCGGTTGTCTTGAAAAAATCCGGCCTGCCAAACCATCGGCTGTTCGAGGAAATAGTTGTCTCAGGATATCGGAAGCAGGGCCGAATCAGTTTTTCTCTATCCATTAACGTCAGCTGTTGGCATGACAAGATCTCTCCTATTTGAAATTCAACATATTTGTGATCCCCGCTGGTATGTATGACCGAACAGAGGGAAGTACATTATAGTTGTGTTTGACCACAGCATCCGTTTTAAAATTGGAAGATTGTGTGTGCTGAAGGCACTGTTGGGAAACCGAGTGTGCCCTTCAAACTTCTCACAACAGGTACCATTCGCACTTAAAAAAATAGAAGATCATCAACACTCACACAAAAGTTCTTTCATTGGATCCTTGTGTGACTGTAGCTAGTCTGGCAATATTGGAGTAGTATAGCACATACAGGTGTTTAATCAAACTCATGCTCAAGCATGAAACATTCTTTAAAAGTACTTCTAGACATTGAATCTGCAAGTTACTATTCTGAAGTTTAAGGATTGAAACAAAACATAGTAACTTTGCCAGTATTTAATGAAAATATTATTTTTGAGAATTTTCTGAAAGCTTTTGAAAAGTGAACTACTAAAATAACAGAAGACGTTCAGAAATTGCCCAAAAAAGTATGAAAACAACTAATAGGATTTTTTTCAAGCAAGAAAGTACTGCAGCCATACCATCAGTTTTTTTTTTCAAAGATTTCACATGCAAAATTTATATCAGGCGCTGTCCATAAACTACGTAGACTCATTTTTGGCCTTCTCAGACCCGGAGATATTTGTCCATGCAAATTTTTCGAAATTTGTGTGTAGCGTTGACTTTGGCCATATTCCTTCCTTCCCCCCTAAGAGTCTACGTAGTTTATGGACAGGACCTCATGATTTACACCGGTTAAATCTTCAGAAATTTTTGGAGCTACTCAGCAAATTGTAATCAGCATTGATATACAATTTTGTTAGGGTTTTGTTTTAATCTAAATCCCTCTCGATTTACCGGAAAAGTTTTTTAGAGATTTCTCCAGAAACGCTTAACCACAAATATCACCAATGAACACTATATTTTTTCAGGCCCTACGCTCGTACTAGAACATGGCCTGTCTCTATCCAACTTAGTGTTCTTTGACTTCTTAAAATTAATAAAAAACGTTTGTAATAAATTTATCCAAATCAATTTCAGGACATTCAAGGTTATAAGAATCTATAGGTAACTTCCCCAATAATGTATCCAAAGACATCGAAGATTTCTAGTACTACATGGACATTTTTGACTTGATGAATCATTAATTTATATAAGAAGGCTCTCGGTGTCAGATTTGCGTTATTTTATGCAATCTTCAAAAATTCATTGAAATTAAAAAAAAAAACAAATTGTAGTTAAACTTGATATATAGTTTATTTAATTTTGCAGTAAAGTTTCACGCTACTAGTGAACCATGCTTGTATTTGCTAAGGAAAAACTCAGCTGTAGTAACTTTTTTCCCCAGAAACAATGCTTCTGTATTTCCACCGTTTGACTGTGTTAGCTAGCGTAAAATGCCTTTTTATTTTCCAAACATGTTACCACCTTATTTACAACACTGAACTGACGGACCGCATGCTTTCGCACGCCGATGGAAAATTGTTCCATTTTCACCACCTACCTCGAACGTTCTGCGCTGGTGCATATTGAATACGGCGAAAAACGGCTAATCCACTTTGAAAAATCTGCGCTCAATCGTGTAGGTAATGTATCCAACTGTTGGTAACGAGAAAATGCGTCGCACAGCTTATTCACTCTGCCCTGCGGGAAACGTAATGCTCTTTATTCTGTTACAGCTGCGCACTCCTCCAGCAATCGCTCTTTATTCACACACTGTAAGGCACATTAGAATGAAATCTGCGATATCCTTGAAGTCACTTCGCGCTCAAGGGGAACACTGAATGCAATTTCCACTGTCGCCCTTTTTGCACCGTATTTTTACTTTCACATTCGAAAACCTGCCGAAAAAATGCTCACTTCCGAAATATTGCAACCAGAACCGACGTATGAGAAATGTTCAACCAATTTGCACAGCAGTCAGTCACAAAGGAAAGCAACCCCAGATGCACTCGACGAGTCTTGTCTAACGAAGTCTAATGATGAAGTCAAAACCAGCTCAACCCAGTGGACACCTCCAACCGACGACGACTACGGCAGTCGAGATGAGCGCGCTCCAGCCGTGTGCAAGTCAGAACTCGAAGTGGAGAAGCAGAAGCTTGCATTGAACTTTCCGTTCACTGAGAGGAGAAGCTTTGGCAAAAATAACTACACACAGCGCGCAATCGTCGTATGAGTTCGAGTACACAACAACGCTTTCTGGCATGTACGTGCGTCCCTCTCAATTCGCTACGGGTTGATACAGGCAGGGGTTTTTAAACTGTGTTCCGTGAGGCAAAGTCACACTGGGATGTGTGTTCGTTTAGGTGAACAAAATTATGTTGTGCACACCGTGTCCAATAAGTTCTCATACAAACTACAAATTTAGAAAAAATAATTTGATTTCACATCTGTGGTTCATATTTTCAAAATGAATGCATGTATTGAAGGACCACATGGTCGGCGTTAAGTCAGAGGGGACCAAGTAACAAAATTGACGAAAATTAGATTTTTTGGGCATTCGATTAAGAATTACTTAAGCTACTTGAAACATTCACCCAATTTTCTTAATGTTACTATTAACGAGAGTTATACCACACTGGTTCACTCTGCCTGTACGATTTTTTGAAAAATGCCAGTCCTCTGAATAAATTAATATGAACTATGTAACTACAATTATTTCAAAAATCTACCGGACTATGAGAATACATTCAAAAGTTGTTAGCTATTAAATGTTCAAGTTGAGAATCCTTAAATAGCTCATAAATTGACTACCCTTCATGTGATATTGAACTGTTGTACTTGGTCCACTCTGACTGAACATAAAAATTGAAAAAGGTAATCAACAGTGTAATAACAGAAATAACAAATTGCAAACTTCCTGCTCACATTATACACTACTCCTATTAACTGTTGTCCTACTTGTGCATTATTTTTCCATCAAATATGTAAAAACATAAGTGTGAACTGTAGTTGGTTGAAGATTTTCCCAAAACCGTTCAGTCAGAGTGGACTAAGTACAATCAATTACTTAGCAATTTCTCGGTTTCAAGCTTTATTTTACGTTTTTTCGCGATCAATACAGAGCGATGTTGTGATGAATAGTTATTAAGATTTATGGCAAAAATTCATGAACATTTGTTGAAAAACTCAAAACTTATAGAGTTGCAAACTTTAAAGTCATTTTTCTAGAAATTAAGTAAAGACACATGGTCCTCTCTGACTTAACGCCGACCACATAGTACTGAGTAAATAAAGCATTTGATTCAGAATAAATAAGGAACGGGGGGTGACATAAAACAAATTAAATATTTGCAACGGTCTTCTTTTCTATTTGTTTTTATAAGCCTAGCATTACATTTCCGTTTTCCGAAATCCGTTTGTTAGATTTTTTTTCATTCTATGGTAGCTAAATATTCATAAGGTTGAATTTCGAGTATTTAACCCAAGTAATGTACGAAATGGATATACTAAGGCTAAAAGAATACAATTTTAGTGATGATATGGCAGGAAATTTGCAGGTAAACTCAACTTGGGCTGATTTCCTTCAAAATGATCGTAGTATTGAAGATTATATTAAAGATAAACATCATAAAACTTAAATTTTGCCGGGCCCGTGGCGTAGTGGCTACAACTTTACTTCATAAGTGGATGGTCGTGGGTTCGATCCCAGCCCCGAGAGTTGCAATTTTTCGTCAGTTGCTCTTCTCCCCGAGAGCGGCTGACACCTGACCCTCTTCTGAGCATATGCTCAAACGGACCCGGAAACAAGGATATCGGTTAATGCCGCACGGGACGACGTGTATTTTTTCCTATCTTCCCTCTCTTTCTAACAATATGCCTCGCGATTTTGAAGAAGCAAATATCAATTACCACTGCACTGACGTAGCTGAAACTTTAGTCGATTGTGCACCACAAGTGAGCAAATGAACGATCAAATTTCTAGTTAATAATATGAAGTAGAAGATGAGATTTGCATCTTACTAGCAACAGAGCAATGGCGGATGATTCAACCATCGTCCCGTCCGGCCTTAACGGCAACTCATAATGGACCCCCAATCGAACTGGAAAAAGAACAAGAGCCACATCATTCTACCACGCAGCGAAACATTTTTTTTGATTCAAAAGAGAACTTATGTGTCTCCAGGGCCGGATTTAGTAATGTGGGGGCCCGGGG
The DNA here is from genome assembly GCF_035046485.1 of Aedes albopictus. Taxonomy (NCBI): domain Eukaryota; kingdom Metazoa; phylum Arthropoda; class Insecta; order Diptera; family Culicidae; genus Aedes; species Aedes albopictus. The sequence goes on along the minus strand of NC_085136.1, from coordinate 187,193,254 downwards.
CCGCGGCATTGTGGGGGCCCTTTGTGAAGAAGATAAATTTTGCCCAAATAACATGAAAAAAAATTAAAAAAAATATTTATCTCTCTTACAATTATGGTAATGAAGGTATTAATGTAGTTGTGGAAGAATCATGAATCTAGAACAATAAGCAGAACTTTGAAAAATATCAATATCCACTGAATTATTTATAACAGACTTGAAATTCAAGCGTGAAATTATATAAAATAAATAACTGTTTTCAAGAGTGTATTCGCCGCATTGGATCTCAGATTTAGTCAAAACTCAAGCCAGAGTTCATAGAAAAACTTCAAGAAGAATTTAAAGCTGAAATTTTCAAGCAATTTCAAGTAAAATTTGTAGCGCAATCGGTGGTGTCGTTTCTGCGAAATTCAAAAATAATTTATATTGGCTCTGATGCAATCTCTGGAAAAGTTGCTGGTAAAGAAAGAACACTTAACAGAAACTTGTTCTACCGCTACTGTTAAGGAAGGTTTCGGCAACCTTCTAAAAGAATACCAGAGTAAGAGAATATTCTAATAAACATTCTAAAAAAAATTTGGAGGAAATTTATGATAAGTTCCTAATGGAATTTTTGACTCAGTTTGCAAAATAATTTTCTATTGACTTTCATGAATATATTTAGCGGAAAAGTTTACAGTCAATTTCTCTACAAATTTCTACTGAATATTTTACAATCCATTTCGCCAGAAGTTCGCCATGGATTCATCCTCATTTCAGTGAGCAAATCTCTCTACTCAAAAAATTCGAACTGAAACTCTTCACAACAATCTGTTTTAAATTCTTGCTAGATTTCCTCTAAAAAAATATTCAACTGATTTGTTGTTCTCCGATTTCAGTAAGTCGTAAGCTATCTAACTAAAATCAAACTCAGGAGTTCCAAAACAACTTGTAAATTTCGGAAAGAAAATACTTTGATTTTTTCAAGAATTTTGTAGAAAATTCTTTAAAATGTTTTCAAAAACTGTAGACAGAAAGAAAACAAACATATTTAGTAGGAACTTTATAACTCTGTAATTTATAGAGATTTGGAGTTCCTCTTGAATTTAGTCTAATATTTTTTCCGGATATCCGGTGGTTTTTCTTAATCTTCCATTAATCGCGTGGTCGGCCGCTATACCGTCAGCACCACGCTTATGGTGAATACAACGAGTGAGCTTCTTACAACTTGTTGTACAAAATACAACTGCGCGATTCCTGAAGAGTTAAAGCAAATGCACAACAAAAATGTAATATTAATAAATTTTGGAGGCAAAATTTAAAATTTCATAAATAGATGGACGACACATATTCTTACAAAAAAAATCACAACATATCACACACATCTTGCCAATAGACAGTATTCGAAGTTCTTGTTTTTTTTTTCGTAAAGTGGAATTTTGTGGGGGCCCCTAAAATGTGGGGGCCCGGGGCCCTGGCCCCCCTGGCCCCCCCTAAATCCGGCACTGTGTGTCTCTGACAGATTTTGGGTACCTGAATCCGAATCTGGGCTCAGATTTGCTCCAGCACGTCACGATTTTGAGCTATACCTCTATTTATAGGGCAAATGTGTGACTGCAAGCCATTATGCATGGAAATTATTTTCTAAATTAACGATTTATGCCAAATATTTCGTTTTACCCAATTAAATTTGATAATTTTAAGCATTTGAGGACAGAGATGGCATTTCACCGTAGCGATTCACTGTGGCGTCAGTTTATCGACCACACTGGGGATAGGAACATTTTTCACCATACCAAGAAGCCAGTTTCTCTTGTTTTGGGTTATGGGCAGGGAATGAAATTATCGATCACGATCGCGATAGTAAAAAACTCTCCCACACGCATTATCGGCGAAAAAAGACGCATGAGCATGAGCATGAGCATTGGTGACCGTACACTTCGTAGTTGCTACTCCGTGATTGACCAGAGCTAGCGGAATTGCACAGAGAACCAATAGATGGGGCTTGGGATTAGCGCACCTTCCTCAATGTACACGTTCCGGAAGCTCAAACTTTTTTGGGTCAATAACGGCGCCGGCCACGTCCTTACGGTCTACCGGGGAAGGGAAGGAATGTTAGTTTGACAACCGTTGCTACTAGAGGTTGTATGTACTACTGGACCCTCCACAGTTGTCACGGGAAGGAGTTTTTGTTAGTTGGCGGGATCAATAGTTACATAAATCAGGATTCGCTTTGGTAAGCGATGTAATGCATGTAACCGTGAGCATACACAAAACACATATACACAGAGTTGTGTCACCTCACAGTTAGGAAGAATGGTGAGTCCTTGAAAATTCTGAGTAGGAATCTAGAGAATGTCTTATGAAACGAAAGAGATCTTGCGTCACCTCGCAATTTAGAGAACTGGTGAACCAGTACGCAGTGATATTTGCCTCTGATACCATGGACTCGATACATTGAGACAAAACTTTGTGCCGACACCATCAGTGGCGGACCGCACAATTCAAGGGAAGAAATACTGAAACATATTGTAATACAAAAAACTGAAGTCAGCACCTTGATGTGCCGGACTGTACAATAATATAGGGAAATTTCATTGAAAAAATGTGTTTAGCGAGAATTTTGGCCGACACTTGAAGTGACGAACTTTACAGTGCTCGCTGCGTAAATTCTTGAAAGATTTATATAAGTAATATATACAAACTTTAATAAATAAATAATTAAAATATATATACAAACAGAACTAGGTAGAGGAAGTGATAATTTGCAAGATGCAATTTTGGAAATTGACGAACTATACAAACTCGATGAAAGAATATTGAACAGATACATACACACATACATTAAAATTAGACACAAGCTACCACCTATTATGAATCAAGAAGTTAATGAAAATAGAGGCAATATAGAGAGAAACAACAAACAACAAGGAACAAACTCACCGGATTATCCCCTGCAGCACACGAGAAAGCCCCTCAGGCTATCGCGCATGTTCACTCGTTCAAGCCACTCGCTGGATCTTCCGTTTTCTAGCTACTATGTTAAAGTGCCCTTGATAACGCGCGACACGAACTCAATACCGAAACACAAAACAAAAAATAAATAAACAAACTTTCCCCCAACTATCCCAACGACCACGCGCGACCCGAACTCAATGTTGACTCTACCTCGGGCTCGGAGAACGACGACGCACATGACACAAACCAAAGACGACAGCGCGACATTTTTCTGCTGACTTTCGGCGCCACCTCGAACACACTGAACTACTACGGGGAACGACGACGATAGCGCGACGGTATCGAACAGAAAAGAAGCAGAGTTTTTCTGCTGACTTTCGACGCCACCTCGAACACACTGAACTACTACGGGGAACGACGACGATAGCGCGACGGTATCGAACCGAAAAGAAGCGGCATTTTTCTGCTGACTTTCGGCGCCACCTCGAACACACTGAACTACTACGGGGAACGACGACGATAGCGCGACGGTATCGAACCGAAAAGAAGCGGCATTTTTCTGCTGACTTTCGGCGCCACCTTGAACACACTGAACTACTACGGGGAACGACGACGATAGCGCGACGGTATCGAACAGAAAAGAAGCAGAGTTTTTCTGCTGACTTTCGACGCCACTTCGAACACCCGCATTATCGGCGAAAAAAGACGTGCGATAAATTCAGACTTGGGTTTCTCCCGAGAATGTATTTTCGCTCGTTCCGCAGCACCGAAAATCGATTATCATCATGAAAAGTTGACTGGTTTGCTTTCTGCTCTTTGTTCGCCTTTCCGTAGTCCCGTCGTCACCGGCTGTAGCTTTTATGTATAAAATTTCTGTCCTCTCTCGAGCAGCTTGTGTGGTCGAGTGGTTATGGTGCGCGCTCATACACATTTTTTGTGGAGGGTCTAGGTTCGAATCCCGTTAGCGGCAAATTTTTGTTATTTGCCTTCTGATAATTATCGCGATAACTTTGCAGGCGATAAAGTTGGATAGCAAAAATGAAAAGAGCGATTTCCAGTTTTCGGCTATCTTTGATCGGGGACAAACAGCAACGACCGATAAACATTTCTCACAGGAAACGTAAAAACAGAAAAAATCGGTTGCTCGAAAAACGCCGTTTATCGTCTCAGTTTGCTGATAATTTCATTCCCTGGTGCTCTTGCTCGTTCGCCTTGGATCGAGTGTGGCTCACTCTTTCGCGGGCATTTCTCTCGCGCGCTCTCCCGTGTTTTCACCCAGCCGTCACTGAATCATTACCATGGTGTCACCGGGGCGAGAACTCTCCGGTGTTTCACCGCAGCGCGCACTCTGGCGCAAAAACCTCACTGGAGCGCTCGCCCGGGTGATTTTTTACACTTTCACCGGAGAGAATTTTAAAGCGCTCTCATCGCACTGCTGTGTGGTCTGGTGCTCAGGGAGCTGAGAGATTTATTTCTACCCACCAAGCTTGCGTGCATTCGAATCGCAGTGGTGAATCCACATATAAGAGACGGGCTCCTATTGAGATGCACAGCGTGAGTGGTGTATTTTCTATTTCTCTTTCCTACTCTGAGGATATGGACATCTCTGTTTGAGGACAAACGTCTTAAAATCCCGTTTCAATAGTGCATCAGAACTTCAAACGCACAAATTTCAAGAAGCTAGAAGCTTCACACAATAGTGTATATTATTAATCTGTTCTTGCCTTGGTTCTTGCTCACTTGTAATAAGCTCACAATAAGAAGATCAGGTGCGCTGGTTTTGTTTACGAAGAGATTTGTGCCCTCGAAATCGTGAGTAGGTGTCAATGTCAGCCATTGTGGTGGCCATTTTGGGATTCTAACAAGTCTGTCCTTAATGGTAGTTACAATATTTGTCATACAAGTCAACCTCAAAAACTTGCATGCAAGTTCAGTACAAAACTTAAAACTATGAAATTTGATTTGGTAAAACGAAATATTTGGAATAAACCGTTAATGTAGCATTAAGGATTGTGGGGGCCCGGGCCCGAGCGGATGCGGAGGCCCCTTGGCGATGGACATAAAACAAACTTCATTGTTTTCAAACAGTATTTGAGCAATATGAAACAAAAAGTTGGTGTGTAATAACCAAAAAAAGGTCTTTGTGGGGGCCTCTAAAATGTGGGGCCCGGGGCCCGCCCCCCCATACATCCGACCCTGAATGTACAGGGGATACTCAAAATAACTGGGACAGGTAAAATTTTCACATTTCAAAAAATGTTCAACTCGCTGTAACTTTTCTAAATTGATGCCCTCAAATTTTTACTGTAAGTTCATCAACTAGTTGTGTATCAGTGGTTCAAATTTGGAAGAGATCGGGCCATTCTACACGAAGTTATAAAGATTCTAGAAAAAGGTAGAATTATCCGATAGCTAACTTTGAGCTGTTATATCTCCGGATTCAATGAACCGAATGCAAAGAAATTTTGATCATTTATGACTAATATAATGAACTTTGAAAAGCAGTTGACTTAATTTGAAATTATTATTAAGAAAAAAAAAGTTATAGCAATTGCATTTATCCTATGTTTTTTTAGTAAATTTATTTTTTTATTCTTAATCACTTAACCTAATTTTACAGCTCTATTGTCCACTTGGGCACTACGTGAGCGATAACAATTGACAGCTGCACTTAGACTTTTGTACAGCACCTAGATGTATTCTATTCTATTCATCTATATTGAACTGGTTGCCTGCGTGCTTTTTTCACTGTTCTACTCTATTAATGGTAGAATGAAGAGCACGAGGATGTGGATGGGTGGCTGTTGTTCCTTTTCCAGTCCGATTGGGGATCCATTATGAGTTGCAGTTCGCCGATGTCCATGTATCCGGGTCCGTTTGAGCCGTAGGCTCAGAAGAGGGTCAATGTCAGCCACTCTCGAGGGAAGAGCAACTGACGAAAAATTGCAAGTGCCGGGGCTGGGAATCAAACCCATGACCATCCGCATATGAAGCGAACGTGTGACCAACTACGCCACGGGCCCCGGCAAAGTAAATTTATCTATTTTTTATTATCCCGTTACTTTATCTATTTTTTATTATCCCGTTACTTTTTCAATTTAATGCCGGCTATTTGGTTGCATTCCTTTGAAATATAAATATATTCAAGTGAATTAGAGGGAATTTAAATGAACTATAATTACTATCTCGAATTTTGAAACGATGATGAAGTTTTGGATAAATTGTTGTTATATTAGAAAAATAATCTAATCGTTATAATTTTCTTTTGTGTAAGTAATGTTTAGTTTAGTCAAATGTTTTTAATAGCTCATTATATAAGTCGTAAATGATCAAAATTTCATTGCATTCGGTTCATTGAATCCGGAGATATAACAGCTTAGAGTTGGCTATCGAATAATTATACCTTTTTCTAGAACCTTTATAACTTCGTGTAGAATAGCCATATCTTCTCCAAATTTTGACCACTGATACACAACTAGTTGATGAACTTACAATAAAAAAATGAGAATATTTGATGCCTTTTTCGAAAAGTTACAGCGAGTTGAACATTTTTTGAAAAGTGAAAATTTTACCTGTCCCAGTTATTTTGAGTATCCCCTGTAGGTGTTAATTGACTAATTAATACTTTGATTGCTTCAAAAAATAGTTTCCATGCTTAATAGCTTGCAGTCAAAAAAGCCCAAAATCACGCATTTGGCTCTATAAATTAATGTATAGCTCAAAACTGTGACGTGCAGGAGCCCGGATTCGGATTTAGCGACCCAAAATCTGCCAGAGACACATAAGTTTGCTTTTGAGACAGACCAAAAGCTAAATTTTGTTTCGTTGTGCCATGGACAGGGTAGAAAAGTGACAGCAACGCAAAGGAAACTATTTCGATATAGAAGAATTAGAATAGAATACATTTAGGCGCTGTGCAAAATGTAAATGCAGCTGCCAATTGAGCAGTGCCCCAGTGGACAAAAGAGCAGTAAATTAGATTATAAATGGTTGAAGAATAAAAAAAAATTGGACTAAATTTTCCACATACAAGCATGTTTTATAAGCAGTGCTGAAAAATTCATTTCGTCATATTCAAATTCAATCACCTACAGCTCATTTCAGAAGCTGAACCTGAGAATATGGTATATGGAAAACTTGTGCGGCTAGTCCAGTTCTGCAAGAAAGTCACGGAAAACCGCTATTTTTCTAATATGTCAGGTAAATGTCACGGACCACCTTCGAAAAATGCCAAATGATATTCACGGTGAATATCATTTGTTATTTTTCAAAGGTAGTCCGTGACATTTACCTTATATATTCGAAAAATAGCAGTTTTTCCGTGACTTTCTTGCAGAACTGGACTAGCCGCGCAATTTTTTTATATACCATATTCTCAGGTACAGCTTCTAAAATGAGCTGTAGGTGATTGAATTTGAATATCACGAAATGAATTTTTTAGCACTGTTTATAAGTGAGAATTGTGTGAATCAACAAGATAAGATGTACCTAGCCATGCTTCTTCAACACAACCAATCTCATTTAAATAGGTAAGGGGCTGTCCATAAACCACGTGGTCATTTTTTAGGAGATTCTAAACCTCATCCCCCCCCCCCCCCCCGCGTGGTCTTTCGTTCATACAAAAGCCGTAAGTCTCTTAAATAATGACAAATCAATCAATCAAATTCATACATTTTTTTTTTTTAATTTGTATGGATCGTAGTCTTTTGCAAAAAGAGATCTTCGGCTTCGTAAAGCGTCATACGCGATTGAGCCTCAAATAAATGAACTAGATAAAAAAAAAGAAAGGGAAACTACGGCAAAAGGATAGAGGAGCAGAGGACGTTATCAAATTCAAGAAAAACTGGGTCAACCCAAGCAAAACAATCGACGGAACGGTTGTCCAAAACCTTATGAAGAACACTAAAAAAAAAGGTGCGAAAGCTGCCAAGATTCACGAAAAATTAAGTATAAAATGATACCATGGGCTTCTCTGATGGTCAATAAACAATGTAATTGAATTTAATTAACAAAATAAATAAAACATTTTCAGATACAGCAATTTTCAGGTGTACCATAATCTGGGGGGAAGTTGATCACTTTTGCTCTTTTCTTTTGAATAAAATCAAGTACAATGCATATGACTCTAAACAAATATTTTTAAAACATGTACTGAGTGGACCTGTTTCAAATTCCGTAAATGAAATTCTTACAAGAAATTGCTAAATTTTATAAAAATTGCTCAAATGGCCAAATTTGAAAACTTTCAATCCGGGGTGAAGTTGACCAACCAATGACATCACATGCTAAGAATAGAAAATTATTGAACAAACTAAATTTGATGATGCTGAATCTGAATAAGATTTTGAAATTCTTACAATTGGTGTAATTTGTATGTTAAAAATGAAATAAAGTTTAGTAAGTTACAGAATGCCCACAATTAACGCCTAAGGGTATGCAATTACCTTAAAAAATCGTCTTACTTTCGCAAAAATATGCTTTTTTCAAATAAAACTCATATGTTAACATCGATTTTAACTCAAAGCTATGTTTAATAAGCCTACCATGAATGAATAAAAGTGTTTTGTGAGTCATCTGATAAACAAGGCGTTGCTAGGAGGCGATTTTATGAATGGCAGTCTGTTCACCGAGTTTCAATACACGTCCAAAAAAGTCGATATTTTTATGTAAAATCTGTCACAATTGCCATAAAAACCTTCAAAAATTCTTCAAATATATTCACACAATCGATTTACATCAAAAGTTCTTCCATTGATACAGAACTGTGGCGTCCTCAACGGTTGAAGGATGTGGATCCCAATGTGATCAACTTCACCCCGCTGATCAACTACCCCCCAGATTACGGTACCGTAATCTGGGGGGTAGTTGATCAGCGGGGTGAAGTTGATCACAATGGGATCTACGTCCTTCATCCGCTGAGGACGCCACAATTCTGTTTCACTGGAAGAACTTTTGCTGTAAATCGATTGTGTGAATATATTTGAAGAGTTTTTGAAGATTTTTATGGCAGTTGTGACAGATTTTACATAAAATTATCGACTTTTTTGGATGTGTATTGAATCTCGGTCAAAAGACTGCCTTCAAAAAAATCGCCTCCCAGCAACGCCTTGTATATCAGATGACTCGCAAAACACTTTTATTTATTCATGGTAGGCTTATTGAACATAGCTTTGAGTTGAAATTGATGTTAACATATAAGTTTTATTTTAAAAAAAAGTATATCTTTGCGAAAGTAAGGTGATTTTTCAGGCAATTGCATATCTTTAGGCGTTTAATGTGGGTCATTCTGTATTAACATACTAAACTTTATTTAATTTTTAACATAAAATATACCAGTTGTAAGAATTTCAAAATCTTATTCAGATTCAGCATCATCAAATTTAGTTTGTTCAATAATTTTTCATTCTTAGAATGATATTTCATTGGTTGATCAACTTCACCCCGGATTGAAAGTTTTCAAATTTGGCCATTCGAGCAATTTTTACAAAATTTAGCAATTTCGTGTAAGAATTTCGTTTACGGAACTTGAAACAGGTCCCCTCAGTACATGTTTTAAAAATATTTGGTTGGATTTATGTGCATTGTACTTGATTTTATTCAAAAGAATAGAGGAAAAGTGATCAACTTCCCCCCAGATTACGGTACTCATAATTAACGATACAGTCCTTAGGGAGGTTTCAGAAGGGTTTCCGAGTGTTGTTAAGGCACTTTAAATCATTTCAGGACATTGCAGAAGTACGTTATACCAGAAGTTGTATTCCCAGTGGTTTAGGAGAAGCTCCTGTGATCTGATGAAGGTTTTAAATGACTTTTAAAAGGTTTAGATGAGTTTCAAAAGGTTACATTTCATGTAAAAGTAGTTTCGGTGGGCTGGAGAGTCTAGATTCGTTTTTGTTAGAATTATTCATTCTTGTTATTACTCTAATTTTTGTTTGCATTATTCAGTCTTTTAATAAATCTATATGTTCTTCAAGTATTTTCAATTCTTATTAGAATTCTTGTAAGCATCCCTTATCTTTTTAAATTTTTAATTGTTGTTAGAATTATTAATTCTGTTGGGTTTTAGAACTTTTGTTAGAATTCTTGTATATTGTAAGAGTTTGTTCTATTAAGAGTTTTTAATTCTTATTAGTATTATTAACTCTTGTCAGGTACTGAAAGTACGTGTAATTCTCAATTCATAATGAAATTCTTCATTCCTAATAGAATTTTTGATACCTGATAGAATTCCTAATTAAACCAATTGTTTTATTGCTTTTTTTACTGCAATCAGTGGTGCCAACTTGACAGGCCTCGCCGTTTTAACAACGTCACAAGTTGGCGCGCATGATTTAATAATCAAAATCTAAGGCGTCTCTGGAACTGCTCTGCCTCGTCCGTATTCCAGAAAAAAACAGCACAAGTTTCACGATAAGCTACTCTACCTTAACTATGGCACATTTTTATCTTTGCGAATCGCTCCTTCGCGTGAATCATTTGCGAGCCCCTGCATTAGTAGTAGGTTGGTTATGGTTAGCAAGCGTGTGTACTGTATACGGAGCTTGTTTTTATTTGGCCCGCTCACTTGCTGCCAGTACTTACCTACCTACCAACCAAGTGCGCGGTGGATTCATAAATGGTATGGCAATAAACATTTTTAATGGACGTAATTGTAAAGCTGCTCCGAGTGCGCCGTGAGCTCCGACGAGTTACTCAGTACAGTAGGTTTAGCATTAAAACAAATACACACATTTCCATGTGATGCCACTGGCACTGGCTGCTAGTGTGGTATTAGCAAGTCAGTTGCTAGATAGACGAACTATGCAATGTCGCTTTCGCGGAGAAAGGATTGAAGTTTGCTGGGCTGTAAACTTATTATGTCATATTGGGGCTCTGGAAGCACTTGAAAGTTTTTCTAATTAAAATTTCTAAATTTTCGCAATCTAAAAAAAAAAAAAACGAAGATACATTAATGATTCTCGGCAATTACTTCGAATAGCCAAACATAGGCATGATTCAAAAACTACATAACACGTAATTGACTATTTTGTTACATTCTGTCTTTGTAGCTGTTACTGTATAGAAAAATCACAATTTTCTAAATTATTTTAAGTTTACGGTCCATTTACTACTCTTATTGATTTGTTACGAGATCTGCTGATAAACGCGCCATGTAAAGTAATGCTGAAAGATATAACTTGCTTTCTTCCATTTGATTCCCATCTAGGAGAGAGTGCTCCGAAGTTCACCAAAGCGATTTTATCAACAAAACTAGGTATATTTTGATTTTTTTTTTAATTTTTTTTTATAATTTATGCAGGAGAGCACCTCATTGTTTTGAACCAATGGTTTGTTGTAAAATTTAAGAATTTTATTAAATTGATTTTTGCATTAGCTTCAGAACATCCAACATTATGTGGATTTTGATATCGGCCCATGCATGCATATTCTACACTCCTGAATAATTCAAAATTAATTTACAGAGTAATTTGAAAGAAATGTGCCTTCATCTTTTACGAATTCATAAGGACGCTTGATTGTTTCGAGTGATAATAGCGTATTCAAAAACTCTTCCCTATGTTGCAGAGCTACGAAGGAAAATAGTGTTTCAATCATCTTATTTGATTATTTGATTTGATACCTTGATATCTTATTTGATTTGCATCTAATAAGGGTATAATTTTGGACCCACTATACATACTGTGAATCAGTTAAACCATACTTTTCCATCAGGTTACGAATGGTTTCAATCCTGCAGAAGAGAATAATTTTATAAACTCCGTTTTTTTTATGCTGGCTTAGGGGCTGCCCATAAACCACCCAAGCAACACACATGTTATAATATAGTTCCGACAGCGCAAGTTTTGGTTGTATAGAAGTTTTTTTGACGTAATTCTAACATTGTGTTGAAATAACGTTAAATAAACTTATATACAACCAAAACTTGCCCTGTCGTAACTTTTATATAACATGTGTGTTGCTTGGGCACGTGGTCATTTTTTTGGGACTTTTCAACTTTTGTCCATACAAAATGGTCATTGGTCGATACCCAACCCCCCCCCCCCCACTCATGACCACGTGGTTTATGGACAGCCCCTTAGACAACTTTTTTTTATTTGTAAATTTAAACTATGCTAATTTTTCACAGGCTTAGACTACCATTTTACGAATGTCTGCTTTTTTCGTGTTTTATTGACATTTTCGCTAAGCTTTCAAACTGATCACTTGCAGCAAATGCACTACATAATCACTGGAAAGTAATAACCACCTATGAGTTTGATCCAAATGTAAGGAGGCGAGAATCTTAAATGAACTCGATTTATTGATTCTTTACCTAATGTAATTTCTATCGTCAGCCTATTTAAGCAATTTTCACTGCGGAGTGTTGTTATATGTGATAAGTATTATTAGTTTTTTATTCTTTTTGATTTAACTTCTAAAGGAATGATGGAAGAAACCTTTAATGTTATGTAATGCTTGAAAGGATCTCAAAAGGAACTTCTGGTGTAATGTCAGAATAAAACCCTTTAGGAATCCCAACAAGAGCAATGAACTCGTATAGGAAAACCTGGGAAAATCTAAGGAAGAGCTTCTGGAGGAATTCCTTAAAAAATCCTTGAAGCAATCTCTGAAAAAATCCCGAGAAGACTTACTGAGGACAAACTGAGGGAATCCCAGATGGAAACTGTTTAGTAACATCAGTAGAAATTTTTAGAAGAGTCCCTGAGGGAACTCCTGAAGCATTTCTATATCTCCCAAGACCACGAAACGTCAAAGATTTAGAAGGATTTACCTTACCAACCATGTAGTGCAGTGCCGTATATGGCCTAGGCTCTTAGTGTAAAGAATTGGCATATGGTTAAAATTTACCAAAACAAAAAGTTAAAGCTCCGGCAAAGCTGCTTAATAGATTAAAGGCTTTCGGTGGAATAGACAATTGGTCCAGATGTCCGCCACTAGGCGATGCTACTTTCAAAATTTCAAGAGCATGCAAATTTTATTTTCATCATGCTGTTATTTTTGAAAAAGTGCACCAAAAGTTTTCAAATTTTTACTGGTAGCGCTTCGTAGTTTACGATAATTGGCGAGATAATTGTTACAAATTGGAGTCTAATTGATCAACTCCTCATCAAAAACATTTCCAAAGAAACTGTTCTTGTTTGACTAACTTTTATTCAACTACTAAATATATTAAAGGATTAGGTAAACAGAAAGATTTTTTTTAATATTCATGCCTTTTATATTGGCCTGTTGAGACCATCATCAAGCTATCGGGGTGATTTTGCATTTCACTAAGTCGGTAGAAGAGCAGCCCAAGTAACATTTAGATTACCAAGTGTTCTTGTAGATACCCGATTTTGTCAGCATTTTAGAACAAGAAAGATAAAAGTGAATTTTACACATTATTGCCTTTTTCTAATCAATATTACTTCAGTTGATGTCTTTTGGCGTCATATATAAGTTACATAACGAACGAATCTCGAGTAACTTTTGAAAACGGACATTTTTGGCAAACTAACACATGATCGTGACTCAACCCTGTCCAACCTTCAAAACCATTATCGTTTCAAACTGCTAAAAAACTTTTCTTCTTTGTTACTTCTGGAACAGAACAAACGTCAAATGTTCCCTATTGGTGTGATTATATTATATCACATCCCCAAATATGTGACACTGGGATAGAAATCACTTCTTCACCTAAATCTTGTCCCAATTGAAAAAATGTAGCATTTGCTTGTAGACTTTCAGGGGGCAAAAGGATTTCTGACCAAAACGTACGATCTATACAAATTTTAAAATTTTTGTGTGAACGAAAATCTACGAGAGGGGTGGGGTTCTAAGATGACTTAAATTTGATCCACCATAAAATCTTCCCGAGCAAACATACGGTCGTATATGGTGTTGCATAGGATGCTAAGATGGAAGCGATATACGTACACTTTACACGCGGGTAAATGGAAGCATGTACGTACGCATATGACCTCCACTTTTTTTTTTATCTGTATTAGGGGCTGTCCATAAACCACGTGGTCATTTTTTTGGGACTTTTCAACCCCCCCCCGCGTGGTCATTAGTCCATACAAATTTTTTTATTTGTCCATACAAATGAACCCCCCCCCCCCTCCTTATGACCACGTGGTTTATGGACAGCCCTTAACGTGATTTTTAGCCCTAGGCTAGTTCATCTCGGGACCCACGCCTTACTTCCCTTCCGAAGGAAGAACTCAATTTGTGTGAGTTTGTCGGGAGTGGGATTCGATCCCAGGTCCTCGGCGTGATAGTCACGTGCTTTAACCATCACACCAGGTCCGCTCCACGAGGCCTCCACTTTAGCATCCTATGTAACATGATATATAACTGTGTGTATATGAATTTCAGGATTTCGGGGTAGGATTCCTCCACAAACTCTCACTGAAATTCCTCTGGCTGGGATTCCCAGACCAGAAATTTCTTCTAGAATTTATCCACGAATTCCTTAATAAATTTTCCGGTCATTTTTTTAAGAATACCTCAGATATGTCCAGGTATTCTTCCTGTGCAGGCCCGTCCACAGAAGTGGCGCCAAGAGAGGGGTTTTTCCCAATTTCGGAAAAAGGCGGAGAAGCGCCTAATGTACGAAGCGTCGGTAATGGGAGGGATTAACACCCAACCATCCCCCCCCCCCCCCTCCCTTGTGCACGGGCTTGTTCCTGTGGTATCTCCAGAATGTGCCTGGTGGTACAATAGAGTGCCTGGTGCAAAAATCAAAAACTTATATGGGACAACTACGCGAAGAATGGCAGTATATTGCAAAGAAATTTGGAACCTCCGAAGATCTAATGATTCAAAATATGTTTTCACACATTAAAAACATAAATTAATATGCAACTTTGTAAATTCACTACGTATTATAGACCGTGGAGCTTATATTAAATTAACAACTTCAAACTAGCCTTCATGTCGCAAGCATCTTTGAATGCCACCCTGATGATTGAAAAAACATTCTTCACACTCTCGAGTACTGAGCGGGTGGAATAGTTCCATAGGTGCGCTTGATACAATCATGCTGGAAACAAAAAGGTATGCGAGGGCGCGAATACATTCAAATCGCATGGCTGTGATGCTAACCCGAGCCATTTGTTGCTGCGTTGTTCCACTTGCTGGATAGAACGTAAATAATTTCCTCACGCTTTGAATCGTCGAGAAGCTTCAACACTGCGTCGCGGCCGGCAACATTGCGCTAGAACGGGCACGATGAAGCGTTGTTATGTCAAACCAGCCAGCATGCTTGTGTGTTTGAGAGTACAAACATCTGCAAGAGACATAACATGGGAAAAAGGGCTAAAAAATAACTGCATCAACCGTCCAAAAGTCAGTACACACAGCTGGCTGGCAAGTACAAACACTGCTGGAGACACTCTCAACGTAGATACATTCTGCTGCAGGGTTATGTCATTGCAGTAGTCAACACCTCACATCAACGATTTGAACACAGACTCTCAATGCAACTTCCTTGCGAATCAATGACTGTATTGCTCTTTGATTATTATTTTTGCTTAATTCACCAAGGTTTCAACAGCACACTTACAATGTTTCGTGACACTTCAGAAGGGGATCACTTTTCACTGGACAGCACTGGATCACCGAGCGGATATTTTTAAGATATTAATCGGTTCCTGTGAATGCGTCATGGTATTATAAATATAAGCGAGGAGTATAATAAACTAACCCTGTCTACCGGGACTCAGTACGACGACGGCGGGCGCGCGCGGATGGAAGGCGTAAGATGATGATAAGCATGAATCGTTCGCTTCCGCGGTTCTCGTGCTACTAGCGTAATATTCAAACGCGAAGCTCACTATCTCTGTGTATGAATTGGAGACGAGTACCGAGACTGGCTACAGTGACTTGTGCGTGTTTAATTTCATTTACAGCATATGTGATTTCATCTTGTGCGCAGACTCGGTATCTAACCGTAACTCGTAGTTGCAATGTAGCTAGGGTGGGTGGATAACTTGATGTTTGAGCAAAAAAGTAAAATGTGTGGAACAAAATATGAAAGTGGTGTGCATAATATTGAATTATTGTCCAATTAGATGATTCCAAACATGTTAACTTTACAGAACATGATTTAAAAAAATACGTTAACCAAATTAAAGGCAGAGAGAGCGTGAATTTGAGCGCAAATTTGGAAAGCGTTATGTGGGATATTGTGCGTAAACGAGATTATGTTTGTGAAGATCAAAATTATGAAATTTTGATACAGTCCTGAAATTTGCGTTACTGAGTTGGGCAGCATCCATTTATTACGTATAGGTAAAATCGACTACTTTAGAAACCCCCTCCCCCCTTCGTAACGCTTTTTTGTATGAAAGTCTAAAAATTTTTGTATGGGCCGTAACGCTCAGCTGTACTCTTCCTCTCCCCCAATAGCGTTACGTAATACGTGGACGGCGTCTTAGTCATCTCATGGAGCAATATAATGAACAATTTAGCAGTTTTGATAAAATTCAAAAGTTCCCATCCTATGGTCACAGGGGGCTGCAAAACGGCGTGTCGAAAAGGAGAGCGTCCGACATAGCTCTGGTCCTCACAAGTTCCTACCTCATGCTTCCACGGGTCAAGCGATGACAAAGACCACCAGCTAAGAGTTGTGTGCTTAGCTGGTAGTGCAGCCTGGGCACTGTTGTCCTTCTGACTTCAGCTAAATTGAAGAGGTACGTCTCGAGTGTCTGTTCACCAAGGAGGTGCGGCTCAAACAGCGTCTGTTCTGGCATTCAGCGGCTGAGTATGAAATGTCCTCCACCAGAAGCTATACCTAAGGTGCCAGCCCACCACGGTGGATAGGGGACCTTAGGCCAACAACCTACTGTCTCCGAAACCCAAAAAAACGTTACTGAAACCGAAAATGAAAGATTACGAACTGATTCATCGGCAACGATTTTTAGCGCGAAACAACGGACAAGAATTGGAACTTGGAATGTATTAACCCTAGCACAGCAGGGTAAACTGGCACAACTAGCCAATGAGGCATGCCGTATAAAGCTTGAGATCCTAGGACTGAGCGAAGTCCGTTGGCCGAACTTTGGAGAACACAGATTGGCGTCGGGTCAAATTCTGCTATACTATGGTCTACTAGGTGAACACGCTCCTCGCCACCGAGGAGTTGGTTGAAACGCTCATGTAGACGCGACAGGCGAGAAAGCCGCAAACACAGGCGACATCCGTCTCCTCTACGATGTCTCACGTCGCCTTAGTGGGACCAAGATGAATGCTCCGATGCCCGTTAAAGACACGTCTGGACAGTTACTGACCGACCCGGCTGATCAGCTGAAACGCTGGTTCGAGCACTTTTGAAACCTTTTTCAAGTGTCGGTCACGCCATCAACACCTCAGCATGATCCGCCAAGGGTTCGACGCATTACCCGTGTCAACACCGAAGCTCCATCAGTGCAGGAGATAGAAACAGCCATGAAATTGAACAGAGCCCCAGGGGTCGATCGCATATCAGCTGAGATGCTCAAAGCTGACCCCGTAGTATCCGCACAACTACTGCATCAATTATTCTGCAACATATGTGGAACCGCGACATTTCCGGCCGACTGGATGCAAGGCGTCTTAGTAAAGGTACCCAAAAAGGGTGACCTGACTGTATGCGATAATTGGCGGGGCATCATGTTGCTGTGTATCGTTCTCAAAGTCCTTTGCAAAGTGATCCATAACCGGATACAGAAGAAGATTAACGCAACTCTCCGACGGCAGCAAGCAGGATTCCGTGTCGGACGATCCTATGTGGACCATATTGTCACGCTCCGTATCATTCTGGGGCAAATCAATGAATTTCAAGAGTCTCTCTACCTGGTGTTCATTGATTACGAAAAAGCTTTCGACCGTCTCAATCACGGAAACATGTGGGAAGCCCTCAGGCGCAAGGGTGTCCCTGAGAAAATCATCGGCCTCTTCGAAGCACAGTACAGAGCATTTTCGTGCAGAGTACTGCACAACGGTGTTTTGTCTGCACAACGGTGTTATGCCTGCGGTATATAATTCGTGCATGGTGGCCTCACAATTGGATCTCCAACGTGGAGCTCCATCGTCGATGTCATCAAAAGCCGATAGCTACAGAAATTCGGGAGAGAAAGTGGAGGTGGGTCGGCTACACTCTACTCAGGGGCGGAAACGAAATCTATCAAACGTTAGACTGGAACCCAGCAGAACCTCGTAGCAGAGGCAGACGCAGAGGCTCATGGCGGCGCAGCTTCAATACGAAATCAAGCAAATCCAATTCGGTCCTCTGCATCACCGTGGGTGCCCAGGACTGAAAGTAAGCAAGTATAGTCACAGGCCACGCAAAAATCTCATGTGTCGAAAGTGTGAAGATAATCTTAAATTGTTTCCAGATTATGCACCTGGTGAAGCGATTTTAACAATATAGGTAGTGTTGCAAGGTTCAGTGGTGTCAAATTAAATGTTTTCATATGAGTTATCCCAAATACTATCACCAATACAGAGGCATTACAAAACTGAATGATTAAAAGTCTGTGGCAAACCTTTGTTAGATTCTGTTTCTGCGGCATGGAAGCCACTGAGCTTTGCAAAACTATTATATTTATTGAAGTGCAATTTGAGATGCTCAATCAGAAATAAATTTGCACCCCTTCCAACGCTGTCGATTTTTAGAAAATTTGTGTTGACATTCACCGCAGATTAACCCGTTAACGCCCAAGGTGTCTCACAATTTAAATCTTCAAATAAATTTGTTATCAAAGGTCAAGTTCTAATAAACTAAGAAATCATGCTTAAAAAATGGAAGTCTATGGTGTAGTTCCAAAAAAATTCTTCATTGTAGGTCCTCAATATCTGATAATTTTCTTGAGTTCTACTTCAGCACAACTTCCACGCTATCGTTATATTCTGATCCGTATAGATAAAATGCAGCTCTAAACAAGTGAGAGAGATGATAACCACTCAAAAAGAATAGAAAAAGGACTTATAAATTGGGGCAGAAATATAACCCAATAAACGCCTAAAAGTATGCAATGCATGGTTCTTGTAATTTCATGTAGTTTCGACTGCAGTGTTCATCATTTCTCTTTTTTTTAACAAATCAAATAAAGAGAGCTCACTATGTGTGGCATAAGCAAATGTTAAAATACTTTAGAAGTTAGATTTTACACAGATAATTATTTCTAATAAAGTAATTGAGATTTTCCTTCAGCACCCCACAAACTCTCTTTACGTACTCACCATACGTAAACTTTTCAGAAGTTTTTCATATTTAAAATAGAAAATCGTGTTAAGTAATGTTGCACTTAATTTGTCTCCTTTGACAGATACGTATTTCGACCTCAACTATATGGTCGTCTTCGGTGTCTCGTATTTACAGGTATTCTACTAACACGCCCAGGTTCATCATCATTCCATGTTTTGATATAAAATTTCAACCAGATATACTCTACACGGCTTCTCCACTTATGTTTGTACTACTCCATGATTGTTTATTCGTGAACAATATGTGAATTTTATGGTGTTATTCTGGGCACTATCAAAGTAACATCGAAAAGATAACGTGAAATCCCCGAATGAATCCCGGGAGGATATACAGAAGGAATTCTGAGAGTCATATCTGGTAGAGTTCTGAGGGAATCTCAACTGAAAGCTTGGTAGGAATCCCTGAAATAATCACAGAAGAAATCCCAGGAGGAATTGCTGTATAAGTCCCGAGCGAGGATCCCGGCTCATACAAAGAATTCCATTAGGATTCTCTGAATATGTTTCGACAGAACACTTTGAAAGTATACTAATATGTATCTGTGAAGTAATTCCAGAAGAAATCCGTGAAAGAATGCTGGGTAAAATTTCTGAAAGAATCCTTTCAGGATTTTCTAAAGCGATTCTGGCCGAAATCCCTGAAGTTATTCCTGAAGGAATCCCGTATGGAATACCTGATGTATTCCCTAGAGAGATCATGACAGAAATGCTGGCCAGAAGCTGAGCAGACATTCCTGCAAGAACCTAGAAGATGTCTCTATGATCTATGGTTGCCTGAAAACAATCTCGGAAAAAACATATATTTATTCATTTTTTTTTTCGGAAGGGATCCTTTAAGGAATAACAGCAGGAACTATGGAAGGAACCTTTGAAGGAATTCCAGCACAAATCCCTGAAAGAATGCAGAAAAGAATAACTAACAGAATCCTTTCAGGATTTTCCAAAACAACACCTGCAAAAATACCTGAAGAGAACTCCGGAGCAATCCATACAGCAATCTCGGAAGCAATATCTGAAGAAATCTCGGGAATAAACCTGAGAAGGTTCTCGAAAGGAATGCCTGAAGAAATCCTGGAAAGAATTCCTGAAGGTATCTCAAAAAAGAACCTCAGCTTTTATCCTACCCGCTACCCTTTAGATACGCATATTGCATGGTATTATAGCTCAAACTACCATTCCGTGGCCACTAACTTGGGTATGGACCGCCATCTTGGGTTTCAAAATTGAGTGGGATATTAATTTTTGAGTTCTACTCATGAAGCCCGATCGTTAGATACCCATATTGCATGGTTTCATAGCTCAAACACTTATTCTGTGGCCGCCATCTTGGATATGGGCCACCATCTTGGATTTCTAAACAGAGTCAAATATCGTTTTTTGACTTCTACTCATGAAGCCCGATCGATAGATACCCATATTGCATGGTATCATAGCTCAAACTACCATTCCATGGGCGCCATCTTGGATATGGTCCGCCATCTTTGATTTCGAAATAGGGTCAAATACCAATTTTGAATTCTACTCATGAAGCCCGATCGATAGATACTCATATTGCATGGTATTATAGATCAAACTGCCATTTCATGGCCGCCATATTGGATATGGTCCGCCATCTTTGATTTCAAAATGGCGTCGGATATTAATTTTTGAGTTCTACTTGAAGCCCGATCAATAGATCGTATATTACATAATATACGAAGCAGCATTGTCGTTAAAAAGCATATATTCTGAGGTTTTGAAAGCCATCTTGGAACCTAAGCCACCATCTTGAATTTAAATATCCTTGCTACCACCTCCACATCCTAAGGAATGTGTGATTACCAACTCTGCCGAAGAAATGAATTGTAAATTATTAACCATTGTCAAGATTCCAGGGAAATAACTTTTTTTCGCATTGGAATTGATGCTCACAGATCGTGACAATATGCATTCTTTGCAGCATCGTTTACGCCACCTAGTGAACCAGTCAAATACTATATTGTCCACTATGAGCAAGGTATGGGTGTGGAGAACATCTTCTCTGAAGAAAGTATTCTAAAATTTTGCATAATTCTGGAGATATTCACATCCAAAGGACTGTCCTAGTTATAGGACGCTGGGCGTTCGGGGCATCTGTCCTATAAATAGGACGCTGGGCGGATATGGGTTAAGAACCACTGATTTTTGTTACAACACTTTAGTTTTGGTACTGCTCCTTGAGAGGTTTAGTCTAAAAAAATATTTTCATTTTGTCCTAATACTGAAGGTTCTCGTGATATATGCGTGTCCCGTGACCCCAGATTGAGAACCATTGAGCATTGCAACACTACTATGTTGATAATACTGCACTCTGAAAAGGTCAACGTAATCTGAATCACATCGGAAATAGTTCACAAATAACACTAGTTTACAGCATTTTTGAACTCGGTAAGCTGATGATCATTTTTGGTGTAGTATCATGCCCTGAGTTCGAAAGCGCGAAAGAAAAAAAATACAGTAGAGCGGAAATTTGACTGACTGCTAACGACTGTATTGACGAGTATTTCGCTTGTTTTACGGCTCTTTCAGTCTATATTAAGCAGCTAAAACGCCTTTCGCATCTACTGTCCTACGTTTCGGTGTGTATTTCTAATTCCCAGAAGAAGGTGAAATACTCACCGAAACGTAGGACAGTAGATGCGAAAGGCGTTTTAGCTGCTTAATATAGACTGAAAGAGCCGTAAAACAAGTAGAGCGGAAATTTTTTCGACTTTCCATACAAGGTTGATGATTTGAAATCGATTTTTGTTCATTTTTTAAGCAAAGTCGCTCACTTCAAACATCTCATTCTCCGTAATCAATGCTCCGATTGAGCTGAATTTTTTACTGTAATTCGCCTACATATGATATGTCAAATAAACGTCGAGAAAGAATTTTTTAGTTGTTTTTTTCCTATTGAAAAAAATACATTTCTTCAAAAAATTTTGGGAATTTTGCTAAAATTTAAGAAGATTGTCCCTTAAACTCGCCAATATCTTGAATTTCATCAATCTGACGCAAAACCTGAATTCAGATGATCGAATAGTATTGTATTCAGCTTTTAATTTATGGAAAAAGATTTAAAATTGGTTGAACAAAACGCAATATATTTGAATTTTAGTAAATTATATATTTTGAAAAGTTGCAAAACTCGATATTGAGTTTAAACTCAAAAACTGTTCTACTTAAAAATTTTTGAAGGTCGGTTTCGAAATCAGCACTGAATTGTGCTTCAAAAATTTTGGTCGTTGACAGAAGTTCACGACTTTCGTTTTATTTTGTAAACTTGTGTAATCTTCTTGTCATCAACATCACAGCAGTGCACTAGTCACGAAAAACTTGCCACAATTAAGGACCAAAAAATACAAGTTTGAGTTTTAAAAGTTTTGATTTGAACCGAATACACAAAATGGTAAATGGTAAATTGTAACACTAATAGTGTTACACTATTAAAGAGCCGCCGTCAAGAAGTTTGTATATTGGGTTCATAATAGGCAAATAACTGGGTGGAATTAGGTTCAGATGAACACTCCTGATTAGCGCTGATCCGGCTCTGAGCTCAGTCCCCATAGGGGCCTGTGTCAACCCTCGGGTGGCATCCCAGCTTGCATAGATAACCACCGGGATTATTGGCGATTCCTTCATTGCTCATGCAGCGCATATGTCCCACAAGACATATGGCAGCGCATGTTTTTAGTTGCACATGAGTCAATGTCATGTTATTTTATAGAATAGCGCAGATTTTTGGTTACACTTCAGTTACAGTTATGTAATTCTTACCAAATCTGGGCGAAGAGAGGAGCGCGGTCGACGCATGCAAGGAAGAGCGGCTATGGGTTCTTTAGGTGGTATCTGTACTGATTTGGACCCGCATGCTCCCCGTCCTGTAACGTGGGTAGATCACCTTAGAACGGTGCGTTACGGTGTAAAATCTACCTACTTACTTACTTTCAGTCCTGGGCACCCACGGTGGTGAAAGATTCCCATCCTGGGCGATTACCAGCCATCGCCTTGACCTGTGGCCAGGTCAACTTTCTGTCGACTTGCTTGATTTCATTATTTAAGGGTGCGCCGCCATGAGCCTCTGAGTCTGCCTCTGCTACGATGTCCTGCTGGGTTCCAGTCTAACGCTTGCTTGCAGATAGACGACTGCACCGATGAACATTGAGTTCACTGAGCCTGAAAATTTTTGACAGCACAGCGGGGTCGACTCTCAACAACTACTCAGAGATGCATTACCTAGATGTACTGATATTTTTTTCTTTGGTTTCTTGGATGACGTTTTATTTAAGGACAAGGTATTTGGAGTACATACATAGCTCAAAATTTCTAGAGCACCGTTTTTAGAACCGTTGAACGGATTTGGATGAAAATCCATCACGCTAATTGTTCAGAGGTTGTCAACAGCGTGATGCATTTTAATCCAAATCCGTTCAACGGTTCTAAAAAACGGTGTTCTAGATATTTTTAGCAATGTACTCTAAATACCTTGTCTTTAAAGTGATGCATATGCACACAGACAAACAGACGTAACACTCTTCAAAACGGCTTGGCACATGCATTTAACGATCAGTTCAAATTTCATTTGATTTGCGCGATCGTTCCACCAGATGCGCTAGTGTTCGATCGCTTTGACGTTTGCCAGTGTACACGTTGCTGAATGATGCAAACGAAAATTACAGGCAATTTGTGTATTAGTGTGCATATCAGCAAAACGTCAAATCAAAATCCATCATGGCCGACAGTGTCGCGCGCGGTTCTACCTACAGGTGGCAGTGTGCTCATGAAAATGACACCGGCCAAAAGTTTTAAATGAATTTCCTCTAAGAGTTACGTCTGTTTGTCTGTGATATGCATATAGTTAATGCATTAGCCTAGAAATCCTCTACATAGAGATAAGCGGAAATTACATATGTCGATTCGGCAACGCTGTTCATTTTGTTTGCATCAGCTGCCAACACTTGCTGCAAAGCTAGATGTTCAAACTTTGTGCGTGACTTCGTAGTGGTTCAAGTTGTTTTGTTTACATTTTCTAATTATGATAAAAATTTTTTTTTCAAAATTTTGAAAAAAATAGCGGAGCAATCGATGAAATCTGAAATTTATTGCAAAGTGTTAAGCTAAACATATCGGCAGAACTAAAGCAAGAAGCAGCAATGAAAGTTTTTTCGAGAAGTGCAGCAACAAAAGTTTCGTCATAAGTTTGAGCTTTTGAAAGCAGAATTAATTAAATTCTATCTTTTTACTAAACTTACATATACCGTCAATTTCTCGATATTAAAAATAAATAATTTTAATTTATTTAGTTCGGTTCGGATTGCAATACCGTTCAATCGACGCCTTCTTACGAACGATCAGCCTGTTCATTTGGCTCACACTTTGACAGTTCTTTCTGCACGATTGGCTTACAATGGCCGCCTCCGCAGATCTCTATAATGTAGGATTACTACACTAGCCCATATTTTTGCAACTTTATCACGAAAACTAGATACAATAAATTAAACAAATTTTCAGCTGGGTAGAAGTTGTTGAGAGTCGACCCCGCTGTGGTGTCAAAATTCGCTGCCCGAGTGAACTTTCAGCGGGCGGTGCAGTCGTCTATTTGTGGCCGACCCACCTCCACTTTCGCTCCCGAATTTCTGTCGCTACCGGCTTTTGGTGACATCGACGATAGAGCTCCACGTTGTAGAGGCCACTATGCATGAATTATATACTGCAGGCATCTATTGCTGAAGACCTGCAGCCGTTGGGTGTTCTCCGCTGATACACACCAGGTAAAATCTACCACATTGCATAAAATTTTAATCTTTCTATTTATTTTACTGCCTAAAGTGGTAGCTTACCAGATTAAAATTTGATGTATTTTTTGTTTATGTTTTAATTTATGCTTTGTTGCTAAGCTAAGTTAAGTTAAGTTTTGTTTCAGGGGGATTCAGGTAATTTTATTGTAAAAAAATAATAAAAACTGTAACAAGCGTATCACTTATGCCTTATTCAGTATTAATTACTTAATACTTTATTCTCTTTTCAGTGAATCTTACCACCATCATTCCTGGCGCACAAATCAATATTTTTTGGCAAATCATCGTATACATCACCATATTAATACATGGGAACATGTTTAAATACACTAGTTTACAGCATTTTTGAACTCGGTAAGCTGATGATCATTTTTGGTGTAGAATCATGCCCTGAGTTCGAAAACGCGAAGGAAAAAAATTACAGTAGAGCGGAAATTTTTTCGACTTCCCATACAAGGTTGATGATTTGAAATCGATTTTTGTTCTATATTTAAGCAAAGTCGCTCACTTCAAACATCTCATTCTCCGTAATCAATGCTCCGATTGAGCTGAAATTTTTACTGTAACTCGCCTACATATGATATGTCAAATAAACGTCGAGAAAGAATTTTTAAGTTGTTTTTTTCTTATTAAAAAAAATACATTTCTTCAAAAAATTTTGGGAATTTTGCTAAAATTTAAGAAGATCGTCCCTAAAACTTGCCAATATCTTGAATTTCATCAATCTGACGCAAAATTTGTATTCAGATGATCGAATGGTATTGTATTCAGCTTTTAATTTATGGAAAAACATTTAAAATTGGATGAACAAAACGCAATATATTTGAATTTTAGTAAATTACATATTTTGAAATGTTACAAAACTCGATATTGAGCTAAAACTCAAAAACTGTTCTACTTTAAATTTTTTGAAGGTCGGTTTCGAAATCAGCACTAAATTGTGCTTCAAAAATTTAAGTCGTTGACAGAAGTTCACGACTTTCGTTTTATTTTGTAAACTTGTGATATCGATATCGTTATCTGGAAGCGTTTGGTACGGGAGATCCACGCTTCCATCGTTCTCCTCGATTTCAAGGTGTTGAAAGTTTTCAAATATTGACTATGTTGAAATCTTTCAATACATGCTGCTCGGCCAGGCCTTCTTGGACAAGAATAAAGTTAGACTTGAAAAGTGTTCATTTTCCAGGATCAGCGACGAGAATTGTCAGACAAAAGAGACACAAAACAAGCAACAAAGAAGGCGTGACGATTACTCTTAATCCCTACTGGTAACAGATAACGACATGATCTCGAAAATTTTTGTTGCAGACAAAACGGAAGCTGAACTTTTTGCGTACTTTTCAACTCGTGAATAATCAATTATTACTAACCCAAAGTCGAAATTGTTTGATGATAGATCTTCAGCAGGTTTGCAGTGTTGACCGACTCGAAGTTACCGCAAATCTCTAAACTCGTGGTGTACGATATTAATCCTGTTATTTTCAAGTTGGGAAAACTTATGTTGCTTTGGGTGGATTGCCGCAACAAATACAGGTTGTGACATTGTAATTACAGTTCCGCGATGGTTGAATTTTGATTCACTGTCCAGGATGCATTCAAGTAATGGCTGCGTTAGTGTGAGATTAGATAAGAATAGATTAGATTTGGACCTGCAGGTTCCCCCACATGTCCAGCATGCGCAGACTGCGGAGCATGTGCTCTTTGAATGCCCAGTCTTCGTGAAGCAATGGTCGATTATGCAGTGCAGGAGATATGCGGTAGACATACAACTCCGGACCACATTGCTGAAAGGATGTTTACGGCGGCGGACAAGTGGGATTCCGTTACTTTCATGCTCTCCTAAATCGCACTTGAACTACAGAGAAAATGGCGGGCCAATGAACAGCAAGTTGAGTTGATGTGAAGAAGTTGAGTTCCTTAAGCAAGTTTTTTCCATACATGAAAAAACCGATGGCCTAAACAGTAGGTAGAGGGACGTTTTGTCGATATTTTTACAAATCATGAAGATTTGAAAATTCATGACGACTTTTTTCTATATCAAGAAGGAGTGGCAATTCCATAGTTTAAGTTATGGAACTGCAACATGCCAACCATGCTGGAATTGTTAGAATGACACAGCTTGCAAGACGCAATGCCTATAGGTTTGAGAAGACCAGTTTGTTTCGGATTGAGATATTTGCACTATTATGGCGCTAGTATACCTACTGCCCATCCCAGTGAATCAATGACGATCAGGCCTATCAGTAAGATTCACATCAATTTGTTTTAGTTTGAATATCGCATTTCCATACTAATGTTTACTCAAAATGTTTGGAAATTGAATGGATGCAAAATTATGCTGAGGCTTGCCAGGTTATAATCAGTGCTTAAAATGTCGTTTTGACATATATGGGGCTGTCCATAAACCACGTGGTCATTTTTTTGAGCCTTTTCAACCCCCCCCCCCCCAATACAATACCATAATAGTTCGTGGGAAATATGACCAAATCATCGCAAACAGAATGCAAACTGCTCTAAATTGTATCTCATCGTGGTGTGATAGGGAAGGATTGAATGTAAATCCTTCAAAAACTACTATTGTACCATTTACAAAGAGGAGAAAATTTTCTATAAATAATTTATACCTGAAAGGCATATCTATAGATCTTTCAAATACAGTCAAGTACCTCGGAGTAGTCCTTGACAGCAAACTGAATTGGAATTCACACCTAGAGCAGATAATCACAAAAGCGACAAATGCTCTTTGGATAAGCAAAAAAACATTTGGCAAGCAGTGGGGATTGAAACCGAAAATGATTTATTGGATCTTTTCGGCAATCGTGAGACCCAGGATCACCTATGCCTCACTGGTCTGGTGGCAGAAAACCACAGAATCCGTCGCTCAGAGAAAACTAGGAAGATTACAAAGACTAGCGACTCTCTCAATAACTGGAGCATTGAGAAGCACTCCTTCATTGGCATTGGATGCTTTATTACACATGCTTCCATTACATCAATTTATACAATTTGAAGCTGAAAAGAGCGCTCTAAGAATCAAAAGATCTACGAACCTCTTGGAAGGTGACCTTAATGGGCATCTTAGTATTCTAAAAACTTTTGGCATAAACTCCATAGTTATGAACAACGAAGACTGGATGGAGAAAAAGTACAATTTTGACCGTATGTTTAAAGTTTATGACCCTGATCGAATTTCGTGGCGAGTCGGTGGTCCAGAATTTCGACCAGGATCGATTATTTTTTATACAGACGGTTCAAAATTGAACAACAAAGTGGGAGCAGGAGTAACTGGCCCAGGGATAAACCTGTCGATACCCATGGGAAAGTATCCAACTGTATTCCAGGCGGAAATTCAAGCAATTTTAGAATGCTCTAATATATGTTTGCAAAGAAACTATAGGCATTCAAATATATGCATATTGTCTGACAGTCAAGCAGCACTAAATGCTTTGAAGTCAGCGGTATGTACATCAAAACATGTTTGGGAGTGCATTAAATCACTTCAAGATCTGTCCTGTCGTAATCAGGTCAACTTATATTGGGTTCCTGGCCATTGTGGAATTGATGGAAATGAAAGAGCCGATGAATTAGCAAGGCTTGGATCATCTCTTCAGTTCATAGGGCCCGAACCTTTTTGTGGGCTATCTGCCTGTGCTTTGCGAATGGAGTTCAAAATAAGAGAACATTCGAAAGTGACGAACAATTGGAAAAACACTTGTATAGCAAGACAAGCAAGGCGATTTATTATTCCAAATGTTTCTAAGACTTGTAAAATACTGGATCTTTCCAAAAAAGATCTAAGCGTATATACTGGGCTTATAACAGGTCATTGTCCGAGCCGATATCACTTGAAGCTTATGGGAAAACTTCAAGATGATATGTGTCGCTTTTGCGGCACAGATAAAGAAGACTCGGAACATCTACTGTGCCACTGTCCGGCACTCTTTACAACAAGACGTAAGTTCTTCGTCAAGGGGCTGTTAGAACCCTCTGACATTTGGAGAACAACACCCAGTACGGTAGTGCAGTTCATTCGAAATGTCGAACCGTGCTGGGTTAATGCTATTAATCAAACGATGGCGATCACTCACAATAGTGGTACGTCATCTTGATATACATAGCTATAATAAAACTTATCAGGGGCATATGTCACAATAGATCAAAAAACTGGTCGCAGTGATGGAAATACCCGACACGGATTAAAAAAAAAAAAAAAAAAACCCCCCCCCCCGCGTGGTCATTTGTCCATACAATTTTTTTTATTTGTCCATACAAAATGGTCATTGGCCGAACCCCCCCCCCCCCTCATGACCACGTGGTTTATGGACAGCCCCTATAGCTACATCTAGAAATTCACGAAAAACACTTTCACTTTAATATGTAAGATCAATGTCATCGATTATCTTTGAAAAATGCCAATTGAATCTTGAGGTATAATTGAATCTAGATATGTCAAAATGATATTTTCACCATTGATTCTAAAAAGTTAGTAATGCTTTGTGAGATTCTGGCTACAAATGTGGATATGAAAGTTCGACATCAAAATAATCTGGGATTTTTCTCAATAGAAACAACGAAAGCACATATTTGAAGACTACTTTTATTTTCTACACGTAATCAGTACAATTTGTTGTTCACCTATTTACTACAATACTACGTTTTTTCTTCTTACTTAGTTGGACTCAAGCTATGCATTTGTGTTTGAAACATTTTGCTGGCAATTCCAAAGTTCTAAAATAATGATTGCTTATTTTACTCTTAATACAATTCAAAAACAATTTTGAACATTTCCGAAACAGGATTCAATAATGAAAATAATAATAATATAATAATATATTAATATTGATAGTATTAACATTGATATAAAATTCCATTTTGTTATTTTGACAAGTTCTGCAAATCTTATCGGCTAACTCTTTTTCAACTATAATGCCTATCGTTTAGCACTACTACTTTGTATTAAATACTAGTTGTTCGAATTTGTCGCACTAGCTCCAAATCATTTGTGTAACTAATTGCATACTCGATTGCTGTATGATTATCTAATATTATAAATTGAGCTCGATTTATAATGAAGTGTTTAATTTTCCTAATGGATTGCAGTGAAGTACAAAACTATCGATAGAATTCGTCCTAACGTATGTGAACAATCCGAAGCGATGATTAAACCTATATAAATACATGAATGCATACGCTAAGCTACGCTTTGTCGTTAAGTTAATAAGTTAGGAAATGCAGCAAGTCAATGATATGTTTGTCAAGTCGCACAAAAATGTTGCGCAACATAGTCTAGATTTGTGCGCTTGCAGGAAACATCTCATCAAGTTGTGGAGAGTCTTATCGTAAGTTTATTGCATACAATATTGTGCTCAATATCATCCTTAAGGTAAATCCGTTCCAACACGCGTATGACCGCTTGAGAAGAGAGCAGGAAGAGAGAAGATGGATCGTGAAAGACATCAGATGTGCTACGGTGTAAATCATACGGCGCAAGCTTTACAATTAATTTGAGGCACTGGGAAGCAAGCTTGGTGCAATGGTGTAAAGCTTCACATAGCGGTGCTTATTTTTGGTTCATTCCGAGTAGTTGAATAGCGAAGATGTTGCATGCAATAATGATGGTTTCGTTTCCACTTGTTCTATCAACGACGAGCTTTTTTGAGAAGCTTTGCAGCATTTTAGAGCTGATTAATATACATATAAACCATTTAGTATAAATACTAGGTATATCAATTACTAAATCCAGAATAGAACGTACACAATAAATAAAGTCGTTACTGGGAAATAGCAATTTCTTAAAAGAAATATAGAATAGATCATAATACGAGACGAATATAACCAAATTCACGCTAAGATACGCTACGTGAAACCAACCTGACTGCACATACTTGCATTACTGTCTCATTAAACTCTCATCCATGTGGGGCAGTAATCCAAGCATTTACGAGCAGCACCAATCTTGCTTAGTAATTCGTTGTCATACAATCGAGCATTATCACATCTTAGTAGTAGCCACCAATCGGACTAATCGGGTTGATTGGAGCTTGGAAGAATGGGTTGATCGAGTTCTGAAGCAGGAAGATCTCCTCAGGTCTGCCGTTGAAGATGAATGGACCCTTCAGATGGGTGATCTTTGAGTCCTGCACGAAGGGATTTGGCCTGAAAGCAGGGCGGGCTGGTGGTGGTCTTGCCACAGGGTATGGAAGAGCGTATGCTGGCTGAGGCATGGGGGCGGGAGATGGCGCTCCACTCCATTGGTAGATTCCTGAGGGTTTACCGTTGGACACAAAATTGATTGGTACATTATAGAAAGGACTCATGTTAACAGGGGGAGCCAACTGTGGATACTGAGGGACAGCAGGAGTCATTGGCTGGATGGTGGGAGGTTGCGAGATGTATCCAAGCCCAGGGACAAACATGTATGGAGTTGGGGGCAGTCGAATGTAATAGATTGGGGAGTTCTTCTGATTTGGGCGACGGCGAACACCTTGGTTCGTACGTGAGAGAATTTCTTCCTCGTCCATGTTTTCACCGTTGGAATATTGTGCAAGATTCTGGTAATCCTGAGATGCCTGGTTGTTATCCATATTGTTCAAACTGGGAATGTTGGTTGGAGCAACATTTGGTAGCTGGAAATTGTTCAGATTTTGGAGAGCTGCCATGTTTTGATAAGCGGCCATGTTCTGCTGGTAGTTTTGATAGTTGACCAGAGAGTTCATGTTTGGGTAGCTTTCCAGCGGAACATAGTCATCATAGTATTCCAGAGGATAGTACGATGGATAGGCCATCGGTTGAGGATACGTCGGTTGAGGGTAGTAGCCGTAAAACCCAAACATTTTGTTCTTTCGTTGGGTACCCTGAGCTGTGAGATCTTCTACAAGTTTGGATTTCAATAGCTTGCCCTTCCGCAGTGGCTCTTTAGGTAGCTGGTTTTCAACGCTTTCCACTGTGGATTCCATGTTTTCGATATTGTCCACGTCTACCTCCGGTTTGCTATCGTTTACATTCTCGAGCTCGGAGCCGATTTTCTCCTTCGATGGAGACTCTTCAGTTTCCATCGATGCATATTTCCGTTGGATTTCCTGGATGGATGAAAGAAGTTGCGAACGTTCCACTGGAGCTGCCAAAAGGGAGTTGGCCATTAGATGTGCCAGAAGGCAAAGTACTACAACTCGGTGGATCATGTTGATTTCTGGAAAGAAAAGAGGATAGAAAAAAAGTTTAATTGAATATTCAATACAAAGTATCATATATGTAAAGCAAGATGATGTTTTTAGCCAAATAAGCTCCAACGTGTTGCAGGCAAAGAGTCGTATTATAAGGAAATTTATCAATTAAATGCCCTTGAGCTTGATTATCCGCCCGTAGATGCAACTCCGGTATCGCAAAACCAGCTACGCTCAGAAAAGGAACCAATGAGATGTCTGCCGGAGATTAGCAGGCATCTTCAGTGTGTGAGCGTTGGTGATCTTCGACAATGGCGCCTGCCACCTTAGGTTGCAGGTCAATGCGCAGAAGGGGAAGGAAGTGATGGTTGCAATCATGTGTATATACATCAGACCGAATATACCTCTGCGTCTGCACAAATTCATGTGGATGTCTGAGTGCAGGTAGGATATGGTTGGAAGAGGGCTCACACATTGGTGCATGGATGCCAGGCGTAGGGTGATATAATTTTGTGTTTTATTATTCTGAGGATGTGCGGCACAGTCCGATTACATAACTCGTAGGCGTTATGTGATAGATACTGTGCAGAGGAAGTTGAAAGGAAGGAAAACGTTTGTGGTTCTAGCGATGGCTGAACGAACATATGAATGTACATGAGCTTGTACATGAGCTGCATATGTAGAGAGGAGGGAGCAGACGCGCCAAATTGGTAAAATTATTGGGGGGGGGGGGCAAACAATTTTTGAAACGCGATGAGATACGTATTGTATTTAGCCGTGTACAAAATTTTAAGTCAATCAGTTTGGAATTGACTGAGTTATAGCGAAGAGTGCCCAAAATACCGGCCACTGCCCAAGTGGTTGGTTACATTATATTTGAAGTTTTCTTCAGATGCAAGCAGATGAGATCTTAACCTTTACTGGTGTAGTAGAAAGGAATAGTGGGAATGGTGACTTTTTACATTTGAAATGATCAGAACGGAATTTGTACAACTTTCTAACTTTTGAATAGATCGTTTGAAATTTGAACGATTTAGCGCTGGTTATCTGGTATCAATCTATCATGATTGTTGCAACTACCACGCGCCTCCATAACCTCTCATTGTTCATGTAAATAGTTGGATGGAGATTCTTAGTATTTCATTACAAGTCAAAGCGAACAGAACCAGCATGTGTTTCACCTCCTCAAAATGTACAGCACTTAAGAAGTAACGTAAGTTTTCAATTGCTTATATGGTGTGTAAATTTGGTATCACGCGTGCCGTAAGCTGCCGTCTCCTAATTACAGGAGCAAACTATCTAAAGGGTAGATGGTCTGGGTCCTGGGGCCGTTTGGGCAGGGAGACCTATTTTAGGCAATTTTCACTGTAACTAAAATTCATACCAATTGACATAACAGTTTGTGCATAACTGTTCGTTGCTCACCTCGTACAAAAAAATAAGTCAACTGTTAAACAATTGACTAAGTATAATGTAAAGAGCCCGAAAAAGGCCCCCTGCCCAAATTGTCCTAGACCCTATGACTACCTTTGCTTGGACGGTACGTTATGCTCTTCTTTCTCCATTTTTTCGTATTCATCTCACTTTGTTTGAAGTATCCCTTGCCCAGCTTCCACGCTTAGCATTTTGCCACACCAACCACCACACATGTAATTGGAACGAAGAATTAAACCTGTGCTCGAACAATTTCTCGTGAAATGAACCTCACGCAAAGCCAGACGGCAAGGTCAATACCATTCACACTTTGTTTACACCTGAGCCCATTCACCGTTTGCACACGTGCTTCTCTGACGCCAGAAAAAAGGGGAATGGTTTCAGAAAATTAGTCATAATGAGGGATGTGAATGATATACGAACCTGAAACGGTTCAATAGTAGTCAAGTGCAGGTAATTGAATTACAAAATCAATAAATTGCTCTCTCCATTATCAAGTTGGGTGCATTAAACGTTTCTGTAAGATCTGCTAGAAGGCATTAAAAAACTATGTGAACCTGAACCAGCTGTGTTTTGCAAGGGATTTCGCTTCCGCCAAATGTTTTCCAATAATAGTACATACTAGAGGTAGATTGGTTTTGCTACTCAAAACTATTGTCAACATCATTGAAGCAGTTTTGCAAAAGAAAGCGAAAACATAAATGTATACACAATTATCCACCCAGCTGCGTTAATCGCTTAGATCGAAATTATATAATCGTTCTCAAGTGTACTGGGTGTATTCCTTCTACAGATAGTGCTGTGTTGATGTTACTGTTGGCTGAAAATGAAGTGGAAAGTGCTGAACTGCGAAGAAAAAAAGGGCCCTAATTAAGTGGGCTATAATGGAGAGGGGGAAGTACATCGCGGCTACTGGCAAACTGCTCAAAGCAAAGCTAATCAATGAATATCTAGCACAAAAAATAGCTTGATTGTTGCCCCAACAATGCAATTAAGCAAAATAGTTATTTACTTTTGCCTGAGTATTTATAACGAGCGGTAATTTTTATCTTTACGACGAAAGTAGCCTACATCATCTGGATCTAAGCCCATGAGGATAGCCGAGCCGTGGCGGGAGCTTTACATCGTGAAAGTTTGTTCAATCTTGCCTGGCTGAGTTCTTCATCATCTTGCATGTTGCCAAGCCACCAAGCGTCAATAATTCCTGCTCTATTTTTCCGCTAATCCCCCACCTAGCGCCGATGAAGAGCTTACGCCACGGTGATAAATGCAACTTTGGCACATCAGCCAGCATCTCTATCTTTTTGCCCATTGGTCAGCTAGGCTTCAGTGAGCAACGAGTAGCCGTTTGTTTAAGGGAACTAACGCGTGTTTGCTGTTGCAACGATTATCTGGATTCCATGAACACGGTCTAACACATTTATGTGATCGAAGCAAGATAAAATCCTAAATTGCTTTCTTGAAATAAACGGCCGACACTGTTCATGAATGTTAGAGTATGTTAAGCTGTACCATCAGCAACTGTTCGTCAGTCTCCTGGTAAAATGATTTAATCAATTTAGGAAAGTTTGACGTCAGAGAACAGCATTCAAATTTTATCCCAAAAGAGAGCTTGCTACTTACATTTGCACAATATATGTACGGATATCAGCTAGAGATTAACAAGCATCCTCCTGAATAAGTTCTGGTGATCTTTTATTCAAAGCGACTACCTGCTACGGTGGTAGAGTGATGATTAATGTGGAGCACGGGGAATATTTGGTGATACAATTGATCGCTCACACACCCCGCCCCTCTTTCGTGGCCTTTCGGGAGCTTGCGTGACTTCCAAACGCTTAACAAGCAGGAGCAACAGCTGAAATCGCTGGAAGGAATTCAATAGTTAATCAGTGGTTTCCAAACTAAGCGAGATGCAGGACAAGTGAGCGTTAGGCTGGAAGCGTTGGACAAATTGTTCAGTAAGTTTCTCAAGACCCGAATGCAAGTCGAGCTGCTTTTGGAGGATGCGATGGAGGATGGCGATGGCGACGAAGAAACGCTCGTTGAGCAGAATGACAAGGTGCGGCAGGACTTAGAAAGCAGCTACTACGGGCCAAAGTCCGAACTGCAGGCTTTCCAGTCGATTGGATGCACTACGTTGAAGAACCCTCTCTAACGGAACCGGAAATTAGGATATCGGCGATGCGCAACTCTGGAAAAGGAACAACAGTCACACAAACAACATCATTGTGCTCATCATACTGCCGTGGACAGGGTAGAAAATTGAAAGCAGCATAAAGATACCAGTTCAATATAGTTGAATTAGAAAAGAATACATTTAGACGCCACACAAAGTTATGCAATTGGATCGCTCTTGTAACGCTCTAGTGGACAAAAGAGAGCTGTAAATTAGGTTAAGATTCATCTACCGCTTTCGTGAAAACGATAGGCTTGACGTGGGAGCCTAGCACGGATTGCTACCGATTCAGTTCGTCAGCTTGCAATGAGACTGCGGAGATTACGGAACGTTGCAACTTGTCTGATGCATCTCCATTAATCGACCCGTTAGAACTTATGGGTCTGGTGATCATCCAAGCGAAGATCTATCTCCTGGATCTCTGGAAGCACGACTGTGAGTGGGATGAACCGCTTAGCTCCCAGCTTCAAGAGCAGTAAAGTGAGTACAGGCGAAATCTAGCTGGCATAGGCAGGATTGCAGTTCTCCGAAGAGTTGGAACGAGTCGTATCACCGAAACGATTGAGATGTATGGGTTCTGCGACGCGTTGAACAAGGCATACGGCGCATGCGTGTACGTGAGTACCATGACAGCAGATGGGAACGTGTCAATTCAACTACAGACCTCTAAATCTCGGGTGGCTGTGCTCGAGAATTTGTCGTCTGCTGGCTTTCATCGGCACCTGCGATTTTGCAGCGAATCGTGCTCGAGAAATCCAGCACATTACATCTCGAGGAATGAGTCCAGCCCAGTACGATGGATTCACGGACCGAAATGGTTGATGTTGGACAACCAGTTCTGACCCAATTCAGCACAGATCAACGAGGGCAGTCTCAATCAGGCAGACTTGGAGGAGAAAACGATTGTCGCGGCCCTCCCCGCCATGTTTCCCTAGTGAGATCATCGGTCTTCGTTAGTGGTGGATTTAGTTCGGCTGACTGTTCACATTCGACGGTTCAAGTGGAATTCGTTGCCAGTGAATCGGTTCTGTCAGAAGAATCACTTCCCAGGAGTACGAAGACACAGTCAAAGAACTGGCGAAGCTATCGCAGAGGGAAAGATTTCTACAGGAATTCGCGGACATCTCTTGACATGGACAGGTGCAGGATTCCTCTAGATCTAGAACATTGAGCCTCGATCTTCAGCTAGTTGCAGGCGTACTGTGCGTTGGCGGCCGGTTGAAGAACGTGGCTGTTTCGGATACAGCAGGAAACATCCATACATACTTGACCATCAGCATCCCCTCACGAGAATCGTCGTCGTCTATTACCACCGCACATACACCCACGCTAGTCAACAGCAGATAGTCACGACAGTTCAAGAGCGCTTCTGGCCAACGAGAGCCAGGAATCTCGCAAGACAGGTTTTCTACGAATGCGTGCAGTGTTTTCGCATGAAGCCGAAAATTTAGGAGCAACTGATGGCCAATGGAAATATCGTACCTAACATAAATCGATTAAAGCTATCAAATTCGATTTGGTAAAACAAAATATTTCGCATGAGTCGTTAATTTAGATGTTAATTGATCAACTTTTCCTTTGATTGGTTAAAAAAATATTTCCATACTTGATGACTTGCAGTCAAAAACGCCCAAAATCGCATATTTTGCCCTATACATTGAGGTATAGCTCAAAATTGTGACGTGCTGGAGCAAATCTGAGCCCGGATTCAGATTCAGCGGCCCAAAATCTGCCAGAGACACATAAGCTTGCTCTTGAGGTTGAGACAGACCTAAAGTTAATTTTTGTTACGCTGTGTAATCGTCGAATGTCGAGGTCATTGCAAGTATCGAGGCCTGTAATATCGATCAAAATCACGATCAAGATATTCGTATCGAAGCGGTCATCGATACAGAACATTGTTGAAGATGTAGAGTTTGGGGAGCAAACTGTCCATCACCAACGCACAGTGGGAAAAATCGACCCAAAAAACGGATCTTTTAACGCCGCTGGTTTCGGTACGTGAAGTTGACCATTTCTGACGTAAAAAAATCGAGAAATCGATTGGTGCTAAATTCATTCACCGCACGGCATGGGAAGTGGTCCATTTTGCCCCATTTTGACCTTTTTTCATACAAAAATTGAATCAAAATGTACTTTCAAACAACAAGCACGACTGTAGATCGTTGAAAATAGCTGCAGATATAATTAGAGGATCATAGCAATCATAAAAAGACAATAAAGATCCTTTCAAATGCTTATTTTGCCCCATATGCCCCTACAACTGCCGGAAATTCACACTTTAACCTAATTATAAATAGATTTTCAATGTAACTGATTTGAAGTTGATTTTTTTGGCATAAACAAAAAGCGATATATCTATTATCGCCAGAATCATCTTCGAGATTTGTCCAATTTGCCCCATTTTGCCCTATTTTCATAGAAGGAGATTTCAAATGAATTCATAAGAAACAGATACTACTAGGAACATTAGTTTTAGGTGCAATTGGCAGCTAACAGTTATTATGCGCGTATATGAAAGATCTTTTCCCTATTTTACCCTACATGCCCCAAAACCTGCTGGATAATAACATATTTTGTATGGTTTTGCAATATCACTGATTGCAAAACATAAATGAGATCATTTTTGATATATACGAATGCGGTTTATTGATTAATACTAGAATCATTCTCTGAATGGTACAAACAGATGTCCATTATACCCCAATTTGCTCTGCTTTTTTATGTAATGAATTATAGGCCAATAAACAAATTAATTGAATTAATAAATTAATTTCCCTTATTCTCATTGGTGCTGAAACCGATGTAATCGAAAAAACAGTCATATATACGACTTTTTCTATAATTTTAGTTTCTCATGGGGAATTAAGGTATAATAA
This sequence comes from Aedes albopictus, assembly GCF_035046485.1. Lineage (NCBI taxonomy): Eukaryota > Metazoa > Arthropoda > Insecta > Diptera > Culicidae > Aedes > Aedes albopictus. The sequence continues at coordinate 187,154,658 of NC_085136.1, read as the reverse complement.
GTATTTTATAAAATGTGCCAAATATAAACAAAACTGATTAAATAGGCCGTCTTTAAGTACCAATATGTATATATTAAATATGCTACATTTAATCAATTCTGAGCATATTTGCCACATATTAAGATAAAGATTAATGCTTATTATGCCCTCAGTTCCCCACCAAAAGCAAGAATTGGAAAAAAGTCATATATTATAACTCTCCTTTTGATTACATTGTTTTCAGTACCAGAAGTCGATTGATTCGGACATAAGCAAATACGATAAATCAATTTAGGGGCTGTCCATAAACCACGTGGTCATAAGGGGGGGGGGGGTTCGGCCAATGACCATTTTGTATGGACAAATAAAAATTTTTTTATGGACTAATGACCACGCGGGGGGGGGGGGGGGTCGAAAAGTCCCAAAAAAATGACCACGTGGTTTATGGACAGCCCCTTATTCATGAGATGGCAAAAAATCAGGGTGAATTGGGGTAAAATGGACAGCTGTTTGTACCCTCCCGTGATTCTAAAGCTAATCGATAAACCGTATTTGTATGTATCAAAAATGACTTCATGTTGCAACCATGATGTAGAGTGATGTTACAAAACAATACAAAAAATGATATCATCCAGCAGTTTTTGAGGCATGTAGGGTAAAATAGGGAAAAGATCTTTCATATACGAGTATGATTACTGTTAGCTGCCAATTGCACCAAAAACTAATTTTAACGTTCCTTAGCAGTATCTGTTTCTTATAAATACGTTTTAAATCTCCTTTTTCTATGAAAATAGGGCAAAATGGGGCAAATTGGACAAATCTGATTCTGGTTATAATAGATTTAGCGCTTTTTGTTTATGCCAAAAATATCAACTTCAAATCAGTAACATTAAAAATCCAATTTCCGGCAGTTGTAGGGGCATATGGGGCAAAATAAGCATTTGAAAGGATCTTTAATATATTTTTATGATTGCTATGAATCTCTAATTATACGTGCAGCTATTTTCAACGATCTACAGTCGTGCTTGTTGTTTGAAAGTACATTTTGACTCTCTTCTTGTATGAAAAAAGGGCTAAATGGGGCAAAATGGACCACTTCCCGTGCTGTGCGGTGAATGAATTTAGCACCAATCGATTTCTCGTATTTTTTACGTCAGAAATGGTCAACTTCACGTACCGAAACCAGCGTCGTTAAAAGATCCGTTTTTTTGGGTCGGTTTTGCCCACTGTGCAACGGTCAGAGTTGATGTTTGCGCCACGGTACATAAGTTCCGATGTCGATTGTGTCGAAGATCTACAATCCTTCAATCAGATTCGATTTGCGAACCCATCTTCTGCAGGGTAACTTTAGCGAAGGCTGTGCTGAAAGAAAATGCTTACCTTACCTTACCGATCAGGGTGGCCTCTGCTGTACATAGTAGCCGTCTCCATTCCACTTGGTCCATGGCTGTTTATTTCCTGTTCCGCACTCTGCATAGGGTTCGCAGATCGTCCTCCACTTGGTCGACCCACCTAGCTCGCTGCGCACCATGTCTTCTTGTACCGGTCGGAAGACTCTCGAGAACCATTTTAATCTGGTCGCTATTCGACATTTTGATGACATGACCCGTCCACCATAGCCTCCCGGTTTTCGCGGTGTGGTTGGTTCTCTCAGCAGCTGATGCAGCTCGTGGTTCATTCGCCTACTCCAAGTCCCGTCTTCCATCTGCACTCCGCCGTAGATGGTACGCAACACCTTCCGTTCAAAAACTCCAAGGGCGCGCTGGTCCTATGCACGTAGGGTCCATGCTTCGTACCTATAGATGACTACCGATCTAATCAGCGTTTTGTATATCCCTTTCGTGACGGAGCGCAAAGAAGTGAAATCTCCATACAAATGGCTCAACTTTGGCTCTCCAGAACTCCAAGATTTCACAACAAAACAACAATTATTTTAACTACCTAGATAAGTAAATCGGAAATGAAAAATATGCGACAGATGAAACTTGTTCATGTTTTACGGCTTTTGTTCACTTTTTGTTTACCTTGTCGTGGTAAATCTCACTGGCAAAGTAAACAAAAGTTTGTTTAAACACAAACAAGTATGAGTAATGGCTCAATTATAGAAACAGTTTACATCACATGAAACAAAGTCTAAACAGATGAAAAAATATGCAAAACTGTTACCGCTCTACAGCACAATTGTGCTGGTTCGTCACGAAAGGGATATAGTTGACTTCGTGTGATGACGAATTTTGTTCGATCGTAGAGTTCTGCGGAGTCCATAGTAAGCTCGATTTCCTGTCACAATGCGTCTCTGAATTTCTCTGCTGGTGTCGTTGTCGGCGGTCACCAGTGAACCCAAGTACACGAATTCTTAAACCGCCTCGATTTCATCACCGGCGATAGAAATTTGGGGTGGCGGGCGCGGTGATTCCCTCCAGGAGCCCTTTGCCATTATGTACTTTGTTTTCGACACATTAATGCATATCCCATATGTCTGGTCATTGGCAGAGGTAGCTCTCAGTTAATAACTGTGAAAGTGCTCATGGAACACTATGCTGAGAAGCAGGCTTTGCCCCAATAAGGACGTTACGCCAAGAAGAGAGAGAGAGAGAGAGAGAGAGATATGTCTGGCTTTTAGTTGGATGTACGTTTCCACCATCATATCAAATTTACGAGCTATAATATCAATATCATCAGCGAAACCAAGCAGCTGAACGGACTTCGTGAAAATCGTTCCAGTCGTGTTTATCCCCGCTCTCCTAATTACACCCTCTAAAGCAATGTTGAACAGCAAGCCCGAAAGACCATCACCTTGCCGTAACCCTCTGCGAGATTCGAAGGGACTCGAGAGTGTCCCTGTTACTCGAACTACGCACATCACTCGATCCATCGTCGCCTTGATTAATCGTATCAGTTTATCCGGGAATCCGCATAGTCTGTCATAGCTGTTCTGAAAGAAAATGCTACGTATTGCAATAAAGGCGGTGAAATCACTTTGTCGTAAGCCGTTTTCTTTCATCAGCTGATGAGTGTTGATAGAATCTATTCCATTGAAATAGTGTGAATATTGGCTTTCAATCGGAAATCCCATTTCTACTAGAATATTAATAAATATTTAAATTTATTTATATACTATAAATAACTGTGACAATGATTCTCAGAAGTGATTGTACTCAGATTACAAATATCTACGAACAGTGGTGTAGCAAATACAAAAATCGATTCGCATGCACGAGTACCGAATTAGCAACAAAAAGAAAAAATCCTAAAATAGATTAACTGGTAATACAACCACAAAAATCCAATTATGTTCGCAAGTTGACACCGTTGGATAGCCAAAGAGTCCGCCTCTGAGCCAAAAAAATCAACTGAGGTATAGAAAACATAAATTACATGCTGTTCTGCAGATCACAAGCGCCAAGACCGCCACCTAAGCGAATCAAATGGGCCTTCTCGACCACCATTAACAGCTGTCTAAAATCGGCTTAAAACACCAATTAGTTTGCATCTTCACCAGTTTTTCCCCCTTCTTTTGCATGCTTAACCCAGTAACATATATTGCTTGGCTGGCTAGCAGCTACTGTGCGCGTGTGTGGTAACTGGCCATCAAGCCAGAGTTTTGCCTGGATGGATACATTGTAGAACCCAAAGTAAAAACGAAAGGAACTTTTTTCACGCGTCTATTCCAGTTTTTTCGCACGTTTTCCTAGTTTACCTTTGAACAATGCATTGCAATGGTGTATGTGCGATCTTGAAAAGGGCTTCGTTAATTCTTATGAATTTTGGCTTTCAAATTTGCTTCTAATTGAATGGTCAGATAGTCATTGCCTTTAGATAACAGTTTCCATCTACCTATTGTTCACGATGCGTTGAGTTCTAGAAGTGTTATGAATGCGTGATTATAATGCAGTCCTTCTCCAGTTGGCAATGGAAAGGCGAAATCAACCCCATTCCGCCCTTGACCACATACGTCTGTGTCGATCATCTGAGCAACACTCGAGAATGGTGTTCGTCGCTGTACGACAATCAGTCAGCCAGTCGTTAGTTTGGTATTAAATAATCTTGAAGCAATACCGTATGCGATATAAAGTTAAATGTTCACACTAAATTCGAATATAGGTGAATGAAAAGTGACCATAATTTGAACTGTTGCTAACACAGATAACCAAAGGGGCAATTAAAACGGTTCTCGTAAATGTTTCGCATCTTCATTCATCGTTCAATTGGTGAAACCAAGAAGATAAATAGAGTGTGGAGCATGTTGACGTGTTCCACGAACGCTTTTTTTCAGGTTGATCGCAATAGATGAAATGGCTTTCTTTCTTCCGACCACGAATAGTCCATTTACATACCGCATAAAGTACCATGAATTACATTATGCAATTTATAGAAGCGATCGTTGTTTTTTCATTAATAAATGGTATAATCAGTTTTATTCAATTGCACGTTTGGGGTCCTATCATGAATGAAAATTAAATTAATCGTTGGGGAGATACCGTAACTTGTTTGGCTTGATTTTCTTTGGGTGACATCTCAACTGGAATAAAGCATGTATTTGAGCTTTGAGATCTATGAGCACCTTCGTTGAACATTGTTATTACCAAAATGATCCTTTGTGTCGGCCACTTTGCCAGTCACATACCTATTCGGATGCTATCTGAATCGCACCAACACATTATCAGTAACAGAGAGTAAAAAATTCGAAGATTGAAAGTGAAGATTTTTTTCATTTTCATTTTTTCATTCGTGTTTGGCCACATTCATTGTCAGCTGAATGCCTCTCTTTTTTTTCATTCAATTCTCTGTCATGAATATTTTTTCGCGCGTCGTAAAATGTCCGATTTCTGTTAACAGACGAACAATCCGACTTAATGGACAAATAGAGAACATAATTAATATTTTAATTAATTATTTTACACTAGTTTTGAGGTGATTGGAAGTATAATCAGGAGTTACGGTCTTGTTTTATTTCTCAGTGAAAATTGTCAGTGACCGAAAAGTGAATGAATAGGTGAAAAAAATCATTCACCAAAATGAATTTTATCAGTTGAGAATTTTCAAAATTCATGTTGAATTTCATTCTTTGAAAATGAAAATTTTCAATAATAATCTTCTTTTGTATTTCGAACTTGTTCGACGAAAGGTACATTCTCTCTCTCTCGTTTGTCGGGTGAAGATCACTGCGTCCAGATTTTAGAACTATTGTGATATACCCTTTTTCTGTGAGGTACGCAAGTTATCTCAGTAACATATTTGTCACTGAGATACCTTGGTATCGACTGAACTCAAGACCATCTATTACACAAGTTTACAAAATAAAACGAAAGTCGTGAACTTCTGTCAACGACCTAAATTTTTGAAGCACAATTTAGTGCTGATTTCGAAACCGACCTTCAAAAATTTTTAAGTAGAACAGTTTTTGAGTTTTAGCTCAATATCGAGTTTTGCAACTTTTCAAAATATATAATTTACTAAAATTAAAATATATTGCGTTTTGTTCAACCAATTTTAAATCTTTTTCCATAAATTAAAAGCTGAATACAATACCATTCGATCATCCGAATACAGGTTTTTCGTCAGATTGATAAAATTCAAGATATTGGCGAGTTTTAGGGACGATCTCCTTAAATTTTAGCAAAATTCCCAAAATTTTTTTAAGAAATGTATTTTTTTCAATAAGAAAAAACCAACTTAAAAATTCTCTCTCGACGTTTATTTGACATATCATATGTAGGCGAGTTACAGTAAAAATTTCAGCTCAATCGGAGCATTGATTACGGAGAATGAGATGTTTGAAGTGAGCGACTTAGTCTAAAAATGGAACAAAAATCGATTTCAAATCATCAATCTTGTATGGAAAGTCGAAAAAATTTCCGCTCTACTGTAATTTTTTTCTTTCGCGTTTTCGAACTCAGGGCATGATTCTACACCAAAAATGATCATCAGCTTACCGAGTTCAAAAATGCTGTAAACTAGTGTTATTGATGAATAGAGATCCTGAGTTACAGTATGTGACTCCCCCATTCTGGCGAGACTAGCTTTATGAAGCCAACCACGTCCTTGGGAGATAAGATCCATATGTCAGCAGGCCCTAAAAAGGGCTTGCTGAGAACTTTGAACCTACGTTGAGTGAGTGCACTGCAATAGCAGAGGATGTGTTCTGATGTTTCCCTCTCCTCGTCACAGAAGCGGCAATTTGAGGTTTGGATTGCTCCGATCTTTTGTAGATGGTATCTGCAGGGGCAGTGTCCAGTTATTAGACCGGTGTAGATGTTGAGATCCCTTTTGTTGAGACCTAATAGTTGTTGGGTTTTCTTGGGGTTTATCGTTACGAGCCTTTTAGGTACATTCGTTGGACAAATAACTGTATCTACTGTATTAGACGAATGTATCTTGAAATCCTCAACAACTTCGACGGAGGTGGATGCACGGTAATGGTCCTTGTCGACTTTTCTTTGGCCTTCAACTGCATCAAACATCATCTGCTGAAAACGAAGCTGAATAGAGAATTTGGTTTCTTGGACTCGGCTTGTCAGCTCATATCATCGTTTCTGGATCAACGAAGCCAACGAGTCAACCTTGGCAGTAGCTCATCGACTCCTCGGGTACTAACGGACGGCACACCACAAGGCTCTTGTCTCAGCGCGCTGCTGTTCTCGCTATACATTAACAGCCTGCCTAGCGTTATTAGATACGAGTACCATCTGTACGCAGATGACCTACAGGTGTACGTTTCGGGCCGATTAGCGAAGTCAACAGACTAGTGCAGTTGATCAACACCGATCTCGCCGCGATCGAACGGTGGGCTACAAAAAATCAGCTTTTTCCAAACCCCAAGAAGACCAAAGCAATAATCTTCTGCAAAGAAGGTGCTGTGACTCCACAAGACGACATCCGGTTTTGTGGTGAGGTCATTGCGCTTTCGAATGAAGTAAAAAATCTCGGCATCATTATGGACTCAAATTTGAAATGGGGTGGCCAAGTAAACGAGATTACCAAAAGAGTGTACAACACGCTGCGCACATTCAGACGATTTCGGAAAGTACTGTCCGTTCAAACCCGGAGAAAACTAATGCAAGCAGTACTAATACCGATCTTCACCTGCGCCGATGTAGTTTTTTTCCCTGGACTCTCAGCTGCGCAAAGAGAGCAACTAAATCGTTGCTTCAAGTCGTCGGTGAGGTTTGTGTACGGACTGCGACGGCGAGACTCAACTCAAGTGGTGCGGCACACAATACTTGGGTGCGAGCTCCTAGAAAACTACCGTCGTCGTGTATGCCACTTCATGTACGGTGCGTACCATGGCAGTCATCCGAATTACATCCGACAGCACACACCAGTAGGACGAAATGAGCGTGCCAGGTCTTTCGTTCTGCCACATCACACCACCAGCGCTCGGAAAGGTGTTCTGGTGTACGGAGCATCCACCTGGAATTCCCTTCCGCTCAATGTTAGGCAACAGTCTTCACTAGCAGCTCTTAAAGCTGCGCTCAACAAAGACAACTAAGAATAGCTTGTACAATCAGATAAGATCTAGTTTACTATATTGTTTATTTTTAATGTGTTTTTAGTCCTTGACTTGGTTAAAAGTTAATGTAACTGACAGATTTACGTTGAATATTAAATTACAATTACAAATTATGGAATGGACATGATGTGATGGTTAAGGCCTGTTAAAGCACGTGACTATCACGTCGCACAGTGATGCGGCTCCATACAAAAGGTGGCAAAAAGTCTTAACATGCATGATATTCGTTCGAAGCTTATAAAAACTTTATTATTTATTAGAATAAGTTAACTAGAAGTCATGTTGACTTCCTATGGGCCACATTGGTCACTTTCAGGACCGTCCCGGAATCCTGGTTCCCCTGGGGAAGTGGACAATTTGAGAATGTTTTTTACCCTCCAACGTCCAAAAGGGAACCAATGCAGATAACAGATTTTTTTGAGTGAGAAGCGACTAGTACAATAGAAATGTTCATTTCGCCGAACCGGTTCATTTTACCGATTCATTTTTGAACCGGTAAAAAATATTTTATAATTCCGATTAGAAATCGTTAATTTTTTTATAATTCATTTCCATGGGCAATTAAACATGAATAAAATGTAGGGGCCCGTATAGCCGAGGCGGTAAACGCACGGGTATTCAGCATGACCATGCTGAGGGTGACGGGTTCGATTCCCGGTCGGTCCAGGATCTTTTCGTAAAGGAAATTTTTTTGACTTCCTTGGGCATAGAGTATCTTCGTGCCTGCCACACGATATACACATGCAAAATGGTCATTGGCAGAGGAAGCTCTCAGTTAATAACCGTGGAAGTGCTCATAGAACACTAAGCTGAGAAGCAGGCTTTGTCCCAATGAGGACGTTACGCCAAGAAGAGAGAGAGGGAAAATGTATTATTTTGCGAACCGGTTTGCTCAACCGGTTCACATATGAACCGGTAAAATCAAGGATTTCGTCCAACTGGTATTATGCTGATGTTCTATACATTATGATGATAAACAAGTGGAAAATACATTATTTGTTGAACCGTTTTGTCTAACCGATCTATTTTTTAACCTTCCACAAAAAATAAAATAAGTGAATTGGAAAACCGGTTCATTTTCGAACCGGTAAAATCAAGAAATTCTTCCCACTAGTAAATGGATGCCCATTCGAAAAAAAAAGATAATTTTGAGAGCCGGTTAATCAAAAACAATAATTTATGAACCGGTTAATTAATTTTGCTGTCCAGCTTGATAATTGCTAATTTATTTTTATGAACGATTAAACATAGGACCAAAATAAGTGATAAGGAAAGCCGGTTCACTAATCCGATAAACTTTTGAAAAGAATAAAAAAAAAATATTGTTCAGTTAAAATAAATTATTGTTCAGTTTGAGAAACGTTGAAGTTCTTCTATATGAAGTTCTCTCAAATGATCAGAAGAACCAGTTCGTTTGACCGTTACACTTTTGAACCAACTAAAACAATTTCGTACCAGTACTTATTTATGTATTTATTTATATTTTCCATAAATTTCTAATATTCATGAACACAAAAAATCAATACTAAAAAAAATATTCTAAAGACATATTTTTCGAACAGCTACCGGTAAAATAAGCCAGAGCATAGATTTATTGGTTAATGCTTGTGAAAGTGTCGAAAATTAGGATCTATCTGAATTAGGCAAAATATCCGATAGAAAAACAGAAGCATGCAATTACTCATTTAACCTTTTGGAGCCGATTTGTTTCGCGGCTGTCGATGCAACCTCGCTGGTGTCGAACACGTTTGTTATGCTCGGTTTCATCGCCGGGGTCATATATGACCCCTCCGGCTCCAAAGAGTTAAGACAAAAATAAAGTTTACCAGAAGTATGTAATGCAAACAATTACAAAACATGATATATTTAACATGGGTTAAATAAGTTCAAGCATTTTGTTTTTTTTTTCATTTTAGATACGTGGGTTTACAATTTCGATAAAAACAACTTCCTTCTATTTATTGGCGTAACGTCCCAGCTGCAACAAAATCTGTCCATCAGCTTCAATTAAAGTTCTTTAAAGACTTCCGTAGTTATTTACTAAAAATTGTCTATGCCAATTTACCTTTTTTGGCGATTGACACATTCCACGCGTTACGTTTTGCACGAATATCAAACTTTTGCTTGTTGATAATTTCATGCCAACCAACTTATCAAAAGATCAGATTTGAATGTTAGGGTCATTTCATGCTTTCTAATTAAAATTGGCCCTTTTAACTTCGAGAAAATCAAGAAACAGGGCCTAAAGGAACACCATCGCAATTAAAATGTTAAAAACGAAAATATTCTGGAACGGTCATAAATCGAACACAGACATCATCAACGTACTCTTTCTGAATACTTGCGCGCATAATAGCTATTTATGTCTTGTCTTAAAATACTTTTCACAAATAAAAATGTTAACATTCTACAACAAACATCGGCTCTGTTATGCGCTATGGTAGCTGAGCCGATACAAATGAATAGAAACTTCCTCAGTGTAGAATTTGAGAAAGTGTTGGAAATAATTTAGATATAAAGATGTTTTTCCATTGGCCTCTCGCTTGCTTGCATGGCTCCGTAAAGCTTCATGACGTCTGAGCCTTGACAATAAAAAGTTGAATGATAAAAGATAAGAAATGGAAGTAATACAATATACATGTATCTCCTTTTATTCGCAAAATAAGTAAAGCAATACGCTAACTATAAGCAGGAGGTCAAATGTCATTCAACATAAGGGCTTTCTAGTTGTTTCTTTGCCGAAAACCATATGTTGCGCAAGTTTGCGCAAAATAACCCCTAGGTTATCTAAAAGCTGACAAAAAAATCTTCAAAATGAATATAGCGTCAAATGTGTACAAATGTGTGCTCATATTTGAAAACTTAGAGGAAGTTTGTTTTTCCATACATTTTATATGGGAGCTTAAATTTCAAGTATGATTTACACCAAGGTTGTTAACCGATAAATTATCGACAGTTAACTCAACGCAAACTCGATAACGATAAAGGTTGCTCGATAATCTCTCGATAACGATAATCAAACGATAAATCAACGCGAAGATTAACGTACCTTCGATACTTTTGCGATAAATCTAGTTACCCTAGTGACGGCATCAACAACGGTTCAGATCGCGAAGAAAAATTTTCGGAGACGTTATCGAGTCGATAATTTCCACAGTTAACTGTATCGCCGATGACGTTTCCGCCTGAAGACGTTATCGTTATCGACGATAAACGATAACAGACGTTAACTTTATCGCCGATAACGATAATTTATAGATCAACAACCTTGATTTACACCCACTTTAAAGCTCTGAAAAAAAAAATCAATTTTCGTTCAATCTGCACCAAATTTTGAAAATAGACTATTCAAATGTCGAGAAAAAATAAAAAAAAAATACATTTGAATCAAAATACGTAAGTTGATTTTTTGACTTTTTTCCGCCCTCGCATCACTGTGCGTCGAGGACCTGGGATCGAATCCATCCCCCGACAAACTCACAATAAAAAAATGTGAGTTCTGCCTTAGGAAATGAAGTGAAGCGTGGGTTCCGAGATAAACTAGCTCTGGTTTATAAATCTCGTTAATAAACATTACAAAAACTTATAAACAAGTTTTTAGATATCTTTTGGAAGTTTTGATGAACATTATTATAAGAAAGGATACTTGAAAGAACATTAAATTCGCAACATTAAGAAAAAAACAATAATACCGTCGATGGGGGTGACAATGGGTCTGGGGGGTGAGATTGGGTCAAAACGGAGAAACATAAAATTGGAAATAGCTCATCAACTATCGCTAATTTATATAGAAAACTTTATATTATTTCAAAGAGGAGATATTTTTACACGTCATGATGCAGAATAAGATGTTTAGCAATAATCGTTTTTTGTTAAATTTGTGGCTAAACTTATATTATGAAACTACTAGTAAATCACTATGAACAAATTTCTCCTTCGTAATGTTTAACACAAGTACCTAACCATAAATTTTCTTATAAGTGGTTAGCTGTAGATATTACCTGACTGATGCAACGAAAAAAGCGGGCTGTCAATGCACTTTTTATTCAAAAATTCAATATTTTCGACCCCATGTCTAAATATTAAGAATGGGGGTGAGATTGGGTCAAGCAAGTTATCGAGTACACATAACCTTAACTAAAAATTCAACTTGTTATCCAGTCCACATTAGACGTTAGACTGGTGCCATGTTTACCGTATCTTCATAAAAGCACGTTTTTTTTCAAAAATATGTCGAAAAAGTGTAAAGCGAGTGTGTTCATACGTTTAGTGCCTAAAATCATTTATAACAATAAACCCATGCGTTTTGACAGCTCCTCTAATCATCAGCTAATCTTTAGTGTACAGCAATATCGTAAGCCCACAAAATAGGTTTGATAGCGTTTTTCTTCTCCAGTCATTTTTTAAATGTTAAGGAAATATCGTGAAACTACCAGACGGTTGTGGCATCCAGGAAATACCGGGGCCATAAAACCGGTAACATGACAAAATTTCGGAAGACAAAAGAACGTCGAAATATATCATGTTTTTTTTTTTTCAATGCATATTTTAATGCATTTCTACCTCACTGTAATCCCCCCTCCTCTCATGGAAGTTGAAACTTTAAATGAGAATGATTATGGTGGCTAAAAATGGCGATACAACATACAAACTTTATTTTATCAAATTTTAAACCATTTTTTCGATTGTATTAGCCCTTTCAGGTGGATTAATCATCTTTAAAAATTACCTAAGTTTTTATTCGTCATGGTTACGTTGTATTTTAAGTAGGTTTACTAGATATGATCAATAAAATTAACTTGTATTCATAAATAGGCGACTTTGAATACTTTGACCCATTCTCACCCCCTCTAAGGGGTGAGATTGGGTCAATTTTCAATCATTTGTAGTTTAGTAGACAATTCATAGAATGTGATACTTTCTTGCTAAACTATCATTACCATATAGAAGAGTATACATACCAAATAAAAAGTTATTCTGACTTCAACTGCATGTGTTATTTAACAAACAATCTTTGAGTATCCTTTTTTGACCCATTCTCACCCCCAACGACGGAATCTGAAAATATATGGTAAAACATTGGAGGAGAAGGTTGGCCAGTACAAAAACAACAATGCCGCTGGAGCAGATCAACCACCAAGCGAGCTTCTAAAATACGGTGGAGAAGCACTGGTGAGCAGTGTACGCAGAATATGGCACCACAAGCGAAAAATAGGCAACAAAGAAGGCACGGCAACAACGCTTTGTTTTTTCGTTAGCAGATAATGACAAAATCGCGAGTTTGGTCACTACAAAAACGGTAGGAATATTTGTCTCGTTCTATTCACATCGTGATTTTCGCATTGTTTTACAACTGAAACTCGACTCTGAGGATGGCAAGAGTCTTAATTCGTCCAAATGCTCATGAAATCGATAATGTGGGTCGAAAATTTCAGCAGAAAAGCCGAAATATCGGCACACGCACGGCAAGCGATATTTCTGGAGCTCGATTTGAATAGGTCGTATGTGCTTTTGTCGATATAAAATTCGATCAGTTTATTTTAGTCATTGTAGCAATATGGCAGATATTTTGCAAACTTTTTATGATGGAACAGAAAGCCTGTTTTGTGAGGATTCTGCTGTATGTATCAACTTTGCTCAATTTCAACGGTTTTTGCTATAATAAGCGAATCCAACTGATCGAATTTTTAATCGACAAAAGCACATACGACCTATTCAAATCGAGCTCCAGATTTGTTTTATTGCTCTCATCGCTTGACATGCGTTTGTTGCGGAGCGCCTTTGTTACCGACATGCATCATTTAGGACAAAGTAGAGTGTCCATTTCCCGGGCATTTTCCTTGTCCCGGGATTCGGGATAAAAATTGTAGCATATCCCGGGAAATCCCGGGATCCCGGGATTTTTATGAAATACAGATTTCAGTGGAAAATGATATGAATTTCAAATTGTCAGCTATTGTCTATCCATTTTGTTGAATGGGGAATTATTGTACTGCCAGTAGTGACTCATAAAAACAGCTTTTTTAGTTTCAGAAATCCGATATATAATAGGGACCTCAAACTAAATTGCATAATGCTGCTGGAGAGCTAGCAGTACTTTTTGATTAGTTGCAAAATATGAATGCAATTTGCCCAAAATGCTTTTAGAATATGTAGATATTGTTTGATATAACTCTTGACTGAGCTTCTAAAGGGGCAAACATGTTTCTGTAAACTAGGTATTTTCTCGATGATTTGGATATCCATACAATACATGCCCACACAAAGTTTAATAATTATCGAGTGAGTAAACATTTTGTTTACTTGATTGTTGTAGAGGGTTTCATGATTTTGTGGTGCAGTTATAGAAGTCGTCAAGAGAATGTGTTGTTAACAAAAACTGAATCGTCTTCTTGCAGGCTCCATCAAGAATTTTTGATATTTAACGAAAATAATGGGCATAAAATCATGCATTCCGGGATTCCCGGGAGCTCCGGGAAACAAATATTAAATCCCGGGATACGGAAAATCCCGAAATTGCCTAAATCCCGGGAATTCTTGTCCCGGGACGTCCCGGGATGGACACTCTAGGACAAAGCGTTTGTTTTTCGGCGTGATCCGTTTTTCGTACCCTGCTGGTGAGAGCACTTCACTGGGTATTATTGTAGAGGAGGAAGTATTACCGGAGGAATAGATGAAAGGTATCGTGTGTCCCATATACAGAAAGAACGACAAGTTGGATTGCGGGAACTATCGCGCCATCGCACTACTGAGCGCTGCCTACATCACCGAATACATGAGAGTTCGTGTGGTAATGTCAGGCTGGATTCATGGGTAAACGCGCTACAACGGATCAGATGTTCGCCATCCGCAAGGTGTTGCAGAAATGCCGTGAAAACAACGTGTCCACATATCACTTGCTCATCGATTTTGAATCGGCGTATGATACAATCGATCGAGAACAGCTATGGTAGATTATGCACGAATACGGATTCCCGGATAAACTTATACGAATGATCAAGGCGCACGCTATGTCCAAAAGGAAGTATTATGAAAAATGAATGTACCTTAAATGTTATTCCCTAGGATAATAGGTTTGGACCACTAGTTTCAGAATCTGTGCGGGTTAAAATATTTCATCTTGGGTTTTTTAATATTTTTGATTTGTTTCCTATTTTCCCATACAAATGTCGAAAAAAGTCATTTTAAGGTCAAATTCATCTCATACAAAAATGTATGGGAAAAAACCCAAGATAGATGATTTTAAATCGCACATATTCTGAATCTAGAGGTAAAAAAATACGGTTCTAGCGAAAAATATTTGAGGTACATTCACTTTTCATAATACTTCCCTTTGGACATAGCGTGAGGCGACGATGGAGCGAGTGATGTACGTAGTTTGAGTATCCGAGACACTCTCGAGTCTCGAGATATAAATAAAAATAGCCAAAATGATTTTTTTCCGTCGAATAAATTTCAAGTTTTTTTTGTCTTCGTACATTTTTTGTTTGTTGGGAAGAATTTAAAAACTAGGGTGACCGATGTAAGTGTTTTTGTGTAATGTTTAGGCTACATCAAATTAAAAGGTTTGCCTTCAGCTTTTAACTACACCCGATGACACGGTGTTACGGCTCGTACGAACCCGATAGTTTCCTCTTAACAAATCTGAAAGATCGATCAAGATCGTAGCGGATCTACATCTACGTGTCCACAGCAACCACATCGATGCCGAGAAGTACAAAAAGTAGATGTTGCTGCCACTGCGGGTTTTGGTGACATTTTAAATGCGTGGGCGTCAACGACAGTATCGCCTAGCGGATGTTCGTTCATCTACCCAGAGTGCCAAGCATAAATACCAATAATGGTCAAAATCGCTGGTTCTTCTTGCTCCAGCAGTGCGATCAAGGCGCGTTAAGAGCTCGAGAAACTTGAGGCTCAGAAAGCTCTAGCCGTGAAGCGCCTAGAACTTAAACGGCATAGGGAGGCTGAACCGTTGATGCAGCAGAAGAAAGCGCAAGAGGAGGCGTAACTTCAGCAACTGAGGCTGCAAATAGAAGAGACGGTGAGGAATGAACCATTTCGTCTGTGATAGATAATTGCACAGGAGGAAAGCGAAGACGATGACATCCGGAATGTTGCATCCGAGCAAAGTTCGAACGGCACGGTTCGTCAGAGGAGAGCATTCAACTCGATGGAGCAAGGGTCAATCGGTGAACCCGACCGACAACGAAGCAACGCTAGCGATCGGAAATACACCAGTTAAACAAGGCAATAACCAACGGCCTCCTTGGTCGTAGCATGCACAGAGTTTTGGAAAACGCTATGACAGGTACCCATTTCTGGTATACATACTGCGTACTGCGATCAAACAAAAGCGGTTTCTTGAGGGCAGCCAATTAATCGTCCCATAATAAATTAAAGATTTTCCACAAATAATTCGAAAATTGCCAATAAATAAATAGGGGTGGAAGCAATAATAAACTATAAAAGTTCCAAATAAAAAATGTCAGAATTTCCACAAATAAATCAACAATTGCAATAAAAAACTATATTTTTTCCAACAAAAAATTTCGAACATACTACATCTTAGAACTATGATAGAAAAACTGAAACTATTGTGCAAATTAACAGACAATCGCTTGCTGTCCGAACTCGCTAACGCTCGTCGGACTTTAAAAAAGGATAACATCTCTGTTCGCATTATACCGGGCAAACTCTTGGATCTGTGGATTGCCTAGAACCGAATCGACGCAGTTACGGCGAATCGGCTTTCGGAAACTTCGGCGGCCTTCTGCCGCCTCAGTTCCTCAATCCTCTATGCGGCTTCGCCGCATGGCTCAACAGGTACTTTTACTTTGCTCATTATTTCGTATTTATTGCTTAATTTTCAATTGCTTTTTTGATGTTTTTCAATTGGGAATTTTTAAATTATTTATGGAAAAATCAGATTTATTTATGGAAAATTTAAACTTTTTTGTTGGAAAAAATATAGTTTTTTATTGCAATTGTTGATTTATTTGTGGAAATTCTGACATTTTTTATTGCTCGAAAATCAATTATTTATGGGAAGTTTTGAATTATTTATGCACTTTTTGATTTGTTTATGGAAATTTTATAGTTTATTATTGCTCCCACCCCTACTTTTTTATTGGCAATTTCTGATTTTGTTATGGAAAATGATCACTTTTTTATGAGTCGTTTATATTTAAGCCTTTCTTGAGCGATCTAGGCAAGAAATTTCCCATGCATCAAGATAGGCCGGAAAATTCCTTCTGAACTGAAAACAGCCCTACACTTACGGCAAGTTTCATCTTATAGTTCACCGAATTTCCCTCCTGTTGACATACGTTTACCTATCAGTTAAACCTCCACGAATGTGTCCGTTAACAATCCGGCGGTTGTTTCACAAATCGCAAACTCTAGTCCACACATTGCCGCGCATTCGTCAGTGTTAAACGAAGTCAGTGAAAACAGTGCAAATCGTAGAGGTGGAATATTGTCAGTGGCAGATTTACTTCGTGATCCTCCAAGGCTATCGTTTTCTGCTCAGCCCGGATCAGGACCACTAGGTGAACAAACAGTACTGCAGAGAGGACAGCTGGAACAACGACAAAATTCAGCAATCCAGCCATCATTGGAACAACATTCACAGCATCAATACCCGGCATACTGTGGACCATCCCCGCACATGAGACACATGATGGTGAAGGAGTTACCAACGTATTCCAGGAATCCGGAGGATTGGCCGCTATTCATTAGTGCGTACGCCAATTCCACTCAGGCATGCGGCTTCACATACGCTGAAAATCTTTGCGGAGCCGATTGCTTCTAACAGTGGGTGTCCCACATGCCCTAGTTACGTTGGAGACCCTGTACGGCAGGCCGGAGTTGCTGAACCACGCGTTGCTGCAGAAGATTCGAGAAGTTCCTGCACCGACACTCTCATACGCTTATCGGGTTTGGAATGGCAACACAGAACCTCAGTGATCATCTGGAAGCTGGGAGGCATGAAGCGTATCTCAATAACCCGACTACCATTTGAGTTGGAAGAGAAGCTGCCGGCACATACACTGTGGTGCATAATTGATCGGACAAACGCCGATTTTCATACAAAATGGCCAAGTTTGAGATGCTGTAACTATGGTTTGCTTTGATGGATTAAGCTCAATTTTTGACACGGAACTACAAATATGCTGAATTTTGTGTATACAAAGTATAAAATGTTTTCGTTCACAGATCTGGGCGTGGCAAGGCGTTGAAAAAATTGCAAAAGTGATCGGACAGCGGCACGCGTGTAAATCAAAGGGGTACCGCTGTCCGATCACTTTTGCAATATTTTCAACGCCTTGCCACGCCCAGACCTGTGAACGAAAACATTGTATACTTTGTATACACAAAATTCAGCATATTTGTAGTTCCGTGTCAAAAATTGAGCTCAATCCAACAAAGCAAACCATAGTTACAGCATCTTAAACTTGGCCATTTTGTATGAAAATCGGCGTTTGTCCGATCAATTATGCACCACAGTGTATGAAGCTCGACTGGTCTCTGTAAAAGCATCGTTATGCGGGCAGTGACCAATATAACGTTACAGTACACAGTACAGTATCAACTACCATTCTTTCAATTCTGAGCCAAATCGAACTCGCGAAACCCGCGTGCTGTATGAAAGACTGGAGGTCATTCAATTTCCCATATATTTGGACTGAACATTCCATACAAACTTTCAATTCATTTGCGCCAACTAAGTTTATAACCGATTGAGCTGAATCTTTCACAGATTGTTCTTCTCATCTGAAGGCACGATTATAGAGGGTGCCACGTGGAAGTTTTCACCATTTTAGTATTTGGGCCAGTCTACGCTGCACGGAAATAACCGTTCCGTATCGGTGTACGCCTTTTTGGATGACGGGTCGAAAAAAAGTTCTATGCGTATCGATAGACGTATCCTACGACTCGAACCAGACGCCTCATTCGCCATATTCTTCTTGGTATAAACCCAACGCCGATTTCGATAAAATCTTCCGAGCTACGGTTCCGAGCAAGGCGAATTGCTTTATGCGCAGACTTGTAGGAGATATTGGGCCAGAAGACCGTCACCCTCAACGGCTGACATGGCATGAGGACCCATCCCAGGATCCCGAAGTATGTTTGATGGACGTTGCGACCTTTTGAGCAACATGTTCACCTCGTTCGGCACACTCCGTCAAGAACTTCCCAGTAAACCACACATCGTAATGGGAAATACATTCAAAATCGTATGTCTCGCGGTCAGAAATCGAAATCGTAAAAACCGTTGAATCTTGTGATAAAAATGTCAAGCCCAATTGTATATAAGTCGCTGCTGCGATTTGTTTTGTAGTAAGTTTGTTGTGTGTAGAGCAAGTCATAAATAGCGCTAATTGAAGTCGTCACTGTTTGCCTACGCTTACAAGTCATATATAATGTTAGTAAGGGTTGTTTGGGAATCGTAATGACTTGATGAACTTCGGCACCGCGACGAGGTGATTGGGTGGTGTTGGATGTAAAATTAAAATAGCATCCCACTTGCCTTGCTCATCACCGCCTGGCCGCTGATTATGTTTTGGGACATTCATGTCGTAATGAATGCAAATCCAACTCGCTACGAGTTGTATATAAATTGACAACTCATCATTAGGTATGCTATATATCAGTACAGCATTGTAATAAATGGAATCGCAATGACTTAGGAAAAAAAATGCAGCCCAATCCTCTTATCAGCATTTATGTAGGAAGACTGGAAAGGCATGTTTCATGGGTGGTTTAGAAAGCTTAAGTTTATATTGGTCAAAAAATTTGCGCTCTTCTCAAGGCAGATCAGTTAGTACAATGGTATGGACTTAGACTCACAATCTCGAGGTGCCGTGTTCTAGGCTAGGTGTCAACTTTTTTCATAGCTAATTTCAGACATCGTATTACATATCACCCGAAGTCGTATTATATTCTTTCGATTGATTATTTGGGACATCGTAATGATGATCATATGAAATCGCCAAATGTCGTCAGAAGCATGTATATGGCCTCCACTTTGGTTCGTATATAGCAGTTTTATGCAGTTTATATGATTAAAAAGGTTCTTATATAGTAGTGTATAACACAAATTATACATACCAAAATGTTTACTCACTCTTTGGCGAGCGTTCGTTCGAGACAGTCGCAACTTTTCGTTCGTCCGGTTTGTCTCCAGTTCGGTGGCTATTTTCGTGCTAGTGTTTCCGAGTGATTAAGTTTATTAAGTAATTATCCCTAGTGGGACGAGTGCGGTTGGCTAGGCCACAATTATTGCCGCAAAAGTTCGTTTAGTTTGAGTAAAGTTCACGTTTTCATTATATCACGTGGCGCATTGACCGACTATCGAGCACAGCAGTGCAGCACCCCCCGCATACCGCGCCGCTCGCGCGGCCGTGATCGACTTCTTCCAGTGAGTACCCAAGCTTATCGTCGTCGACAGCAGCAGCCCACCGAGAGAAGAGCAGAGAGCGTTGAACCGCCGCACACGACGACGGGCGCTCAGCAGCAGCTCGCTTCCTCCCTGTGCGGGCCATCCGATTGCTTGGACCTGTCGTCGTCGAGCCTGTGGCAAAACAGAGCACAAAGCTAAGTATTCAAAGTTACCCCTCGTTGTTCCCCCCTCTCCACTGACTCTTTGATTAGATTTAATTTGGTATATAAGCAGTTTTTTTTTCTCTTTTTTCCTCACTTTCCCTGTACAGTTAATTTTGTCCCTTGCTTTTTTTTGATTATTTCGTCCCCGTGATAAGTGTTAGTTTAAGATTTTTGAGTGCCCCGTGGTGGTAGTTAGCTGCCACAATGGGCGATGATGATGATGGCGGGGGTACATCGTACCGCATCAACGAAGCTTTGTTATTGGCATCGGATTGCTCGAGCCAACAAGGCGATTTAAATGCTAACCCCTTTGTCTCCCTTTTTTTTTTTTTTTTTTTCCTCCCCTGTTGGGGAAATTAAGCCACTGCGGGTTTGTCTCCCTTCACCCTGCTGCTTCTCCAATGGACACCAACAGCAAATCTGTTTCCACGTCCCCCCGCCTCAAGGCCTACCCTCCCGACTTTGGCGGGCCATATGTTGTTTTCTTCCGACCCAAAGGCAAACGTTTGAACACCGTTCAAATCAGCAAGGATCTGACTAAGCGGTATTCTTCCGTTGTCTCCATTGACATGGTCGGTACAGCTAAGCTTCGGGTGACAGTAGGCGACCGAAAACACGCTAATGAGATTGTGGCCTGCGAGTTGTTTACACTTGAGTACTTCGTTTACCTTCCGAGCGCGTCGATAGAGATTTCGGGGAAGGTCGCCGACGCATCTTTGACCTGCGAAACGATCATGCAAGGCTGTGGTCGTTTCCATAACCCTTCTCTACCTCCTGTCCAGATACTGGATTGCCGGCAACTGCATTCGGTATCCCAGGAGGGCGAGAAGAAGGTTTACACACCATCTGAAGAATTTTCTGTGACCTTCTCCGGATCTGCATTACCAGATCTGCTGGTGATTGGCAAACTTCGGCTACCTGTGAGGCTGTATGTACCGAAGGTAATGAATTGCATCAATTGCAAGCAGCTGGGCCACACCGCCCAGTACTGCAGCAATAAACCTCGCTGTGCAACATGCGGGGAGAGACATGTGGACGGTGCGTGTAAAACGCCGCCCAAGTGTGTTTATTGTGGTAGCGACCGTCCACACGATCTCAATGTTTGCCCGAAGTACATACAGCGAAAACAACATCAAAAACGATCGTTGCAGCAGCGTTCAAGGCGAAGCTACGCCGAAATGCTGAGAAAAGCTGCTCCGGTCGTTGAATCACGCAACATCTACTCGTCTTTGTCTCTCGATGATCAGGGCTCTGACTCTGAGGTCGGGGACGGGGTTCCCTTTGTTTTTAAGGGTGAAACGAGGAAACGGGTGAGGCTCCAGAGACCCACCAAAAAACCTCGGAATCTGCCTAGCAGTGACCCCCAACCCACCGTGACAAATTCTAAGAGTGTTAAAAAAGGTAACAATCGTTCACCTCCTGGATTCAAAATCCAAGATGAACGAGACTTTCCTTCGCTCCCGGGAACATCAAAAATCCCAGATGTCCCAATTTTTTCGACTTCTCAGCCAGAGGGACAGCATTCGGAGAACCAGGAACAACCTCTTGGTGCTCCGATGTTTACGCTTTCTGGCATCGTAGACATCGTCCTTAACTTCTTTAATGCTTCTGACTCAGTGAAGAGCATTGTCAAAGCACTTCTTCCTTGTGTGTCTCCTCTTTTGAAGCAGTTGGCTTCTAAAATGCCCCTCCTTGCGACATTCGTATCTTTCGATGGCTAATTTAACCACCGAGGTCGAAGATATGATTTCTGTGCTACACTGGAACTGTCGTAGTATCGTACCAAAATTAGACGCTTTCAAATTTTTAATTAACAATTTACAATGCGATGTTTTTGCGCTATCCGAAACATGGCTGACACCCGATGTAACCTTACCTTTTTCCGATTTCAACATTATCCGTCTTGATCGGTCCGACTCGTACGGAGGGGTGCTTTTAGGGATCAAAAAGCAGCACTCATTTTACAGAGTCGATTTTCAACCGATGACAGGCATCGAAGCCGTCGCATGTGAGGTGACAATCCGAGGTAAAACCCTCAGTGTTGCCTCCATATTAGCGTGGTTCAAAAAATCGTTTTTGCTCCACACCGCTCATTCGATTCCTAACCAGATTATATGCCTTCTCACAAAATTTGAGCTCATTTGGTTGAAAATTGAGACTGCACAAGCCCGTCAAAGTTTGTATGGGAATTACTATGGGAAAACGATGTTTTTCATTCAATCAACCGTACAATTTCCCCAAGTGCCCTAGTGGGTTAGTCGACCCTTTTTTTTAAAAAAAAAAAATCCAGAATCGAAATCTTTACTCATGATGGTTAAACTAATCGTCGGGCATCACTGCATTTTGCAGTGGAACATAGTAGCCATGATTTCCGGGTGCTATCTTTGGCGCCATATGCAGCAATGTTGCCTGCTGGGAAGCTGGAGGATCATAGCTAAAGTTTACCCAGTTGGATACAAATCGATAACTAATTAATGAGGCGTCCGATTTGAATGCGGTCTTCGGCAAAGTTGTAGCTGATATAGTAGCCTAGTATTACCAAGGGTCGACTAACCCAATAGGGCACTTGTGGAAATGCTACGGTCGATTGAATGAAAAACATCGTTTTCCCATAGTAATTCTCATACAAACTTTGACGGGCTTGTGCAGTCTCAATTTTCAACCAAATGAGCTCAAATTTTGTGAGAAGGCATATAATCTGGTTAGGAATCGAATAAGCGGTGTGGAGCAAAAACGATTTTTTGAACCACGCTACTCCATATATCTTCCACCGAGAACTGCGACATCTCGCAGGGATCTCTCCCACATCTGCTCGGCTATGCCTGAGCCACGGCTGCTCATGGGAGATTGGGGAACTGTACGATGACAGCCATTCATCTTTGATATATGACCTCTGCGACGACTTCAACATGACAATTTTGAACACCGGAGAAGTTACGCGAGTGGCACCTCCAGCTAAAGATGGCAGTCCTAGAGACAGCCGATTAGACCTCTCAATCTGTTCGAGCTCACTATCGCTGGAGTGTACATGGAAGGTTATCCAGGATCACCATGGTAGTGATCACCTTCCGATCGTTGTTTCTATTTCCAATGGTTCACGTCAACCTCCATCTATCGACATTTCCTACGACCTCACGAAACACATTGACTGGGGAAAGTACGCGGAAGCAATTATCGACGGTGAGCAATCGGTAGAAGTCCTTCCACCGCGGGAAGAGTATCAGTTTCTATCAGAACTGATCATCAGTAGCGCGCTGCAGGCACAACGTCGGCCAGTTCCAGGTCCTTCGGCTCGCAGGAAACCCCCCAATCCGTGGTGGGATAGCGAGTGTACAGAAATCTATCGCGAGAAATCCGCTGCGTTCAAAGAGTTTCGGAAACACGGTTCGGTCGAAAACTTTAAGCGGTACGTTTCCCTTGAAAGCAAGTTCAAGAACTTGATCAAGGTGAAGAAAAGCGGTTACTGGCGTCGGTTCGTCGAGGGTTTATCGCGCGAGACATCAATGAGAACTCTTTGGAACGTCGGGAGAAGAATGCGTAACGCGTCGTCGGTAAACGAGGATCGAGAAAGCTCTCCTCGGTGGATTCTCAAGTTCGCAAAAAAAGTTTGTCCAGATTCCGTACCCGTGGAGCGAATAATTCGTGATGTTTCCGAGAATAGGGACGACATGGATAGGCCGTTTTCGATGGTTGAATTCTCACTTGCTCTTCTTTCATGTAACAATTCCGCTCCAGGAATGGATCGAATTAAGTTCAACTTGCTTAAAAACCTCCCCGACGTCGCTAAGAGGCGCTTGTTGAACTTGTTCAATCAGTTCCTGGATAACAATATCGTTCCGGATGATTGGAGACAAGTGAGGGTGATAGCTGTTCAAAAACCCGGGAAACCCGCGTCGGATCATAATTCGTACCGTCCAATCGCGATGTTGTCTTGTCTACGGAAGTTGTTAGAGAAGATGATTCTCTCTCGACTGGACAAATGGGTTGAATCGAATGGCATGTTGTCTGATACACAATTTGGTTTCCGCAGAGGCAAAGGAACGAACGACTGTCTTGCGTTGCTTATTTCAGAAATTCAGCTTGCCTTTGCTCAAAAGCAGCAAATGGGCTCAGTGTTTTTGGATATTAAGGGAGCTTTTGATTCAGTTTGTGTCGATGTTCTCTCCGACAAACTACACGGAAGTGGCCTTTCACCAATTTTGAACAACTTTTTGTATAATTTGCTGTTTGAGAAGCAGATGAGTTTTGCTCATGGCGACTTGACAGTTTCACGAATTAGCTACATGGGTCTCCCCCAGGGTTCATGTCTAAGCCCCCTTCTTTACAATTTTTATGTTAGAGACATAGATGATTGTCTCATGGGAAATTGCACGTTAAGACAGCTTGCGGATGACTGTGTTGTTTCTATAACGGGATCAATAGCAGTCGATCTGCAAGGACCACTACAGGATACTTTGGACAAGTTGTCTACTTGGGCTCTCAAGCTGGGTATCGAATTCTCTCCGGAGAAAACTGAGATGGTTGTCTTTTCTAAAAAACACAAACCGGCAAAGTTTCCGCTCCATCTGATGGGTAAGACAATCACTCATAGCATGTCTTCTCAATATCTCGGCGTCTGGTTCGACTCCAAATGCACCTGGGGGAAGCACATTGTGTATCTGATACAGAAATGCCAAAAGCGAATCAACTTTATGCGAACTATTACCGGAACATGGTGGGGAGCACATCCGGAAGATCTGATCAGGCTGTACCAAACAACCATTCTGTCGGTTTTAGAATACGGTAGCTTCTGTTTTCAATCCGCGGCGAAAAAACACTTGCTGAAGCTTCACGGGTTCAGTACCGTTGTCTTCGGATCGCGTTAGGTTGCATGAACTCAACTCACACTATGAGTTTAGAGGTACTCGCTGGCGTACAGCCTCTGACAGACCGCTTTGCGGAGTTATCGTTCCGGTTCCTCATCCGATGCGAGGTTGTGAATCCATTGGTCATAGAAAATTTCGAAAAGCTGCTCGAACAGAACCCTCAAACTCGTTTTATGAGTGTGTACTACTGGTACATGACGCTGGAGGTAAGCCCATCTCCGGTTAACACCAATCGTGACAACTTCTCAAACTTCGACAGTTGCTCTGTAGATCTTGATCTGTCCATGAAGGATGAGATCACCGGAATACCAGAATCTTTTCGTTCCGTGTGTATTCCACAAATTTTTGCAAGTAAGTTCGGGCATGTTAGCAGGGACAGACAGTTCTTCACAGACGGTTCAAAAACCGATGATTCGAGTAGTTTCGGTGTCTACAACGAATTTCATAGCGCCTCCTACATGCTTCAAAAGCCATGTTCGGTATACATTGCTGAGCTAGCGGCTATATACTACACCTTAGAGTACATTCGCACTCTTCCACCTGAGCACTACTTCATTTTTACCGACAGTCTAAGCTCTCTGGAGGCTGTTCGGTCAATGAAACCGATGAAGCACTCAGCGTACTTCCTGAATGGAATACGCCAAGTCTTGAGTGCTTTGTCCAAACGCTCATACATTATCACCATAGCTTGGGTCCCTTCACATTGCTCAATTCCGGGCAATGAGAAAGCGGACTCTCTGGCTAAGGTGGGCGCTAGCGGAGGCGATATTTACGAGCGTCAAATCGCCTTCGACGAATTTTTTGCATTGGCCCGTCAGGAGACCTTGATCAGTTGGCAACACAAATGGAGAGATGGAGAGATGGGTAGATGGTTGCACTCAATCATTCCACAGGTGTCGAAGAAGCCATGGTTCAAAGGGTTGGATTTAGGCCGAGATTTCATTCGTGTAATGTGTCGGCTGATGTCCAACCACTATTTGTTGAATGCACATACCTTCCGTATTGGGCTCTCAGAAAGCAATCTCTGTGTCTGTGGCGTAGCTTACCAGGATATCGAACATGTCGTGTGGGGATGCAATGAGTATCGTGAGGTCAGATCTGAGCTGCATGAAATTCTCCGGGTCCGAGGAAAACAACAGAAACCCGTTAGAGAAGTGTTGGCAGGACTTGATTTGGAATACATGAACCTGATTTACCAGTTTTTGAAACGTGTTGATGTCAGAGTTTGATGTAATACGTTCTTTGTTTTCGTTGTCCGCCTTTTGGTTTTGTTGTTCGCCCCTGTCTGTCGTCACCCCCTCCCGTTTGTCCTCTTCTTGTCGTTTTCTACCGATAAAGTCCTTTCTTTTTTTGTTCCGTTACAGATATGGACAATTTGTCCCATCAATGTTTTAGTATAAGTTAGCAAATAATTTAGTTTTAAACCCATAAATCCCTCCTTCCCCATTTTTTTTTTCTTTCTCAATCCTTAACCTCGAAACAGCCGCGAGTACTTCGGCTTCCCAAACTAACATAGCTTAAGGCAGTAATAAATTGTAAAATTAAACAAAAGATTCCGGCTCAGTTATGCTCATGTGGCGCCCGAGCCTTCCAAATAAACGAATAAGTAAAAAAAAATGTTTACTGGGTTGAGCATGCCGAAGAGTTTCCCGATGCAGTAGATGCCATAAAATCCAAAGCCTCGGAGATGTGTCTCAAGCTAGACAAAAGCACTACCACGGAAGGTGTCTGGCCATTTGGCCGAATGCCGTTTGACCGAACGAGATGCGACGGCGATCAGACGTCAAACTCGTTTAGACATCGATTTTGACATTAACAGGGCTTTTTAGTTGGGTTTTGTGGTAATCCGCGAACATCCAACTATCGAGACGATACTTTTTCTTGTAATGCATAATACTAATATAGATGTAATTGTTTTCGTTTTGTGCATATAGTGAACTTTGGCTGAATCACGACCTGGTACTTGAAAGACAACCAACTGAAAGTTGTTTCACTAACTCTACTATATTAAGCTATTATTATGGCATACCTAACTATTTATAATTAATATCAGCTTCAATATATTCTAATGGACAGACATAACTGTAAATTTCATTCTACAGTGTGAAGCAAATTGTAACCAATTTGTTTATAGTTCTACTAGAACGACTATTTTTAAATCAGACATAAATGTGATACGAAAACTGATCTCAATTACATCCCATTCTGAAGTTCCATCGCCTGCGCGATTCCGACTACTTTGTAATGAATAGAATTATTTCATTTTATAGAGCCTGATTTATAGGTGCTTAAGCAGACTTAGCTGCCATCCGTTGACGTTTTGACTAATATTGAGCCATGTTTAATTTAATTACTACATCATTCAGTTAACGACGACTGAGCTCCACCGAGTCACTTTATCTCTTTCAGCACATAATCCGAACGACTGGACTGCGGGGTCCACATGTCTATTTGACATCACTTGGAGTGCACATGCAGATGTTTCTCTCTGCATGAACCCCATGCCGGGACCTAACTGACCGACCGTATCCATCTCAAGAGTCAAGACCCACACACACGCCATAGCAACAGCGCGACATTCCACGGCAGCTCAATTTGCCAAGCTTTGTTGGGGAAATAATAAAACTCTACGGTGAATAGGTGTGATTAATACAGTGCTTCACTTCGTTATGGCAATGATTTATAATTTGCTGCATGCATAAAGAGAGCCACATGCCACGGGTTTGTCTCATTATGCGATGTTCAAGTGCCCCATCCACGCCGTCACAGCCGCCGCCGCCGCCGCAGAGATCAACAGTTCACCCCGGTAGCACCCTTGGTAGCACCGATGGCAGTCAATGATCAGCCTCTTAATTTTAGCCTTTCGTGTGCTGTTCGTTGATCTGCGACTTTACCCGACGTGTTTATTAATATATTATGGTATGCCTGGCGTGGCATTCAGGTACCACACAATTGTATAATTTACCGAGTGGATTGCTCTATTTATACTGACCGGCAGTTAACAATCGTCTGATTTGATTAAAAGGAGAAACCAGAGTGAACTGAAGAATGATCTTTGGGTCAAAAATTATTCCAGGATATGCCATGATTTGCAATCATCCATTGAAAAATACTTTCTGAATTACTTTCACTTTGTTGCAAACCGTAAGATAATCTAACTACAAAGAAAATATGTTTTGTGGACAAGATAAACTCTTTATAATTTAACATCTTGATGACACGAGATGTTTTAATATTATTTGGCGCAACGTCAAATATTTTTTTTTCCAAACATGGTCTCGCTAGTTTTTGAAGGTTTTCCTCGGGAAATTCAAAATTCCATTTATAGATTATAATTACTTTTAAGCATTGAAGGGTGTAGATCACAATATTTAAATTTTGTTTTAATAACGACACTTTACTACCAGTGGTATTGACTTTCGTGTACACTACATAGTAATATAGTTACCTATTGCTTTGGCATATCAGATTTTGTAAAATATTTGATTATCTTTATGAGATGTACCTGAAAAAAGGAGAAAAAAAAGATCAAATTAGAAATAAGAAAATGGGAGAAAAATAGCATTCTGTTAATAAACGAGACAATAATTTAGTTGCAATGCCTTTCCAATTTCTACTTCACTCGCTTTATGCAAAGTTTGTGTTCTGAATGGGGCACGTTCTGTGTAGTATTGGATTTGTAGTAATGAGCTAAATTTTGGTATGGTGAGATGGTCAATTCTCCGTTTCTGCAATGAAATGGTGCAAATAGCGTGTATTATGATTCCTTGCCTAATTTGATGCTGTTTGAGCAAAAAATTTTGATAACTATGTTGTTTATGTTGCAAGAAATGGAGAAAACAACAACACTGTTGCCCAAAGTTTAACAGCATCAAATTAGGAAAGGAATAATAATACACACGCTTTTTGCACCATTTCATTGCAGAAATAGAGAATTGACCTTCTCACCATACTAAAATTCAGCTCATTACCACACATCTAGTACTACACCGAATGTGCCCCATTATGTCCTGGAATGGAAGTATAATACACGGAAAAAACAGATTACCTAAAAATACGTTAAAATAACGCAAAAATAAGTAAACCGCTTGAACTTTTTACCCAGCAGTGGGTTGTTTCCTCGCTCTCCCGCTCGCAATGCATAATGGGCCCAGAGCCGTATTTACGAAGACAAAAATGTTTGTGCCTAAACCTTAAGTTTTAGATACATGCTGTCTTTGAGGAAGTTTCGTCATATTTTTTTACCTTTTTTCTCATCATTGTGAAATTATGCTGGTCCCTCTAGTTTAGCTGATCCAAACATCTGGCTTTTTGTAAGCGTACATAAAACTATTAAAATAACGCCGTCTTTCCGGAAAGTGATTTTCCGGGAAATGTCATAGAATCGTCCACTCTGATCATAGAGCTCGAACCCATGCTCAGCATTAATATTAAAAAATAAAATAACGTAGTATGGGAAAATTTAAAGTTAATCAGATTCGATCAGATCTAAGTTTGTTAAGTGCCATTTGAGGTCCAAAACAATTGTGCATAATTTGGGCATAATTGGATTAGCCTACATTTTGCGCATCGCGATTGAAGTTTGTAATGGATTTTACATTATTTAAAAAAGTCTCGTACAAATTTCAAACGCGATGCGCAAACTGTAGGCATAGCCGATCGCAACTCTATGACCCACGCAATTGTACAAGCACTACGGGATCAGTTTTATATCTCGGCTGATATACGATCGACCTCCGGGCTCTGTTCTATGGAATCGCAACCTGAAAAATCTATTCACTGCAATGGACCCTGCGGAAAGGCTTTCCACTTTACATGAGTTGAATTTACCAAATCTCAATTCTCATCCATCACGGCAAACATCGGATTTCTGTGGTTTTGCACATTTTGCCGTTTGAATTTCGATCCTGCTAAGATTGTGATAAGATCATAATGAAAGCTCTGCATAAGTTGTTAATCCGAACGGGCTCAATGGGCACTCGGCTAGGAAATTACGGCGAAAACCTGTGAAAGATTGACAAGACTTTATATGGAAATCAGTCTAACTCAAAGTCATACTTCATTTATGCATCGTAACGATGAGCTAGTTTTAGACGATACCATCGGTAATTCAGAACATATCCCCCGATCGAGTGAAGAAACTTCTTTCTTCGAGGTGCTCGATGAAGTGAACAGCTCTATTGCAATTGCACATATGTCAGACAAACTCGTTATCGGATCCAATAAGCGGGTTCAGATCCTCACCAGTCGTCCGGAATCGTCCAAGAACACAACGAATAGCACACGCATCGATGTTTCAACGCCGGCTATTTCCACACAACCTATGAAATCTCCTACTGTTGGCATTAAGCCAGCACACCTCGAGGGGATGCTGTCCCTTTTGAGGCTAAAAGACTGCTTTGAAAGTTGCAAGTGGTTCCCAAGCTGCAAACGATCTCCGTCCTAGCCAGATCAAAGTGAAGATGAAGTAATACGTAAAGAAATAAGTTATGGATATCTTTAATCTTCATTCGTCCGTTGTCAAAGTAAACAAGTTAGTTTTTCGAGAGAGAAGTATCGATGATCTTTCTCTTGGGTTATTTGAAGCTGCGTTTGCAAATCTGTTTCAAGTGCGGTAGGAGATTCCTTTTATTGGCCGGAAGGAGTCTCTGTGAGGATGTTCGAGCCCAACCAAAAAAAATACAATTTGCTGGGCGGCTTCCGAACACGGAGTAAAATTTGTTGTACGACGCGATGTTTCATTTCGCCGATCCCATGGGAAGCACGTACTATGGAAGCTCTGGAGCCCACTCACACAGTCCAGGCCATCCAGCCTGCGTTCTTCAGACGTCCCGGTCTTGTGCTTGGGTTAGATGAAGGGGTCTTCCAACACGTGCTTACAGGCAAGTAACACCAAACAAGAATTTTCCTGCTCTGAAGACATTCCAATTGATAGCTATGATGGAACAGCAAACCAAACTACGTTCATTAACCCCTTCGGGACGACTTTTTTCACCAACCTCGCCGCTGTAGAATGCGTCTGCGAGGTGCAAATGACCCAACCGTCCTAAAAGGGTTAAACCACGATCAACCAGTTTCTGATGACGAAACCTTGCAGTACCCGGGACGCACAACGTTTAGTGCTTGGGTCGAGTGAAGGGACCTTCCGACCCTTGCTATCAGGCAAGCTATAATATCCGAACTGGCAGCTTGTGGATCGTTCCTACTGACCAGCAACCGGAACGCACAACGCTTAGCCCTGAATCCCCTTCCAGCCTGCGCTCTTCAGTCGGTCGTCCCAGTCCTTTGATTGGGTCGGGTTGAGGAGTTCTCCAGCCTGTGCTGTCAGGCAGATATTAACCAAATATGAACGACGGGAATGCGATGTCCAGCTTTTCTGATGCACAGAACCCAGCCCAAACCATGCACGAACCTCCACCAAAGTTACGGGTCGAAAAATATCGCTCCTCTTTCCTCAAATCACGCCAGTAGCCATTAAATCCGTCAGGTCCATCCAGATTGAACTTTTTCTTGTCACTGAAAATGATCTAAAAATACACAATAGACCATTGCTGTTTATTATTGCAATTTGTGGTAATATTGTTATGACACAGCTGGAGTACATCTCAACACAATAGGTCCTTCTTTCAACTTACCATGTTCCACTGTCGACTCATGTTGGTTTTTGCAAAGTTCAATCGTCGTTCGATGTGGGAAAGGGTGAGTTTTGGGGCTTTCGTCTTTTTGGCCCTTTTTATGTACGGACTTTTGATCAAAACCTGGCGAATAGTCTCCCGACAGACGCTCAAATTGAGTTCCTGCTTAATTTGTGCCAACGATTTTTGAGAATTCGAAGCGATTCTAACGATTAAACGTTTCTGGCGGTCAGAGACCTTGGACTTGTGATGTTTTTTCGCTGTTTTACCATAACCAGTGGGATTTTTCAAGTTTATTCAGCACGACGTGATGCGATCGGCCGATTCGACGAGCTATTCCTCTGATCCCAACATTTTCCTGGTAGAAAGCTTCGATTTCACCTTTTTCCTTCTCCGAAAGTAATTTTCCTCTTGGCATGGTGATTGTTTACGTCGTTAAACCTCGAAACTCACAATAAATGCAAATGGATCTATCTAAACTGGACAACGAAAAATACGATTAGGTGACTGTAAACACTAGCGCTGTAATAATCAGCTGATATCATGCATTCATTTGTCTGTTTACACCAATACAAACATAATGCAATAGGGTGTGCCAAAAACACAACATTTATAACTTTTAAACACATGACATGCAGGGTGGTTCTAAGCAAACTGGACGCAGTGTATATCCGCCCTGACGAAATTTTGTCTGAGAGATCTTTAGCCATCACGTTTAATCGGGTAATACCGACCATCACAATCAAGGAAGTTTCACATCCACTCTCGGGGCGCACAACACGCGGTACTACGGAAGCCCCGGAGCCAACCCACACAGTCCAGACCCTCCAGCCTGCGCTCATCAGCCTTCCCAGTCCTGTGCATGGGAGGGGGAGGGCAATGGCAGCTTCCAGCCTTCGCTTCAGGGCAACTACTGCCAAGCTACGAACAACATCCGCTCTGTTGAGTTTCCTTCTCGCAGTTCCAGCGAACTTGCTGAACACGTTCCGGAAATGGTGGAATCAGTATACTACCAGTATACTACTGCTGTTTAAGTAATATAGCACTAAGGTGTGTTGTGGAAAGCGAGGTGCAGCAACCGGAATATGATGTTGAACCGAACCGACTAATTTGTTTGTTTCGCCGACGACATTGATATCAGCGGCAGAACATAAGGAACGGTGATGAAGCTGTTCATCCACCTGAAACGCCAATCGTTGTCGGCGTGTATGAGAACGGTTTGTAGTGAGGAAGAATGTACCATGAGCTCGCTGCACTTTGCGGTGAACCCAACATCTAGATAAGGTCGCTAAATTCGGAAGGTAACGTTGAGCAGGGCATGTTGTTGGAGAAAATAGCAAGATTGTTGGACATTCCCGTGGTAGGAGAGAAGCAAATTTGTGGCGTAAAATTGTGGGCTTGGTTTCATCAATATGAAGATATTGAACTAAATAAAGGAATAAACACCGGTCTCGAGGCAAGAAAACCTTATCGTTCGCCAATGCACGATTTAACATAATTCATAGAAAATAATGCTGCATGTGCTAATAATATTTATGAAAACAAATAACATGTAAAAACAACGTTACATAAATTAATGTCCAGGAAAACCGTATTTATTCAAATGAATGAGCATGCATTACTAGAACCAGCAAATTTCATCACGACAATCACATGATTCTAAATATATATTAGCCTTGTACCTTGATCCAGATACCATCACCGTCTAATCGACAGCCTGGAGGTTCGCTGTTCATCTTCTATTTAAATCTTTCCCTATCGACCTCACTAAGGCAACTAGGGATTACATGAGACCTACGCGTACTTTTCATTATAAATTCGAACAAGCATCTTTAATCATAGGTCTGTCAAACCGTGGGGACAGAGTGGAGGGAAGGTTCCTGCTGTCAAGAAAGTGTCCACCTGCAGACGCACGTCCTGCATCTTAAGTAGGTATGCAAAGTTCTGCATGCGGGTATCAATCATCGTGGCTTGTGGGCTAATGACAAATGATTTTAGGCCCCCGGCGGCGACGTGTTAAAGCGAGACTGATGAATGGATGAAAGCAATCGTTAATCGGCGAGACTGTTTGCTGTGGCGAGTAATCTCGATACCAGTGGGGGGGTTAGACAACTTACACTAATCAGAAAGGTACATGCGACAAGTGTCGTTGGCGGCGGCGGTACAGATTTCGTGGAACGGCATACTTAACAAACGAGACACGCTGACTGTTATTGAAGTGGCATTTTCCCGTTGGTTTTGATTGATGACGGATGCATCTTCTCTATGCATTGAATAAGCTTTTTTTACTGTGGTGAGCGTACGAATGTTCTTTGAATGAAAATTAATTCACATACTATTGAAGCTTCTGGATACCGCAGTGCCGTGAAAAATTGTTTACATTCAACCCACCTTTTGCATAAGGGGAATTTTTGACCCAAACCGTACATTACGTCAGCTAGCTGTTCCCAACGTGATGTATTTGGAGGGTTCATCAATTTTTGGGAAAACATCCTCAGAATATCTAATACTAATATTTTCAGATCGATTTTCCTAAAACGGCCTGCCATACTAATGATTAAAAAATCCCGTACCAAAACTCGACAGCAATCATTTGTAAAACCAAGATATTGCAGACAACATCCCAAATTGGACTACCACACTTTTTTGGCACGCCTAAAAAGTGTGATTAAAGTGCACATCTGCCTCAGATCGACTCGACGTCTTCGGTGCACTTATTCCTCCATTTACAAGGAACAAGTGCGCCGAAGACCTCAACTCGATCCGACGTGATCCTGCACTGCAATCACACTTTGAAGGCGTGTGCACACTATTGTGTCAGTCCAATTTGGGGTGCAGTCAACAATAACATATGCACAACAATTATGTCTTCCAGGGTACTAGGTGAGTGGTGGACACATTTACTATTGTGCTGTTGTCAGTTACACATACAAGGGGACATAATCTTATTCACTTGTATTTAAATTCCGGATGGATCTGGGGAGATAGAAATATGAAAGGTGGTCCTTTGAGGAGCACTTGAATAGCGCGGTCTACGCAGGCACAGGAAACAAAGACAGCAACTGTGAAAACGACTACATCAGTACATCAGAAGACGGTAATGAACCAACTCTCACGTTGCGAGACGTTTAGCGGTGAGTGTCAGTTAATGCACTAAGAAAGTTAAACTTATTAAGATACGCCCTAGAGGATTTAGCATATGACCTGGACCATGGTAGAGATCGACCTCCATGAATTCAAGTATTCAAGCAACGCGTCCATTTGACGATCGGAGAATGGTGTAAGGCGGCCGAAATTGAACCACGAGTTCTTTGCAGTCACTCGTAAACTCAGCATCCACAAGGTGACCAAAGCCGGATTGAAGTCAATTTCTCATTTTTTCAGTTTTTCAATGCTGTACGTTATATCGAAGCAAAATGTACGTTATATAGAATTCGTTATATCGAGGGTACGCTATATCGAAGGTAGGTACGTTATACCATCGAAGATAACCTGTAGTTCCACTTTATTCATCGCTGAAATTTTCTTCAAGCTACACAGCACAGCATTACTTTATCATAAGGGTATGCGGTATGGGATTTTTTCAAAGCGAAACGAAACGAAACGATATGTGCAATTTCTGATGCAATGCGGTACGAAACGAAACGAAATTCAAAAATGTTTCGTGAGATCGATACGAAATCAGAATTCACTCGGTATTTTTCGAAACGAAACGAAATTTTCGAAAAAGTTGCGCGGAATTTTGCAGTTATATCAAATTGATCAGGAAATGGATGCTGCGTGTTTGCACTTTTTTTCTAGCGGTGGCGTGGTGGTGTTTCCGTTTAGTCTCATCTTCAAGACTTTATTTGCTACAGTTCCATTTATAGGTTTGTTGTTGGAGCTGCTGTTTTTCTACCGTTTCTCACATCAAACCCGACATTGGATTTGTCTTCGGTAAGCTAAAATGCTAAAATAATACATTTATTAGAATGAACATTAGACTGGGTCAACAAAGTCAATTTTTCGAAACAAAGCTTTTTCGATTCCTTTTAGCGTTCAAAACAACTGAGCAAAATTTGGGAGTGATTGGTTGCTTCCCCGTATTCCGCATTGCGATTGAAATTTGTATGCAATTTAGTATGGGAAAACGTACTTTTTTGCATTTTTTTGCAAATTGAAATTTTTCGTCAAAAACGATCTAATTAATGAAGTTGAAGTATAGCCTAGGATATGCCGAAAAATTTTGCCGAAGACCGCAAAGTGATCCGACACAGGGTCGTGCAATTTCGAAAGGAAAACATGACGTAGGGTAAAAGGGTATTATACGCCCCACCGGGGCAAAACGCCCCCCTTCATTTTCTAGCGATTCAAGCGCTTTTTGCATGCGGGATCGATTGGAAATCTTAAATATTGATGATTAACCCTAAAAGGGATACCTTCACGGTCTCAGTTTCGTCACCTCGCTGAGTGTGTTCCATCAAAGACGAGCTCTGAAAGGCGCCTGGGGTCCAATGGACCCCAGGTATCCCTTTTAGGGTTAATTGCCATCAAGCTGGTCCGTTAGTTGATTGGTATAGAAAAGCAATAAAAATATCAAAAAGTCTGAAATCGAGGTTTTTAGCGTAATATTTTACCTCTTGCAAGCTGCCTTCATTGTAAACGAAGCTAGTTCTGTTCGCTTATGTTATTTTGCAACTTTTATGCAGTTAAACACTTGCTAAAAGGCCCTCTTAGCATAAGCATGTGGTAGAATTATCCCGTGGTACAGTTTTATCACGGGGCTGGACGTTTTTCTTTTGATGGGGCGTATTGCCCCGTTTGTTTTGATAAGGTAAATTTTGGAACGTTTTCGGAAAACGTTTCAAAGCTTCCATAGCCGCCCCTCCAGAGGTAAAGTTCTCATGCAACACTTCACTGACTTTAGAAACAACGATTTGCAGTGGACAATAGATGGAATAAGCTGCCAATTTTAGATATATTGCCATTTCTGCTTAGGGGGGGCATATTATACCTGTTTACCCTACGACGACTGTAGCAAATCGTTTCCCATGCGAACGGACTGCTGTGATGCTTCATCTCTCACCCAGCAACACACTCGTTCGTTGCTGCTACAGAAACAAGTGTGTATGAAACATGGGATGATACACTTGGATTTTCGTTTCGTTTATGAGTCATTGAAATAATTCAACATGCTAAAACACTATTTAAACCACATTTTTAAATAGTGGTGCACGCCAATAGAATGATAAGTATGTTTTATGAAAGAGGATAACAAATTCGACCACTTAAATCCAACTAACCGGCGCCCATAACCATTGAGAGACTAGCGCGCACCAGTGAGACACTAATGCTCTGACGGGTGAAGCACAAGCAATGCGACCGGGTGGGAGACTACCGAGTGCTACGATGAGTGGAAAAGTTTTTTTTAACGACCGAGTCATTAGAAAAATGTATGAAACACTTGAAGTGACTCATTCAAATGTTGCATGAAAGTGTATAATTGAAACGAAATTGTACGCCCCTGATCCGACACTTGTGAAAAAAGTTATAACGTGCTGGTGGTGCTTAACAAATGACATGTAAAAGAATAACATCAATAATAAAATCTCCTTTTTTGACTTAAATTACCAGGCGAATAACTTTTTTCACAAGCGTCGGATCACTAAATTCCATACAAATTTCAATCGCAATGCGGAATACGGGGACGCAACCAATCGTTCTCAAATTTTGCACGGTTGTTTTGGACGCTAATATAGATTGAAAAAGCTTTGTTCCGTGTTGATGCGATCAAATTTAAAGTTTCTCCATACAACGTTGACCCACTCTAATGAACATATACATGAAAAATAGAACTACTCACAAATTCGGTTATCTAATTAGGAAACACCTCCTCACAAAACTAACAATTGAATTCCTATTCGCATACATCTTATGCAGAATGAATGACTAGGGGTGTTCAAACATAATTTGATATGTCTAAACATTTTAGATAAGTACCCAACTTTGCGTAACAAGGGTAGAGTACCATTTGGGCCCTGGACCGATTCTGACCACTTTGAGCTGTAAGTCAGCCAATATTGTACCAATTTACTTAGAGTTTTGCACATCTCATTGCGTAAAAAATCAAGTCATTTGGTTCAAAATTTTTTGAGCTGGAGCGCAAAGTGCCCAAATGATCTCAGATATTTTTTATATATATTTAGCAACACATATTGAAAATTTCAAAATTTACTCAAGATTACTCCAATGACTTAAGATCACACCAATGCGTTGCATCATTGTGATGATGCTATAAGATGTTCCAACTACAAATAAGCCACAAACTTCAAACCAACCGTTACCTTCACTAGATGTGTAGCTCAAAGAAATCAATTGCTTCATTAGGTGAAATCAAGAATAAATGCTGCGTATCCAATGTATTCTATGCAACCTTCAAAGAAATGATAGATGATGAAATTTATCAGAAAATACCCTGTAAAACTCGCAAAGAATGCTTACGAAATATATGCGGTAATCATTGAAGCATCCACAAACTCGATCCGCAATCCGCAAATTACAAAAATATAAATGCAATCATCTTTAGATATAAGGCCAAAAATTCTACCAGAACTTCCGGAAGTAGCAGCTGCACGAGGAGCCGCTGCGGGTGTGAGTAACAGCACTATATCGGATCATTCGTATTTACAGTGTATTACACTGTGGCATTGTCTAATTGAAAAGTGTCGTATTAAAGAGTGATGAATACACAGGGTTTGACAGGACATGAAATAGCAGCTTTTTTTGATAACATAATATTCGATTTGTAAGAACATAGCCTCAGATCATATTTTAGACAACCGGTAGTGTCCCGAAACCAGTTTTGGGTGTCCCACTGGAAGTGGTCAAATGTAAAAGTGATCTATACCCTAGATAAGATAAAGCTAATCGTGTTTTTTTTAGGTAACCTAATGCACGTTTGCAATGAAGTAGTCTCAG
This sequence comes from Aedes albopictus, assembly GCF_035046485.1. Lineage (NCBI taxonomy): Eukaryota > Metazoa > Arthropoda > Insecta > Diptera > Culicidae > Aedes > Aedes albopictus. The sequence continues at coordinate 187,116,103 of NC_085136.1, read as the reverse complement.
ACAAGGTCTCAGACTATATTAGGGAGATCCGGTAGTGCTCTGGGTCTGGAACCTGTTCCGGCACCGCGTCGAAAGTATCCAAATGCGATACATCACATCATGGTTTTTTATTAACCAGAGGAACGGTTAACTAGAAAATAGGCTCATACCACATTAGAGACTGCCGGTAAGGTGGCACAACCAGCGTTTGGTACTTCGCCGGAACTACGAAAGTAAATAAAATCAATGCAAGCGATTAAACCCACATACAAGCAGACGTCTCACTATATTTACTACCTAACGTTCTTGTTTTCAACGGTCAATAAAATATAGCATAAAATGTGCAGAAAAAATGTTGTCGTAGATCACAACCAATCTGATCTGTGATTGTGTAAAAACTTATATCCTAGCTTGTTAGCATCGTCTTGATATTGATCAGCCTCCAGTTTTAGTAAAGGTGCTCAAGCAGTCAACTGAGAAGTCTGATATTATTCAGCTCTGCTTATATGTTTAACATAACGTCGGACTATGAGCCATCAATAAGTTTCAAGTCAATTCAATGATGGCTTCAATAAAATGCTTGCTTTTCTTAAAACAATATCAGGATTCAGGAACACTTTGACTTACGTCGACGGAAAGATAGCACATATTCGGCGAGAAAGGCACTATCACCACTAGGTGGATTAATTTGGTTTTTTTTTTAATAAAAACGTCGTAGAGAAACCGCGTTATTTCAAAAACCGTCTTTAAAAAACGCGTCATTTAAAAAAAAACATGCTGTGTGGTTGCGCTAACAGGTTCTTTGTCACAGCTTTCAGCTGAAGAATACACTGCTTTTTTGTGTATTTTGCAACCTTACAAAACGTACTGTCACACTTAGAAAAATTACAGGCTTCGGTAATATTCTACCGAAATCTCAACCATTAAGTTTTGTTTACCGGAAAAATTCTGTAAAGTGGGCAACATTTACCGAACTTCGTTAAAGTTTGACAGATAAACGATAACATTTTACCGAAATTTTGTAGTTTTTCTACAGAATTTCGGTTAAAATCCATTATCGAACACTCAGCAGTTAAGATTTCGGTAAAAATTACCGAACGTGACTAGTACGTAGTAGCTATATATCCCGCTTAAAGTTTATTTTAACAATAATGTTCATATCTGACAAGCCGTGTTGGTATGCCAACAGTTTCTCTATTACAGCTTTTAGCTGTAATGTTTTTGCCTTTCTCGTACACTAAGTGTACTGGAAAGGCTATATGTTCACTCCAAAAATGACTTTTTGTTAGAAAGCCCGGAGGGTCGAGACACATATACCAATCGACTCAGCTCGACGAATTGAGGTGATGTCTGTGTGTGTGTATGTGTGTATGTGTGTATGTGTGTGCGTGTGTGTGTATGTGTGTATGTGTGTGTACAAAAAACTCACATCACTTTTTGGCAGTAAACCTCAACCGATTTTAATGACCGACGGTTCATTCGACGCGGCATACAGTCCCATTGTTTCCTATTGAAAATGGTTCGGATCGGTCCAGCCGTTCCGGAGTTATGGTCATTTAGGTGTTCCGGATCGGTACCTCTGGGAGGGACCAGACATGAAAATGCAACAAACTCATTCATGCGACATATCAAACCACGGCATTTTCGATCATCTGATAAATGGAAAGCAGGAAAATAGTCTCAGACCATATCTGAACCGGTAGTGTTCCGCAACCGGTTCCGGATGCCCCGCTGGAAGTGGTCAAATATAAAAGAGAACCAAATTCATGCTTGCGACACATCAAACAGCGGCATTTTCGGTAACCTGATGAACAGTTAGCAGAAAAATAGTATCAGATCATGTCTAAACCGGTAGTGTTCCGGAACCGGTTCAAGATCCCAACTAACAATTGCAAGTCACAAACAAGCAAGCTTGCTGAATTGTGGCTTAATAATGGTAATGATAGCTGAACTAAAATTATGCTCAACACGTAACTGTTTAAATGATTTTTCAATTGAGAAAATAGTCAATGTTCGACTTCCCTCATCGGTATCAACAATGATAAATTAAAACACTTTTCAAAAGTTTAACAAGAAATTTATTCGACAAGCATTGATTCTTTAACAAAAGAGTTTAACAAAACATTTGTCTGCATCTTAATAAGCTGATGAATCGATAAGCATATGCTCCTGAACAATGTGCTTTTCACTTGTCAAATAAACGACTTCATCCCGTCATAGTTTAACTCGGAACTTTGTTCGGATTATGGGATAAATCATGGCTAAAACTGTTTAGACAACCAAGTTATTAAAGAACCAAAATTTTAAGCGAATCACATAAAATAAAACAGAATAGAATTATGTAGTTCAACATTGAGTGCCAAGAGACGTAATCAACGTAAAAATGAGGCATTTATTTATTATTATTAGTATGTAACAAGATATCTTGTAAAATGGTTATTATATTTTTTTATCTTCCGCAGCAGTTCGATTGTACGGGACGCTTGGATCGATGCATTTGATATTTCAGTGCTGTCGTGTTTACTGAATATTGTTCCCACAGTCACCTAGCTAATCAAACAGCATTCAGAAATCGACAAATTTCAAGTATCCCTAAAAATCCTTTTCACATTAATAAAAAAAAAAATAATAATAATAAACATCCTTATGCGCTATTTATTGAACATAATATCAAGATTCCATGACAAAAGCATACATAAAAAAAATGCTTGAAGGATCTTCGACTGAGCATGAGTAGATTACCTGAACAGATGCTGTGAATGCACCACGTCCAAGGCCATACCGCACCATCTATTGTCATACATTTTAAAAGATCGATTTTTAAAAATAAAAATAAAAACATATTCATATCGCAATTAGTACGTCTGGAAACAATATCTTCAATAAAGACCAACACTTTTTGGCCGCATTCGATACAAGTTTCTCACCGTGCGATAAAAATACTGACTGCGAAATCAGAATGGAAAACACGTGTTTTTGGCTTAACAGCTGTTGAAGTTGAGGCGTTGTTCAGTTGATTAGCACGTGCTGTGCTAATTCACCACTGCTGAACACAAGTTCAGGAGTGATCATTATTGAGTCATGGGAAGATTATGTTTTGCTTTGGGTGCTGCATCTCACCATCTCTAGGATGGCGCAGATAGGAAGGCATGCGGCTGGCAATCGACAGGTCTCGAGTTCTAATCCGGATTTAGGTAATTTTATATGTAATTCTTATTTCATAATAGGTGTTCTCAACATGAGAGCAAATAATTACTCTCGTGAGAATTCAACATTTTTGCATTTTATTTATTTTCAGTATTTTTTGCCAAAGCTTAATAACAACTTTCTTGTACAGTTGTAAAACGCTTTGAACAACAAAAAATTAAGTTGCTGCACAACATTATGCTTTATAACTTCTCCAAATTTGTGTGAACAAAACCCGAACATAGGTTGTACGTGAAAATAATTCAAATGTTATTCAACATTATGCTGAATTAATTCGTCATAATGGTGCCTGTTAAATGAGTGATTGTTAGTTGGGATGTCTCGCCGGAAGTGGCCATACACAAAAGAGAACCATACTCATGCATGCGACACATCAAACCACAGCATTTTCGATAATCTGATGAACGGTAAGCAGGAAAATAGTCTCAGACCATATCTAAACCGGTAGTGTTCTTGATCCGGTTCCGGATGTCCCGTCGGAAATGGCCAAATATAAAAGAGAACCAAACCCATGCATGCGATACATCAAACCGTGGCATTTTCGATAACCTGATGTACGGTAAGCAGGAAAATAGTCTCAGACCATATCTGAACCGGTAGTGTTCCGGAACCGGTTCCAGATGTCCCGCCGGAAGTGGCCATACACAAAAGAGAACCATACCCATGCATGTGACACATCAAACCACAGCATTTTCGATAATCTAATGAACGGTAAGCAGGAAAATAGTCTCAGACCATATCAGAACCGGTAGTGTTCTGGAACCAGTTCCGGAAGTGGCCAAATATAATAGAGAACCAAACCCATGCATGCGACACATCAAACCGTGGCATTTTCGATAATCTGATGAACGGTTAGCAGGAAAATAGTCTCAGACCATATCAGAACCGGTAGTGTTCCGGAACCAGTTCCGGATGCCCCGCCGGAGGTGGCCAAATATAAAAGAGAACCAAACCCATGCATGTGACACATCAAACAGCGGCATTTTCGATAGCGTGATGAACGGTTAGCAGGAAAACAGTATCAGACCATATCTGAACCTGTAGTGTACCGGAACCGGTTCCGGGGGGTCCCGATGGGTGAATGCAAACTTTTTAAGGAGTGATAGAGGATCAACAATAATTCTTTACTTTGCTTGTCTCAAACTGGCTATAACTTGAAAATGGTCAAACTTATCGCAGCTTTTTAACCCTCATTCGGAAGTTTATTGATTTTTCTACACACCTAGAAAAAATCATGTAATTTTAGGTGTCCTGAACCTGACATATACAAGTGTCTTCAAAGACACACATTTAGAGGTCAAAATATGTATATTTACGTCTCCTAGGACTTATATTTTCTTAGCGTCTAGCAATCGCTAGAAACGATCTAATAAATAAAACATATAAAAGTATAATATCAACATGCCTGGATTCGAACTCAGGATCTGCTGATAGTGAGCCACATCTCTTACCTCTCGGCTATTTCACCGAGCTGGAAGGTGGTAGATGAATGTGATACTGATTCTACGTTTCTGGTGAAGTGGATTTGTTGACATCTAACGCAACTAACCAGGACTTACATGATGCGCGTAGAATTGAGTTCAATTTGTGATTCAGTCTTGGAAATGTTTACGTTCATGGATGTTTCTGTCTCGTGCAAATTTCAGAATTTTTAGGTGTATATCAAATACAGATCTTTCAATCTATTGGTTTAGTTAAATATCTTAATTTTCTACAGCATTTAGGCTCGAAAATATTGTTTTGCCTTTATCGTACACCGAAGTGTACTGAAAGGCTATATGTTCACTATACGGCTATATGGCGTTTCAAAATTCAAGATGACGGAAAACTTCAGGATGGCAGCTATTTAATGGAGGTTTACGCTCTAAAACCGTTCAATATGGGTATATTTGGTATGGGGAAGGCAACCGGAGTTCAAAAATAGCTACCAGAATATCCAAGAAGGCGTCCCAACATTCATAATGGCGGCTGTTTAATGGAGTTTTGTGCTCTAAAACCATTCAATATGGGTGTATCTGATATAGGGAAGAAGTCTGGAGTCCAAAAATAGCGACCAGAATTTCCAAGCTGCTGGACATAAATCCTAAATGGCGGCTCAAAATTCAAGATTGCGGCTGTTTTTTAAGAGTTCAAGGCTCAAAAATTAAAAACCAGATAAATGATATGATCTCTGATGCCATGAAATGGATTTCTGTTAAACGTATGAAAGTGCGATATTCATCAACATGTCACTTGAGTTGTGTTGCAATGTGTTTTCGAAGGCACGAGAAAGGCACCATCACCGCAAGGTGGATTAATTAGGGTTTTTTATCTGTATTAACGAGATTTTTAGCCCTAGGCTAGTTCATCTCGGGACCCACGCTTTACTTCCCTTCCGAAGGAAGAACTCACATTTTTTCGAGTTTGTCGGGAGTGGTCTAGCTGTAATGGTATCGCATAACGGCTTTTAAAACGCTGCTGGCTTGTGGGTTTGTCAGTACTACGAATTGTCTATACAGTACAGTAGCAGCTGTTTCGTTGGTGGGGGCTCCTATTAAATTTGTTCAAGTTTTCACATCTTCCGGGAAATCTCTCGGAGTTGGAATAGAGTGCAGTAAAGGCAGCCACAGAAGTTAGAAAGTAAGTCACAGTGACTTCTGCGCAATAAAAACCTACGCTGCCGTGACTTTTCTGTGACAAGTGTGTTACTTGGGAGGAGATTGTGATAGCGAAAAGGAAGCCATTAGGATCTTGGAGATCCTCAGTGGCGCCTAGAATCGGCCATTTTCCCAAGTGATCTTTAGTCCTTTATAAAAAAAAAACATACAAGAAGTGAGCGATATATCTGAAGATCAGGTGTGAGAATCAGGCCGAAGATCAATGAACGCTCATTCTCCGACAGCTGAGGAACTCCCTATTCAGATAGACGGCAAAAGTCGCATCAAACGAGAAGTAGGAGACGGAAAGCGAAGATTAGCAAACGCATGCAGCAGGAAGAGAAAGGAGACCCTAGATATGAGGTCAAATACAGAGTCTCGTCGGTGACCCTCTCCTCAAGCCAACGATAGCTGCCGTTGTTGGCTGCGGCCTTTTCGGGTGACCAACAAACACAAAGAGTAGCAACACGCAAGACAAACAGTTTCCTGAATTCAATACTAACAAACTGACGAAAACTACTCTACACCACGATGAACTCTCAATAACATGCTGAGGGGGTACTACGAACCATTACTAAAACCTAAATAAAACGAACACAAACACTCACGCACTGAAGATGCATGTGTTAGTCCCAAACAGCTGGCAGCTCATCGGTTCCTCATAAGCTGGCCTGGAGACACTCGAGTAACATCTACGGGCAGTATATCAATAACACATAAAATGAAACTAGCAATAGTAGTTTAGATTTTTGTAGGCTTAAGTTTTCATCTACGCGTCAGAAATATATATTGCAACTCAATTTTACTTAGCCCAACTTATAATAATTTAGCAAAGTAATATAATGGTGACCTGATTTTGTCAGTCCCTGTTTGAGTTTTGAGCAACAATAGCAACGAGTCACTGTGGGAGTTGTGGCTGAAATATGAACGACTCATAAAAAAGTGATCATTTTCAATACCAAAATCAGAAATTGCCAATAAAGAAGTAAGGATGGGATCAATAATAAACTACAAAATTTCCATAAACAAATCAAAAAGTTGTTTATGTGAAGAAAGTGTTGCGGGCGGAGAAAAATTAAAATTGTAAGTGGCACTATTTCGTATAAGAAATGTTATTTTGCTTTGCGCATGCATGGTACTAGGAGTAATAACACCAGCAAGCTTATTATAAAAAAAATCTCAACCCTTTGAGATGGAGTGATCAAATGAAAAATCCATAAACATATTTTGAGGAATTCATCTAATAATCTCTTGGGGAATTTCTGAATTAATCCCTGGAGAAATGCTTAGAGAAATTCTAGGATATATTTCTAGAGAAGTTCTAAGAAAGACCTTAGATTAATTCCTGGAGGAATTTGTCAATGAATCAGTGGAGGATTCACAGAAAAAAACCCTATAGCAATTCCTGGAAAAAAAATGTGGAGAAGGCTTGGATAAATACATGAGGAAATTCCTGAATCATCGGAGGAATTCCTGGAGCCATCCACGAAGAATCCCTGAAGAAATTCCTCGGGAAATCTGCAGAGGAATCCTTAAAGAAATTTCTGTAGGAATCATGTTTCTGGTTGAATTGTTTGAAGAATCCCAGAAGAAATTGCTGGAGAAATCCTGGTAGGAGTTTTTGTAAGAACCCTAGTATGAGTTCATGGAAAACGGCAAGAATTACTTGAGAAATCGCTGGAAAAAATCTCTGGAGAAATTCGTGGAGATTACCTTGGAGAAATCTGCCAAAGTGTTTTACTAGAGATACTTCTGGAGCAATCCAATCAATAACTTCTGGAGACATCCAAGTAGAAATCCCTGCTGGAATATCATTTCTGGAAAAATCATCCAAGAGACATCATGCTCCAAGGGGTGATGCACAAATAATGTCACGCAAAAATTGACTTTTTCTTTAGAAATCCTAATCAGACAGGATAAAGGGCTCATTAACCCTAAAAGGGATACCTTCATGGCCTCAGTTTCTTCACCTCGCTGAGTGTGTTCCATCAAAGACGAGCTCTGAAAGACGCCTGAGGTCCAATAGACCCCAGGTATCCCTTTTAGGGTTAAACTTTACAGTTGACCATATTGTATAAGGAATGTGCCAGAAAAGAGAATACTATAATTTACTACACTGCCTGTAATCGCCTAACAGGAGGCAATCAGTGAAGTACTAGATTGAAAGTAGTGAGCTGGATTTTTGTATGGTGAGATGATCAGTTCTCCATTTCTGCAATGAAATGGTACAAACAACGTGGGTTATATGGTTTCTTGCCTAATTTGATGCTGTTTGAGCAAAAGTTTGGGTAACTGTGTTGTTGAAGTTGCAAGAAATAAATAATACAACAACACAGTTACCCAAACTTTTGCTCAAACAGCATCAAATTAGGCAAGAAACCATATAACCCACGTTGTTCGTACCATTTCATTGCAGAAATGGAGAACTGATCATCTCACCATACAAAAATCCAGCTCACTACTTTCAATCTAGTACTTCACTGATTGCCTCCTACTGTCCCATACGAATTTGAAATCCATCAAAGAGGGGACTAGTTTGCGATTACTGGCAGCACCGTTGTGCTACTACTCAAGAAAATTATCACGACAAACAAGCATGACCAAAATAAATTCAATGTTTTTTTTGTCATGGAACATCATGAATATCTTTGCTCCTAGTGCTTGATTTCGTATGCCATTCCATCCTGAGATTTAAGTGGTTTTGTTCGTACGCATTCTAAGTGGACAATGCTTCATTTCTACCTAATTTACAGGAGAATTCCACATCATTCTGGAAATTAGAACAGTGCAATATTCAGTCGGCAGATTTCAAATGCATGCTACCTGTATTGGCTTTGATGTGTGAATCCGGTCATCCGTTTGCCAATAAGCTCCGAAAAACACGGAGCCCACTGAAGCAACACCATTATGGTTTGTGCTGGCGTCATTTCCTCCATCCACAGTAGCAATCAATCGAAGGGCCATGAATTAGCGCTCATCGCTGCAAAGCAATTTGGCTAATGCGCTTCCTTTAAAAGATCAAACTCTATAATTTCCTTGAGGTTCGGATATTTTGCGACTTAAATATTTTAAAATAAACGCACAAATCGAAGTATATTTCCTCCTCAGCATTTGACCTAGTTTGAACACCAAATCAATTAAACTGATCTAAACTTTTCGCACAAATGCAACAGCACCAAGTTACGTTCGCTTACGAATAGCTGTGCAGAAACAAATTTGGAGTTACACCAATTTCTGTCTAAAAACACACAACAAGCCCACTGACTACTGATTCACTCAATTATGGTACCCGTGAGTTGATTCTGAAGGTAATGTGCCCAGCCAAATTAGCCTCTATTATACACCCCACAACGAACTCATGAAGAAGCAACGCAGAATCTAACTGATCGCGGCTCGATGGCGGCATATAGTCTGAGCCGAAAAGTAGACTTACGAGTTATTGACCGTTCTTGACTGAGTTTTCGGTTAACCCAAATAACATACGTACATACAGGGCCATTTAACATTGTTTAGAACGAACGCTGCTACTGATGATGGATGCGAGATGATCCCACTAACTGCTACTTCGGCAAATTGCTCCCCAATCCAGTTGTTTGGTTTGCTGGACATGGTCAAAACGTAGATCAAGCATTCAACTCCAGAAGATCCGATTGAAACGCAATTTCGTATATTCTGTATGTTTGTAGAACATTGGAAATAATCGACGTACATACGTATTGCTGCAAGCATAATCCTATTCTCTATCATCTCGACAAAAACAATATTTGTTTGCATGAGATAACTGGTCAGTAAGTTCAGTATCAGCATCGTTTACATTCTTGATCAATAACGGCACCGGCTAAGTTCTTACAATCAGCTAAGAAATGAAAGAAATATTAGGTTATGATGATGCGGCTTTCCTGGGAAGCTGACTAGACTGATTAAAGCAACGATGGATGGTGTGCAAAACTGCGTAAGAGTTTCGGGTGAACTATCCAGTTCATTCGTATCTCGTCGGGGACTGCGACAAGGTGACGGACTCTCATGTCTACTCTTCAACATCGCGCTGGAAGGTGTGATGCGACGAGCCGGGCTCAACAGCCGGGGAACTTTACTATTACTTTAGAGCTTTTAGTAGAACTTGTTACTTCAGACTCTAGTTTAATTTAAAAACGCTTCACTAATACTTCACTTTTGCAAAAGAAAATAAAAAATGAATAACTCTTTTAAAGAAAAACTAGAAAGGACGGGCAAATTCCTTTTAATTCTACTACTGTGCACAGTAGTAGTGAAGCGTTTTTAAATTAAACTAGAGTCTGAAGCCGGGGAACGATTTTCACAAAATCCGGTCAATTTGTGTGCTTTGCGGACGACATGGACATTATCGCTAGAACATTTGGAACGGTGGCAGAACTGTACACCCGCCTGAAACGCGAAGCAGCAAAGGTCGGACTGGTGGTGAATGCCTCAAAAACAAAGTACATGCTGGTAGGCGGAACCGAACACGACCGGAGCCGTCTGGGTAGTAATGTTAAGATAGACGGGGATACTTTCGAGGTGGTGGAGGAATTCGTCTACCTCGGATCCTTACTGACGGCTGACAACAACGTGAGCCGTGAAATTCGAAGGCGCATCATCAGCGGAAGTCGGGCCTACTACGGGCTCCAGAAGAAACTGCGGTCGAAAAAGATTCACCCACGCACCAAATGCATCATGTACAAAACGCTGATAAGACCGGTGATCCTCTACGGGCACGAGACATGGACCATGCTCGAGGAGGACCTACAAGCACTCGGAGTTTTCGAACGACGCGTGCTAAGAACGATCTTCGGCGGTGTGCAGGAGAACGGTGTGTGGCGGAGAAGGATGAACCACGAGCTCGCTGCACTTTACGGCGAACCCAGCATCCAGAAGGTGGCCAAAGCCGGAAGGATACGGTGGGCAGGGCATGTTGCAAGAATGCCGGACAACAACCCTGCAAAGCTGATGTTTGCAACTGATCCGGTTGGCACAAGAAGGCGTGGAGCGCAGAGAGCACGATGGGCGGACCAGGTGGAGCGTGACTTGGCGAGCATTGGGCGCGACCGAGGATGGAGAGCGGCAGCCACAAACCGAGTATTGTGGCGTACTATTGTTGATTATGTCTTGTCTTAATGATGTTGAACAAATAAATGTATGTATGTATAATTGCTGCTACTCGAAACCGAGAATAGTTCTCCATTTTCATAGCATCACATAAAAGATTTCAGTCAGTGAACTGGGAAGAAAACTGTGGGAGTCATATTTGGTTGATGATGCGATCTTTGGAAAGGGCGATAACGATATTTTGAAGATCACTATTCAGACAGACAAGCCTTTATTAATTAGGGGATTCACTAATCAGATTAAAGAACTGCGTAAGTCGTGATTACCTGGTTATTTGAAATGTTTCACGTTGTGTATGAAATAATCAAAATTTGCTTTGGCGATCGCGTAGTTTAATCAGGTTAACATTAAATCAGCGGTTAACATTTTTAAGTGAATCCCCCTAATATGTTATGTGGGATAATACTGTCAAATTAGTTTAAGTAACACTCTGTACAATCAGTATTTACAGGGGGTCTCAGAGTCATTTGAAGAACGTTTCAGGAGGTTTCACAAGCGTTTCAGAGGATTTAATGGGGTTTTAGGGGTAACAGTGGGTGAACAGAAGGGTTCAGAGGTGATGCAGAGGGTTTCAGAGGGTTTGAGTGACGACGCATGGCATATAGTGTTTCAAGGGCATTGCAGGGGATTTCAGGGTATTGCATGGGATCATAGAGAGTTTCAGGGGCATTGCATTGGGTCTCTGGGCCATTTCAGGGGGTTCCGAGGCTGCAACATGGAGTTTCAAGAGCATTTCAGGAGTCTGAAGTAAATTTGCTTAACGAAGCTTGGGCATTCAAGGAGCACATGCTCCGCGGTTTCATCGCAGTCTGCACACTTAGGACATGCGGGGAGCCTGCGTGTTCGAATCTTTGCAGATACCACCCAAAGCACCCAGGGCCTGATACAAATTGTCTCTGACACGCACGGTATGAGCCTTTGTGCCGATCTCTTCTTGCTAGAGAAATTCCATTCCCTCTGCCACTTCAACATAGATGATGTTCTGGCGGTCGTAAAATGTAGATGCGAACATCTCATCGGACAGTTGAGTTGGAGGTTGATTCACACCGCTAGTGTTCGGAAATAGGAGTCAATTTGTCGTGAGTGCCTCGTGCTCCACGGTTTCTAACGGTATGTAGGCCAAAGGCCTCGAATTCACCACTGAATCTGCTTCAACCAGTAATAGAGTAACCAAAGCTTCTTCATTTGGCTTGGGTACGGCAGATAACTCTGCCACAATCACACTTCACCAACCATAATCATGACCATGGCCGATCACGAGCCATGCGCTGCCAGCCATAGCAATCTACAGTTTGTTTTAACCATGGGGAGGAAATCTGTTCAACAGACACCCCAACAGAAACAGGTCCGGGTAGTGTGGGGTTAAGTCCGTCATCCACAACAAAAGTAAAATCCAGGACTACACTTTCGACCCACTAAACACATCCCAGTCAACACATGATCGCATATGATGTTGAATAGGATGCAAAAGTGGAGGCGATATACGCACACTTTACACGCATTTAAATGGAAGCATATACGCATATGGCCTCCACTTTAGCATCCTATCCAACATCATATAAGACTTTGTGTTAGCTGGGATTCCTATGGTCGCCAAATTCTACGTATCTCTGGAATCACCAAGAAGGCATTGTTTTAGAGAGGGGCCAGTGCACATTGCACCCTCAAGGTTAGCTGCGTATCCTGCAGCAACGAACATCGATGACTCGCTTTGGAAAGTCTTCCAAAATAGCATGCTGGCACTAGCCAGTTTCCCGAGGGTTCCTCACCACCCCTTTGTCCTCGAAAGCGGGCAGCGTCATCCACCACGCCCGCATCCAACTGTTTTGCAAGCATCAGGAATTGATGCTTACGTGCAACACGATCCGACCTACTGAAGGCACCAGGCCCAGGCCCCATCAGCTGCACCAGAAGGGGTTGCTGACAGTCAGTGGAGCCTCCACCTGCCGGACCATTACCCTTACTGTGGGCTCGGATCCAACCCAGTAGACCGACGACGCCACGACAGCAACGCTACCAGGATGTTCTCTTCGTGGTCACTTAATCGCTGTAAGGATCGTTTCGCCTTGTGGCACGAAGTCGTTGCGGTATGCGTTGAGTTTCTGATAGAACCTCCGTGGCTCAGCAGTTTCATTTCCTTTCACTCCGTTTTTTTTCTGGTGACTTTTAATTTCTCTAGATGTGGGTCTGCAGTTTCTGTTTGTATCTGTTCCGTACGGAACGAGCCAAGTGACGATAACAAAAACAGTCATAAATAGCACGGACATCGTCTCCCTGCGTAGTACAACCCACAGTAGAAACAACACCAATCAGCATCATCAAAGCGAACACTTACTCAATCACATCCCTCAACGTAACCCATCCTGACGTCATCACTGCGAGAACGAGATCCACCAGCAAGCGTGAGAGTCTGCGGTGAGTGCCGTAAGAAGCTCCCGCCGCTGCCGTCTTCATTGTGTGGTAACTAACACGAACTCACCACAGCAGCCGCACCGACCGCGCCAAACGACGATTAGATTGAGTGCCGCCAGCGTGTTCCACGCTGTTTACGAACAGGTGTCGCGCGCTTATTCGATACGCGCCAAAAGTCGTTCCACGTTCTTTCGGGTTCCACGCTACAGGATTACCAACCGTGCTGCGTTATTCTCATTAAAAACCTCCTTGCACTTCTCGTTGAACAATGTGTTACGTCGACTCTTTTCCACGTATCCAATGGTGCTCTAAGCAGTAAATATCGTTGTTAGGTGCTTTAACTGCTCTCAAGAAATCCACTAGAGGGGGCACATCGAGCTCGCACTCGTCTGGCAATCCTGCCTCAAGATTCAGCGTGTAAGCTGAGGCAACATTCAGTTGCTTAGTTAGCTCTAGGTTGTATCGCGGCGGTTACCGGTACCAAGCATAGTTGATGACGGAATGTTTTGAAAGCTGTTTCACTATCACCAGGCAGTGGTAAAAGTCGATGTAAGCACCACGATGAATCCTGAAGTCTAAATTAATGATGGGCGATTCCGCCTACTGTTGTGATTTTCACAGGCTGTGTTAGACAAAGGTGCTACGTATGACCTTTTTTCATTTCTGTACATTTCCGTATGGGAGCTGCAAAACGGTGAGTCGATAAGGAGAGCGTCCAACATAGCTCTGGTCCTCACAAGTTCCTACCTCATGCTTCCACGGGTCAAGCGATGGCGTTGCAGGAACTTTGTTGGACTGGGCAGAAAGTGTGGAAAAGCGGGCATCAAGCGGCTACCTTCTACCAAAGCTGTGGCACCACCAATGAACTGGGAACAGGATTTATAGTGTTGGGCAAGATGCGACAACGTGTGATCGGGTGGCAGCCGATCAACGCAAGGATGTGCATGTTGAGAGCAGAGATATCCATATCCTCAGTGTGGGAAAGAGAAATAGAAAATACACCACTCACGCTGTGCATCTGAACAGGAGCCCTTCTCTTATATGTGGATCCACCACTGCGATTCGGATGCGCGCAAGCTTGGTGGGTAGAAATAAATCTCTTAGCTCCCTGAGCACTAGGCCACACAACAGTGCGGCGAGAGCGATTTAAAATTCTCTTCGGTGAAAGTGTAAAAAATCATCCGGGCGCGCGCTCCAGTGAGGTTTTTACGCCAGAGTGCGCGCTGCGGTGAAACACCGGAGAGTTCTCGCCCCGGCGACACCATGGTGATAATTCGGTGACTGCTGGGTGAAAACACGGGAGAGCGCCGGAGAGCGATGCGCGCGAAAGAGTGAGCCACACTCGATCCAAGGCGGACGAGCAAGAGCACGCACTAGCGCTTGGTCTACCTACCACCCAAAACAAGAGAAACTGGCTTCTTCACGCAAAAACGGCTACGCTCAAAAATGTGTTCGGCCTGCACATTTTTAGTAAACATCCATGCCGCACATGACTGTGTTCGAAACACACATTTTTTTTTAAATTGCTCGTACGCTCATATGAGCATATATTTTGCAATAATTTCGATATGGCAACCTCACTGGGTTTATAAATCACCTTCAAATACCGAAAAATATTGATATTTTGCAAAAATGTGAGCGTGCGAGCAGTTTAAAAAAATGTGTGTTTCCAACACAGTCCCTGTGCGGCATGGGCGCTACTCAAAAATGAGAGCTTTTATTTTAGAGAGTTGGTGTGGTGAAAAATGTTCCTATCCCCAGTGGGGTCGATAAACTGACGCCGCAGTGAATCGCTACCAGTCTTGTGCATTATCACCATCATAACACAAAAAAGCCGCAACATCAACATTGCCCTTCTTCCTCCATCAACGCTACAGCCGACCGTCTCTATGTTGCTATCGAACACATTCGAAACGAACGCATTGATACGGTGGCTGCCGCCGCCACGCTCTTTCTCTGCAAATCTCTTGAGTAGCCGAACGCTTCTTAACCGTCGTTCCGACGCAGAGCTATGTCACTCACTGCGGGGTGACTCTCGTCTGAAAATGCCAGGATGAGGGTCAATTTGTTAAGTAGTATTGCATGGCGCTGCAAACACAAACATAGCACGCCCTATGAATAGAATGCAAAGCGTAGAACAAAAACTCGCTTCGGTGTTTCATCGTGTGGTTCGGAAACAAGAGACGATCGCTGCTGTTGGATGTGATTGACTCTGCATTGGGGACTACGAAGGTGATGATTTTGTTTGCGGTTTTCTGTGAGAAAGTGAAGGAGGGAAGATTTTTTGCTTTTTTTTCACACATACTCGCATAAGAAACCCCGTAGGAAGAAAGAGTGTTTCCCGGCTCATCAACCTTCGTAGTCCCCAATTGAACGAGGGTTGGCTTGAGTGGCTTTTGCGTGAATCGATTATGTTTTGATGGACTGCGTTTGTCGTATGAAGTGATGGTTGGAGCGAGTGTCATTCGACATTGACCATCCTGAAACTGCACAACCCTGATCGCTACGGTGAAATGCCATCTCTGGTTGAGAGTTAAGGGCCGTTTCTTCAACTACAGGATCATTAACGTCCACTGCCCACACGAAGGGAGACCTGATGACGAGAAAGAAGCGTTCTACGCGCAGTTAGAGCAAACATACGATGGTTGCTCGCCGCGTGACGTGAGAATCGAATCGCATAAACGACTGGTACGACGGCGAATGTGAACAGTTGAAAAACGAGAAGAATGCAGCATGGGCGAGAATGCTGCAACGCCGTACCAGAGCGAATGAGGCACGTTACAAGCAGGCGCGGAACAGGCAGAACTCAGTCTTCCGGATGAAGAAGTACCAGCAGGAAGAACGAGATCGCGAAGCGATGGAAGAGCTGTACCGCACTAAGGACACACGAAAGTTCTACGAGAAGCTGAACCGCTCGCGCAAAGGCTTTGTGCCACAAGCCGACATGTGCCGAAATAATCACGGGAGTATTCTCACGAGCGAGCGTGAGGTGGTCGAGAGGTGGCGGCAGCATTACGATGAGCACCTCAATGGCGACGTTGCAAGTACCGAAGGTGGCTTGGTAACAGGTCTTGGAGTATGTGCACGGGACGAAAGACTTCCGGCCCCTGACCTCCAAGAGATTGAGGAGGAGCTTGGCTGGTTGGAAAACAACAAAGCCGCTGGAGCAGATCAACTACCAAGTGAGCTTCTAAAATACGGTGGAGAAGCACTGGTGAGAGCACTACACTGGGTCATTACCTAGATTTGGGAGGAGGAAGTATTACCGGAGGAATGGATGAAAGGTATCGTGTGTCCCATCTACAAAAAGGGCGACAAGTTGGATTGCAGGAACTACCGCGCGATCACACTATTAAGCGCTGCCTACAAGATACTCTCTCAAATTTTATGCCGCCGACTATTACCGATTGCAAGAGAGTTCGTGGGGCAATATCAGGCTGGATTTATGGGTGAACGCGCTACAACGGACCAGATGTTCCCCATCCGCCAGGTGTTGCAGAAATGCCGCGAATACAACGTGCCCACACATCACTTGTTCATCGATTTCAAATCGGCGTATGATACAATCGATCGAGAACAGCTACGGCAGATTATGCACGAATACGGATTCCCGGATAAACTGACACGGTTGATCAAGGCGACGATGGATCGAGTGATGTGTATAGTTCGAGTATCAGACACACTCTCGAGTCCCGCAGAGGGTTACGGCAAGGTGATGGTCTTTCGTGCTTGCTGTTCAACATTGTTTTAGTGGGTGTAATTAGGAGAGCGGGGATAAACACGAGAGGAACGATTTTCACGAAGTCTGTTCAGCTGCTTGGTTTCGCTGATGATATTGATATTATTGCTCGTAAATTTGAGACGATGGCGGAAACGTACATCCGACTAAAGAGTGAAGCCAGACGAATCGGATTAGTCATTAATGTGTCGAAGACAAAGTACATGATGGCAAAGGGCTCCAGGGAGGAATCACCGCGCCCGCCACGCCGAATGTATATCGACGGTGATGAAATCGAGGCGGTTGAAGAATTCGTGTACTTGGGCTCACTGGTGACCGCCAACAACGACACCAGCAGAGAAATTCATTCAGAGGCGCATTGTGGTAGGAAATCGTGCTTACTTTGGACTCCGTAGAACTCTATGATCGAATAAAGTTCGCCGTAACACGAAGTTAACCATCTACAAAACGCTGATTAGACCAGTCGTCCTCTATGGGCACGAAACAAGGACCCTACGTGCAGAGGACCAACGCGCCCTTGGAGTTTTCGAACGGAAGGTGTTGCGTACCATCTACGGCGGAGTGCAGATGGAAGACGGGACTTCGAGAAGGCGAATGAATCACGAGCTGCATCAGCTGCTGAGAGAACCAACCATCGTCCATACCGCGAAAATCGGGAGGCTACGATGGGCGGGTCACGACATCAGGATGTCGGATAGCAACCCGACTAAAATGGTTCTCGAGAGTCATCCGACCGGTACAAGAAGACGTGGAGCGCAGCGAGCTAGGTGGGTCGACCAAATGGAGGACGATCTGCGGACCCTACGCAGAGTGCGGAACTGGAGACAAACAGCCATGGACCGAGCGGAATGGAGACGGCTACTATTTATATACAGCAGAGACCACCCCGGCCTTAGCCTGATCGGTAAGTAAAGGTAACATTTCCGTATGGACATCTAATTGGAGGCAATGGAATCGATGAATCGTAGGCCTTTTTCGTCCATCAGCTAGTGGATGCATCACAATAGTCGGTCTGTATTTCTCTTCCTGGCCTACCTGAACGTTTAGGTTTTCTGGTGATCTTAACGTCGTTGCTTGAATAACGGTCGTACTCGCGTTCGAGCTACTCGTAGAGTTAGTCCTTGCCATCAATAGTGTTATCAAAGTGAGGGCAGTGCAGTTGATTATGCTAAAGTTGAAAGTTCGTCCATTGTTCCGATCCGACACATTCTTACGTCGATCGGCCACCAACCGATCACGCGCCTCCGCTTCCATCGTTTATTACGATGAACGCTGTCCCCAGCTTGTGTGTGTTTCCGCAGCTCTGGTAGATGGTATGATTACCTCTAAACATTCGCATCATGAATCCTGTCCTACACACCTCCTGTAGTGCTACAATGCCAAACCCGCCTAGAGTGAATCCGCTAGTATGTGGGTGCTGCCGATAAAGTTGGAAAGTCGGCAGTTCATCGTACCGAGTTTCCAATTGCAAGTCCTAATTCGTAAGGCCTCAAGTACACAAGGGTCATAAATTTGACGACAACGAATGAACTAAAGATCAATGTAATAAAATCAGCTCTGTACATGGTACATGAACTTTCAAATAAAAGACCTAGTAAAAAGATGGTTATTGGAATATATCCATTTGGTATAAGAAGGCACGGTCCAATTGAAGACCTTCGCAAACATAAACCAAATATGAAAGTAATAGTAAGAAAGTTTATTCTCAATCGATCACAATTCCAGTACCAAGAGACAATAATGTGTTATTATTATTGATTTATTTTTAAGGACCCTTCAACTGAATAGAAGTCATACTGGTCCGGGCCCGACTAATAATGTGTATTTAAATATGTAGATTTTAAAGCATATCTCATTCTTAAATCATTCGATGCTCCTTATTGTTGGCAGTGTATCACTAACGTCTACTAGTGTGATAGATTGGTTTTAAACTTGTTAAGAAATTATGACAACCTGTGATTAACATAAGCCTACGCAATCGGCCCCTTTGCTTTCATAGTATAATAAAGCTATACATTAAATTTGAATGAAACGATATCAATAACAGAAGATA
This sequence comes from Aedes albopictus, assembly GCF_035046485.1. NCBI lineage: Eukaryota > Metazoa > Arthropoda > Insecta > Diptera > Culicidae > Aedes > Aedes albopictus. Next base: position 187,096,953 of record NC_085136.1, on the reverse strand, counting down.
ACACAGTCTTCTTCAAATTGTAGCATGCGGCGTGATCCGTGGGGGATCGCCTTCCGTTGATTGAGTGGACGGAGTACACCAACAACGGGAACGCCTTCAGTGCCTGGACCTACTCCAAGCTTGGCACTCTGCAGAATCTTGTGCCATTTTTGCACGCTAACAATATGCAACACTTCTTTGTACTACTTTCGCAATGTTTGTTCACTAAAACTGATGCTAACTTTTATTGTCACGTCGCCTCAAAATCATGAATGATTCATCCTAATGCATGATTACAGTGGTAAGATACGCAATCCATTTGTATTAGTACAAGTGATGCGTGAAATAGCTTTAGCGTGAGCGTAACAACTTATTAAATAATAGGACCCTTTCGTTCGCACCACCAGTTCTTGAATAATATGTAGCTCACAGCCAAACGGATTCTCCGCGCAGCGCAGAGCCGTTGAACTCGAAACCACGCCGCGCCGCTGCTGCTATCATCTTTTTCCTCTCGACGACGGTTATTGAATTGAATGACAAGATAATGGGCAGTCTCTCGCACTTTGCGCCAACAACGACGCGACGCGTTGCTCCTTGGTGGTGGATGGTCGCTCTGGGGCTCATTTGCACACCCTTTGGGGCGGCATACTAATTCACGTACCGTCCTCCTAAGAGGAGGCTTCATAGGACCTATTCACTAGATGACAAGTGATTTTGATAAGTACCCACGCACATTTGCGTTGCGGTTTTCAAAAGAGGATCTTTATTTCTAGATGTCATAGCAAGTGATATCGTTTATATGCGTCAGTTTAAGTAACTTTAAGGCGTTATGTGTAAAATGAAGATGAGTAGTTATCTAAATTGATAGATAAAATGATCTAGATATATAAATTAAATTCAATTCTATAAAAGGTTTGTTTTGCTTCAATCAGAACTAGATCCTTCCACTGGTAAGACTTGTTTTACAAACAAACGTGTGTTCCTGTTGAAAGATTCTTCTGAATAGTAATTAAAAATGCGACCGAGAAAATGAATCCAGTGCATCGTAATTTCCAAGTTTTATAATGTTTTATTCTGCTTTGATTATTGTTTATGAACTTGTTTGTTTTCTGGCATTCATGATTGGAATTGTACACAAATAAGAAACTTGTCAACAATTATTGCTTAAGATAGCATGTTATTTAGTATTGAATACAGATGGGCTACTTAAGGCTGGGGTCCATAATAAGCTGAATATCCTCCAAACATTGAATCAGCTAGAATTACTGGAATATCGGTTGTTTCCAGTAATTGATAAACTTATACAGATACAAGTAATAATACAGGCAATTTACGAAATAACGTACCCTTAATATAGCGAATACGATATCACGTGGGCATATTTTGCTTCGATATAACGTGCAAATTGAAAAGTTCGAATTTTCCAGTAATAAACTCCATAAACAACGAAATCACTCAAATGATTGTTTTGTTGAAGGGCCTGCCCATAAACTACGTAGACTCTTATGGAGAGAGGGGGGTGTCCTGCCAAAGACTACGCTCCATGCAATTTTCGAAAATTTTGCATGCACAATAGTCTATGGGAGGGGGGGGGGGGGGGGGGGCTGCTGTCTGAGATGGCCAAAAATGAGTACGCAGCGCCGAAGCATTAGTATTAGAGTAAGGTGGGGCAAAAGTTCGACCCAGTTCAAAATTCATTTTTTTTTTTTTTAATAAATCGAAGCAGATAAAAATGAATAAATACCGTGTGGTGATTCTACCATCCATGTGCTAAAATTTTGCTGAGTTAAGTTACACCATATGTCTTCACAATTTTAAGTCACAACACTTTTCATAGATATGTGTGCGTCATATTCGAACTCTTGCTCCACCACTGGGGCAAAAGTTGGAATCTAGTGTTTGTGGTATTTCACAAACCGTAGCACACTATTTTGATGCTTTGGTAATAGGAATAACTGAAACCAATTAATATTTGGTATTAGAACTGGAATACACTTTAAAATTCGATCTGGATTTTACCCAATTCGGGGTAAATTTACTACACCAAAAATTATTAGTTTTTCGTCAAATTCAGATAAAACAACCTTTTTTCAACTTTCATCGAATTTTATCACTAATTCATAAATTTTCGAAATATTGATTAATTTTCATAATTCTTGTAGTGAAAGACGCCTTTTTAAAAAGGATTCAAACAACCTTGACACCCGAATTAAGTTCAAAAAATTCAATTCAAAATAAACTCTTGCCCCACTTTACTCTACTACTGCTAAGAATTAACAGCAAAGTTAAAAGAAATAGTGTTCGATACGAGATATTGTACGAAAATCGGAATGGGATTCAGTATAAAGCGCTTGGCGCCAAAAAATTTTTCGGCTGCGCCGCTATTTTTAAACTGCATATTCAAATTGCTCATTACTGTTTACAAAATGTACGTGTCAAATCAAAAAAGGTATCATTGACCGTTGAAAACCCCTCTCAGAGACAATTTCTGGCTACGCCACTGGACGGTGTGCAAAACTGCGTAAGGGTTTCGGGTGAACTATCCAGTTCATTCAAATCTCACCGGGCCTACTCTTCAACATCGCTCTGAAAGGTGTGATGCGACGAGCCGGGCTCAACAGCCGGGGAACGATTTTCACAAAATCCGGACAATTTGTGTGCTTTGCGGACGACATGGACATTATTGACAGAACATTTGGAACGATGGCAGAGCTGTACACCCGCCTGAAACGCGAAGCAGCAAAGGTCGGAGTGGTGAATGCCTCAAAAACAAAATACATGCTGGTAGGCGGAACCGAACACGACCGGATCCGTCTGGGTAGTAGTGTTACGATAGACGGGGATACTTTCGAGGTGGTGGAGGAATTCGTCTACCTCAGATCCTTACTAACGGCTGACAACAACGTGAGCCATGAAATTCGGAGGCGCATCATCAGCGGAAGTCGGGCCTACTACGGGCTCCACCAGGGATGAGAAATGTACTGGAAAAAACGGTTACCGGCTGTACATTTGACATTTTTCCACACGAACATCACATGCCCAGCCTAACTCAAACTGTTCGAAAAATAAATGTCATAACATTTTTTTTGCTGCAGCCTTCTTCCTCGAAACGGTTTTCAAGCGCGAGAGCGCCAGTACTCGAGCACAACGACGACAGAAATTTCTGTCTCTCCCGTTTTCGCATTTTTCTGCGTTTAAATTATTTATTAAAACAAGTGAGTTATTAGCAGTTGAAAATATTTGACATTTTTCGCAATCACCCGCCTCAGCATGACTGCTCATAAATATTTTCGTGGGGAAGTGAAAACCATCAAGCGTCTGCTTGACTGCCGTCGGCGCGGCGTATGATGGTATTGGTGCTACCGTTGTTTTGTTTTTATTTTACCGCCAGTATCGATGAACGGAAAAGAGAAAAAAGTATTTTTGCCATCCCTGGGCTCCACAATAAACTGCGGTCGAAAAAGATTTACACACGCACCACATGCACCATGTACAAAACGCTAATAACACCGGTGGTCCTCTACGGGCACGAAACATGGACCATGCTCGAGGAGGACCTGCAAGCACTCGGAGTTTTCGAGCGACGCGTGCTAAGGATGATCTTCGGCGGTGTGCAGGAGAACGGTGTGTGGCGGAGAAGGAGAAACCACGAGCTCGCTGCACTTCACGGCGAACCCAGCATCCAGAAGGCTGCCAAAGCCGGAAGGATACGGTGGGCAAGGCATGTTGCAAGAATGCCGGACAACAACCCTGCAAAGCTGGTGTTTGCAACTGATCCGGTTGGCACAAGAAGGCGTGGAGCGCAGAGAGCACGATGGGCGAACCAGGTGGTGCGCGACCTGGCGAGCATTGGGCGCGACCGTGGATGGAGAGCGGCAGCCACAAACCGAGTATTGTGGCGTACTATTGTTGATTAGGGAGCATTCATTAACCACGTAGACTTTTTGGGGGGAGGGGGGGGGGTTGCTCTGGCCAAAGTCTACGCTCCATACAAATTTCAATTTTATTGTATGGACGAAAGTCTACGAGGGGGGAGGGGGGTCTGAGATGGCCAAATTTAGGTCTACGTGGTTTATGAACAGCCCCTTATGTCTTGTCTTAATGATGTTGAACAAATAAATGTATGTAAAGGGTGAGTCGTTAATTATTGTGCAACCCTACCTTCAACTGATTCGCAAATTGTCTACAGTTAAGGAAATGAAACAAAATTTTTACAGTAGTTTAGTATATGTATGTATTTCAACTTTTTGGTATAGGTTCAAATTTGGGATGCGTTTTAATGAAATTTAAGACATTTTCAATTAACGCCCTCCATGTGGACATGTTCAGGCTCCACTTGAAACAAATAATTAAAGCTCTTAGGTTTGTTTATGCGCATCGTGCCTGGTTTTCACCCGGCTCCAGGCATATGTTTCACTGACAACCATTCCTGAAACCTATTGGTATCAGGTATCAGAAGGCCGGCTCCAGAGGCACGTTATCCTCCATTTGGGACATTTGTGCCATCGCCAAAATAACAGCCTATTTCATCATCTACCTGAGGGAAAAGGAAGGAAAAAGGATTTGGATGGGGATAGGGACAGGTAGGGAAATAGGAAAAATACCCTAGAAGAGGGTACTAACGCACAAGCGTACCACAATGGGTTCAAACAGCGCCCTGAAAAGGGCACTGTAATAACGCATAAAGCGAAAGAGAGCCTATAGCTCTTTACCACAGCGGGTTAAGAACAACAGAATATCCTGAAGATTCAGGTTTCTGAAGTCAGTTTCACTTAATAAGTGTTTACCGAATACTCGGAAACGCAGTTGCGCGAAAACTGGACAGTTACATATCAAATGATACGAAGTTCCATAATCGGATTCACAGCTATCACAGGCAAATGAATCAGCTTGCTGAATATTCGCCATGTGATAGCTGAGTCGACAGTGGCCAGTCAATGCTTTGACCAGCATGCTGCAATTCTGCTTAGACAGATTAGTTAGATACTTCGCCACCCGTAGAGATGGCTCAGCACTATACAATTTGGTTTGACGACATGACTCCAAACTATTCCAATATTGTCTGTGTTGAGTGACAGCCCAGGTGTGAATCTGAAGCTTAATCCAACACTTCGATATCGGAATAGCTGGCTCAGGGCCAATGAAGTCATGTGATGCTCCAGAGCGAGCTAACTCATCAGCCAATTCATTTCCAGCGATGGAAGAATGACCAGGTACCCATAGAAGGTGAACAGCGTTTGCTGAATTCAGCTCCTCGATTTGAGTTCGACAAGCGATAACTATCTTCGACCTGGAGTTGGCCGAAGCAAGTGCTTTAATAGCAGCCTGGCTATCTGAACAGAAGTATATTACTTTGCCCATTACGTGCTGCTGAAGTGCTGATTGCACTCCGCACATAAGAGCAAAGATTTCGGCCTGAAAAACGGTGCAGTGTCTACCAAGTGAGTAAGACTGATACAGCCTTAGCTCACGAGAATAAACACCAGCACTTGCTCGACCTTCGAGAAGGGAGCCATCAGTGTAACATACGATGCCGTCTGAAATACTTCTTTCCAAATATCCGGATGTCCACTCTTCCCGGGAAGGGAATTTCGTGGAAAATGTCCTATACGAAAAATTACAAGCAATTGTAAGATCACTTGGAGCAAGAACAATTTTGTCCCAATTCACCAAAAGTGAAAACAACGAGGTGTGTGTTGATGTGCGGTTCACAGGAGTTTCCTCTAGTAGACCGAGTACCCATAGGCGATAAGTGCAAGAAAGTGCTTCTTGTTTGAGATGAATGTGTAGTGGGGCAACGTCAAAGAGAACTTCGAGCGCTGCCGTGGGAGTTGAAGAGAACGCTCCAGACATCGCCATTAAGCACATCCTTTGGAGATGGCCTAATTTTGATTGGACCGTTCTCACTTCGCCCTTATGCCACCACACAAGACATCCATAAGCCAATATTGGCCGAACCACAGTTGTGTAAATCCATTTGATATACTTGGGTTTTAGACCCCAAGTTGTAACAAAAGTACGCCGGCATTGCCCGAAGGCCATACAAGCTTTCTTGATTCTGAACTCAATGTGAGGTGTCCAGGAAAGCTTGGAATCAAGAATGACTCCAACGTACTTTACCTGTTCAGTCACATCGATTTCAGAATCAAAGAGACGCAAAGGTCGAACGCCGTTACGGTTTCGCCTTTCCGTGAAAAGAACAATAGATGTTTTACTCGGATTAACCGAAAGGCCATATTGGCGACACCAACCCTCAACTACCTGAAGGGCGTTTTGCATCAGGTCGAAAAGAGTGCTGATGCACATACCAACTAACAATGTTAGGTAGTCGTCGGCAAAACCATAAGTAGGAAAACCGCTATTATTGAGTTGCCTCAATAGCGTATCTGCTACGAGATTCCACAAAAGCGGTGATAAGACTCCCCCTTGGGGGCATCCACAAACACTCAATTTCCTAATCCCTGCTAGACGCAATGTCGAGAAGAGATATCGGTTTTTGAGCATTTGGTGAATCCAATTGGAAATCATTGGAGATATACCATGACTCCGTGCGGCTTCCAATATGGCATCGAAAGGCACGTTGTCAAAGGCACCCTCGATATCTAAGAAAACACCCAAACAAGATTGCTTTTGAGCGAATGCTTTCTCGATATCGTAAACAACCTTGTGTAAAAGAGTCACAGTGGACTTACCAGATTGGTAGGCATGTTGGTTCACATGAAGAGGCACGTTGGCCAGATGAACATCACGGATGTGATGATCCACAATGCGTTCTAAGCATTTCAGAAGAAAAGAGGTCAAACTGATAGGTCTGAAACTCTTTGCTTCTTCATACGACGCACGACCCACTTTCGGAATAAACTTTACAGTAATATCCCTCCAGGATTTGGGAATATACCCTGTAGCAAAACTGCAAACAAGTAGTTTTTTCAAAACATGTTTGAAATAATCAAATCCCTTCTGAAGCAAAATAGGATAAATCCCATCTGCCCCAGGAGATTTGAAAGGAGCAAAGCTATTAAGAGCCCACTCAATCGATTCTATAGTTACAATACTCCGAGCCGAAGCTAAAGAATCATAACTACAAGAAAAGACATCAGGTTTATCCGAAGATGTAATATCCACACATCCAGGGAAGTGTGTGCTGAATAAGCATTCCAGAACTTCCTCATCAGAGGAAGTCAGATCGCCATTTGGCAAACGAAGTTCGTTCACCCGGAAATCCTTAGATTTCGCAAGGATTTTGTTTAACCGACTGACTTCACTCAAGCTGGAAACATTTGTACAAAGGTTTTTCCAGCCGGATCGTTCAGCAGACCGGAGAGCTTTCCTGTAGAGCCGAGCCGACCTGAAAGTCTCCGAACCAGCCGAACGTCGTCTGTTCCAACTCTTTCTACATTGTTTCCTGAGTTTCGCCAGATCAGAGTTCCACCAAGGGGTTCCTCTTGTGATCTTCACAGGCCGTAGAGGGCATGCTTCTTCAAAAGCTTCCATGATGAAGGTCGTTGTAGTATCAACGGCATCATCTAAATCACTTGGAGTGTCAATGGATGGTGAATATCCATGAAATTTGGCTGCAATCAAATCAGTATAAAGATCCCAGTTTGTTGACCGAGGATTCCTGAAACGCAATGTTTGCGAAGTAACATTTAAATGTTCAAAAAATATATAGCGATGGTCAGATAAAGATTCTTCATCTGACACATGCCAATTGGTCAGCTCGTGACTAATTCTGCTAGAGCTAAGTGTTATATCTAACACTTCCTCTCTAGCAGATACCATGAAGGTTGGGCGGTTGCCTATGTTAAGTAATGCAAGATCTGTACTACTTAAGTACTCCATCAAACTGGAGCCTCTCAAGTTAATGTCTGAGCTGCCCCAGATGATATGGTGAGCATTAGCATCACTGCCAACAATTAGCGGAAGGCCTTTTGAAGTGCAGTATGCGATGACTTGTTTGAAAGCATCCGTAGGGGATGGTTCATCATGCGGTAAATACACAGAACAATAGACGTATTTCCTGTTGAGGTTTCCAACAGAAACATCAATTGTGATAGCACATACATCTCTGGTGGTTAGTTCAGAGATGAGTGTAGCAACTATTGCGTTGTTGACAAGCACACAGGCTCGAGGCATGACACGCGAGTTTGCCATTTCATGTTTACTGAAAGTGGCAGACACCGGGTTCACAAGGTTTCCTAGATAGAAATTTCCCTTACGAAAGTAAGGTTCTTGTACCAAGGCCACTTGGGCTGTACCATTTTGCATAAGTCTGCAAAGATTGATTGTTGATGTTCTTTTGTGCTGAAGATTGATCTGAGCTATCCTAACCGTAGCCACTACCCAAACTAGGTAAGATTAAACTCTTCGCAACAACAGCACAACAAAGAACAGCAACAATAAAACCAAATCGGTATCGATTGGAAAACGCCAAAGGCGAGGATACACAGAATACACTGTGTAAATCGCATAATGCGAAACCATATAGGTGAAAATTTAAACTAATTAACAACATCTTCATAATCCCGCCCTTATTTAGCCTCAAGTGAGACTAAAGAAGGGCAGCTGATTGTCTCGGAGAAACACAAGGTCCACTGCACCATTGCTCCGGTTAGCGCAGTAAGGGCTACATACTGTGGAGGCGCCCTGGTACTCCACAGGCTCCGTTAGCGGTTAGGTTTTTATTAGACCCCCTAGCCATTCATTCCTAGGCACGGTAAGCATGAAGCCGCATCACACCATGAATTAGGGGTCACCTGTTGGTGGATTCTTACCACCGGAACAGGCGGTCCGTAGTGTTATTCTTAGCCAATTGAGACAATCGCTACCGACACTACACAGCTATCTAGGCTGATCGAGAAAAGAAGTTAAGTCCATGTGGACATGTTCAGGCTCCACTTGAAACAAATAATTAAAGCTCTTAGGTTTGTTTATGCGCATCGTGCCTGGTTTTCACCCGGCTCCAGGCATATGTTTCACTGACAACCATTCCTGAAACCTATTGACGAACATTAAGATGATCCGATAATGTATAATCATTAATTGTTCCAAGGCGCGATACCATGATTTTTGATTTTAGCATGTGATTGTACAGCAACTTTTTTAGAACTGTTAACTAAATTAATTCTATATCGACTGGAATCTCACTGATAATTGCTCAATTCATTATATGTAAACAATAGACTATAAGGAGAAACTGTGCAAAATTTGGTTGATATTGGTGAAGTAGGAAAAAAGTTACGTTAGTTTGAAAATGGCACAATAATTATCGACTCACCCTTTAATGTATGTATATGTATGACATAGTGGCTGCTCTCAAGAACCTGAATGTATTAATGTTCTGGACCAGTACCTATTAATTGTTTCCTGTGTTCGTGAAGAATCTTGCAACTGAGTCAACTGTTCCTCTGTTTTTATTGTTCAATAAGTCACATGAATTCGGACTATTTCCGCCTGAATTCTCAATTTTGACTAAATCAGACTTAACCTTCCGCCATTCGCGCGTTTGACCACCACCATCAGCACCACGCTAATGCTGAGTACAAAAAGCGAGGTGTGTTGTAAAATACAACAGCACGATCACTTGAAGGTTAAGGCGAAACTGGAAGCATTTCCTCATTTTTTGGTTTTCGATTTTATATTTAGGGGATTCACAAAACAGACTTAATAACTGCGTGAGCCATGATTATCTGATTATTGAAATGTTTCATCATTGATTGATTAGTCTTTATTATAAAGTACACATGTAGAGAAAGGATCAAGGTTTTTCGATTTTATAAAACAATTTTAAAACAAAATTTCAAAAAAAAATGGTTTTTGCAACAATGAAACATATTTTTTGCAATTTCTCATCGTAATAGGCTGTTTTACCTCACGCAAATCTGACAGGAAAAGGCCTACTTTCCCACACCAAATTAACAGTGCTGTAATGGTTCATTACAGCACTGATTTGCGTTGCGTAATGAACCATTACAGCACTGTTTTCTGTTTTGGTCAACTTCTTGATGCTTTCTGGACGCAGTTTTGAAAAATTGTGACAACTGCACAGTATAACCTGTTATGTTCAGATTTTCTTAAACATGGCTATGAACATCAGTGTGCAGCTTGATGAAAAAGTTTTGTTAAAAACCATCCTCAAGGGTAATTTATGAAATTGCAAAAAACGTTGTACGCAACTCGGTGCAGAACTCGATTTTTCCAGCACTCGTCGTAATTATCCAACTCGGCAAGCCTCGTTGGATAAATGTACGACTCGTTCTGTAAAAATCGTCCTTCTGCACCTTGTTGCGTAAACTACTATTCCACTACGAAAAAAATCAGGAGATTCATTGATTCTGCCTCTACAAGTGTATGAAAACCGGTTTCTAAAATATTGCTCCGTTATTGAATAAAAAACACAAAACCAAATAATAAAAAAATGCTTCCAGTTTCGCCTTAAGCAAACTCGCACATTTGAATGGTCCTATTGCATCATCACTTGAAAGTGTAATCTAAATTCTAATATGTCTTTCAAAGATTTTTCTAACTACCGTGGGACATATAGATCTCACACATTGATAGAATCCGAACAACACATAGCTCAATGAATTAGAGGGCATTGTTCCTTAAGGTCCCATGGGCCTTCCTGTGCAGAATGTCTCAATTCAATGAATCTAGTTCTGACCCGACTGACTGCTTGTACCTTCTAGCTTACGTGCTTCTGGATACTTAATTAAATTCTGACTGCAAACGCCACGACATGTGTTTAATTCTATTCTAGGGTTGAGGCACTCGTTAGCGCAAAAGTGCAGCGATGCGATGGGTCATTTAAATTACACCGGCTGACAGCATTTGCCCAGAGCAACGTTGAGATAACACTGCTGTGTGACTGTTAACTCCATTCTCTTACGACCAGATGATATGTATGGTGCCTCTCTTCCAAGTGGCAGGTGCCATGGCAGGGTTGTGCCAAAGTGCGAATTGCTATTTAATGGCGTGAACATTTTATGACGGATAGTCAAGAGTGGAAGCCCCGCAATGCATATGGCTAGGGCAAGTTGATTGTACGCCAAGACATCCTCGAGGATTTTTAATAGAAATATAGAAAGAACGTTAACATTAATCACAATTCGAGACCCACAACCCGACGGCAATGGGCATGGTAGAGATTTCATTTAGTTTGTGGTTTCCTGCATGGTGAAAGCATTGTGGTTCAACATGTTTATACCCATAAATGGATTGAAAGTGTTTTCTGATTATGAATGTACCCACAGTGGTAGAACAAGAGTATTTCTTCAGGTCAATGTACACTTTACCACGCGCAGGACACTGCGACCGTTTTACAACCATATCAACTAATCAGGTAGTAAACATCTCTATCGCATTATTATTTGATATCATAAATGCCGGCGATAAGTCATAAACTCAATTGTTTGCTCATAAAAATAGGCAATTACAAAGTAGATAAGTAAATATATTTTATGATTGAAAATTATTATCGGAATCCTCAGAAATTTTCATTGCAGAGAGCCTCACAGCAGAAATTCTCCTATCTAAACAGGAAACAGAATGGCCTAAACAGGATGTTGGATCTGAGGCGAACGAACTTTTGCGGGCTGGAAATTGTGTAACGACAGCACAATTAAATGCATTCGTATTCATTGTCGCCTTTTTACTTAGTTCGGAGATAACTTTGTAAGTCTATTGCGAACCAAAATTAATACTCTCGTGCAAAAGTTGGGTGGACACAAATTTTTGGTTTTCCTTCCAATCCAAACCAAAGATTTATTTCGTATGAGTAAATTCCGCCCTATTTTGCTTATCCTTTGACAGATACGCGTATTTCAACTACCACTTGTTATCTTCCTCAGTGTCAGTTATCCACTGGAGGAATGATTACAAGTTCTATGAGGAAGATTACAAGTGGTAGTCGAAACACGCGTATCTGTCAAAGGATAAGCAAAATAGGGCGAAATTAACCCTCAAAAGGATACCTTAAAAAAAGGTCCGTTTTGGGACCCTGGGGTCCATTGGACCCCAACATATATTCTCGCGTATCTCGTGATCCTTACTTTTTAAAAGGTTGATGTTTTCAGCAAAGATGTTCGGTAAGTCAAGGCCTATCTAGTGATGAACAATTTATTTTAGGAAATATCCGATAGTTGGCGCTAGAGAGCATTCCAAAACGCCCCGAATCAATGGGATGTAACGTACCAAAGCAAGCGGACAAGACGCACATAACAAAAGAATAAATCACACTTCTGTAAATGGGTAGACATAAATGTCCGGCAGCTCAAAAGGGTTCGTTCAAATATTACGTAACGCTAAGGGTAGCGAGAGTGTCTAGCGCTGTGTTACGCTTTATAAAAAAAAAACATAATTTACCACACAAAAGTTGTTACGTGGAGTAGTAAGGAGTTCTGAAATTGTCAAATTTTGCGTTACGTATTATTTGAATGAACCCAAAGAGACATCACAGATAAACAGACATATCATTGATAAAATAACATCTCATATATCGCAAGATCCTGATTACTTATAAAGTTGGTGTCTTCGGCAAAGTTGTTTGATTGGTGAAGGGGCGCTAGTGAGTATACACATTTTGTATCTCATATATCTCAGGATTCTGATTACTTAGAAAGTTAGTGTTGTTCGGGAGGCCAAATATTTATTTGATTCGGAACTTTGACATAGGCTGGTGCTAATGAACAATTTTTTACATTTTATATCTGTTGTACATCGGAATACTTATTATTTACAGAGATGGTGTCTACGGCAAAGTTTTTGGCAGGCATGGGGCTAAAATATATAGACACTATAGAATTGACAGGCTTACGGATACATAATTGAGTGATGAAATTGTTATGTGCAGTTTATATTTTAGAAGAATCTCGGGATAAATTCCTAGAAGAATCCCGAGAGGCATTCCTAGAGCAATCCCAGATGGAATTCCTGGGGGAATGTTAGGAGAAAATCTTAGAAGTATCCCAGGAGAAATTCCAAGATGAATCTCAGCAGGAATTCCTGTAGGGAACGCGGGAGGTTCCTGGAAGAACCCCGAAGGATTTCTTAGAGGAATCCCGGGAGCACTACTGGTACAAATTCTTAAATGAATCCCGGGATGAATTTCTGGAAAAAAAATGCGGATTCCAAGTGCATTTTCTAGTTTCTAGATGAAGCCCTGGAGGAACCTTTGGAGAATCATTGAAAGATTCCCTGTATTAATTTCAAATCAGAGTTAATTGAAATTGAAAACTTACATTCATATGAATAATTCCGTCGAATACATCAACTCCGAATATTTTCTCTCGATCGAGACATCAACGTAACAAAAGTATAATACATTTTTGGAATATGGTTCAAAAGTATCATCTATGTGTGATCTTTGCAGCTACATTTGCGCCACCTGGTGAGGCAATTCTGAAGTAAATTACCCACCAAATAGGAAGTATTGGTATTGTTAAAAGTTTGTTAATATATTGTATCAAGTCATTCACCTCAAAAGAAGTTTCCTTTTTTTAGGACATTTGTCGATCGGGGTATCTAGGATGCTGGGCGGACATGTATTTATTAGCGGCAGCTTGCAGATAAACTGTCAATACCAATAGTCCTCGATGTATTAAACATTTTTGCCGAAGACACGAATATTCTATAAAATCAGAATATAAAAATATTCGAACCAAATATAAATTTTAATCTGTAATTTTAATACACACTAGCACCATCTACTGAGATAATTCGATTCAATTTATTTATCATAAGGTTGCCCTTGGTCTATTGAACAATTTTGTCGAAGACAGCATTATTCTAGCAAGTCACGATCAAAAGATACAATCATTCGTACCGTGGGGTCCAATGGACCCCAGGGGTACAAAATCGCCCGGTTCAACTTTGGTATCCAAAATAATCCATAGTACGCCATGAAACTATCGGTATTTTTGCACAAATAACTCATCGCGGTGTAGTTTAAAGGTACTGTAAAAATGGGGCCGATATATCAATCCAAACTTTTTTGCGACAACTTCAAAGTGGCTCTGGGGTCCAATGGACCCCAGGTATCCATTAGAGGGTTAAAAGGTACGAAACTGATTACACTCATTCGAAGAGAGTATTCTGCTTAAAGGGCTCGAAAGTCGGTACAAGATCAAAGATTGATGTTAATTCTTTCTGATGTAAGCTCAGTGACAATGTGTGATGTCATTGTTCACCAATTTTGATATACCTTCGAAAACATCATTTCAGTACAACACATTGTTTCAAGTTACAATTTTTGGAAGAAGAATTCTTTTTTTTTCATACCCACCACTCAAATGCTAGATCTAGGATATTGCAAACCTAATAACACGAAAAACATTTTCGGATTGAAGCGCGTACATGGGCGAAATTTCATTTGAATTGAAAAGGTTCCGTCTACACGGCTCGAAGTTTTGTTTTGTAAAAATATATGCGGAAATTTATACTTGCAGTTATACCAAAAGGGGTCGGTGTTGAAGTCCTTACCTGGAAATAGAACAAAAATATATATATACATTAAAAAATAATTTTTTTTGAAAATAAAAGAAAATCGCGTTAAGTACTGTTCCTTTGAATTCCACTAAGAATTTGCATCCTTTGACAGATACGTATTTCGACCTCAACTGTAAGGTCGTCTTCAGTGTCTTGTACTTGACTCGATTAGTCAAGTACAAGACACTGAAGACGACCTTACAGTTGAGGTCGAAATACGTATCTGTCAAAGGATGCAAATTCTTAGTGGAATTCAAAGGAACAGTACTTAACGCGATTTTTTTTTATTTACAGATATTCCCCTAACAAGCCCAGGTTAATCATCATCAAAATTTTTAGGTTATCAGGATCAGTATGCCTACACAATGATTACCTTATCGTTGAGATTCCTTGTAGAGCAGAAGTACCTTCAGGGATTGATTAAATGTTTTGCTAGAAATACTTCCAGGAATTTCTACAAGGAATTGTACTGTAATACTTTCAGGAACTAGAAAGACTTGTTTTAGAATCTCCAAATGAGTATATATTTGTTTTATTTTTAACCGCTTAACCTAATTTTAAAGCTGTTTTGTCCACTGGGGCACTACGAGAGCGATTACAACTGACAGCTGCACCATAGACTGAATAGTAAGATATAAATGTATGCCACAAAAGTTCAGCTTATTGGACGCAGTGGCTTAATTTCCCCAACAGAGGAGGAATAGAAAGATATAAAAATCGGGAACAAATTCAGTTCAATATGGGTTACTGCACGAATATATACTGGCCTGCTTACTCTCACACGAAATTTGACCTCAAATTTTCTGTGAGAGTAAGCAGACATGCATAAATTCGTGCAGTGGGCCATGGACGCCAGTTTTCCCCCCACGTTTTCCCCAGCAAAATCACCTAATACTGGTTGTCTTAACACGATGCTTCTAATGTCAGTTTGCTCCGCCCAGTAAAGCTGAGTCCACTATAGTGACCATGACAACGAGCTAATCGCTTGTTTATCTTCTATATTAGACCGGCCCAAATACAAAAATGTCGAAAAATTCCACGGGGCACCCTTTAGAATCGTGCCTTTGGATGAGAAGATCATTCTGTGAAAGATTCAGCTCAATCGGTTTAAAACTGAGAAGGCGCAAATGAGTTGAAGGTTTGTATGGGAATTTCAGTCCAAATATATGGGAAATTGGATGACCTTTAGTCTCTCACTCAGTACGCCGGTTCAGCGAGTTCGATTTAGCACAGAATTGAAAGAATGGTAGTTGATACCCTAAGGAACAACTTTGTAGAAGACCATATCATGATAGAACTTAATATAGGTGTGGTTTCAGCGGACGAAACCAGGATGAGGACATCTTCCCCCGTTTACTCTCGGTTGTTACATGCAGCACGTGTTTGTCGGTCGAAACTTGCGGTCAACATCATAGGCGGCTATGTTGTCCTTCATTTCAATTGCTCACGCACGTGGATGGGTATCGAGACAATAAAGAATTACATAGCTGTCTATGATGTAGTGCGAAAGCTTCGACCGACAAACACGTGCTGCATGTAACAACCGAGAGTAAACGGGGGAAGATATCCTCATCCTGGTTTCGTCCGCTGAAACCGCAACTATATTAAGTTTTATCATGATATGGTCTTCTACAAAGTTGTTCCTTAGGGTATCAACTACCATTCTTTCAATTCTGAGCTGAATCGAACCCGCTCAACCGGCGTACTGAGTGAGAGACTGGAGGTCATCCAATTTCCCATATATTTGGGCTGAAAATCCCATACAAACCTTCAACTCATTTGCGCCAGCTCAGTTTTAAACCGATTGAGCTGAATCTTTCACAGATTGTTCTGCTCATCCAAAGGCACGATTTTAGAGGGTGCCCCGTAAAGTTTTCCAACTTTTCTTTCTCGCCATACAAATGTGGGCCGGTCTATTCTATATATATAAAAATGCAGTGGCATACGTGGGACCGCGCATAACTTGCGAACAAAAGGTTCGATTATGGTCGTCTTATTTTTGTGCTGTTTGTATTCACCCAAGGAAGGTTTATGAGGCAAAAAAACATGATGTGTCGGGGCCCGTGGCGTAGTGGTCCACACGTTCGCTTCATAAGCGGATGGTCATGGGTTCGAACCCAGCCCCGGCACTTGCAATTTTTCGTCAGTTGCTCCTCCCCCCGAGAGCAGCTGGCACCTGACCCTCTTCGGAGCATATAGCTCTAACGGACCCGGAATATGGATATCGGCGAACCGCAACTCATAATGGACGACCCCCAATTGGACTGGAAAAGGAACAGCAGCCGACAGTATCATCGTGCTCATCATTCTACCGTAGACAGGGTAGACAAGTGGAAGCAGCACAAAGGCACCAGTTCGATATATGTAGTAGAATTAAAATAGTATACATTTAGGCGCTGTACAAAGTGTAAGTGCAGCGTTCAATTGGAATCGCTCACGTAGTGCCCTAGTGGACAAATGAGCTGTAAATTAGGTTAAGCGAATAAGAATAAAAAAAAAACATGGAAAAATTTAGAGTGTTTGAAAATCAATCTTTCATACATTTTGACCGGAGACTTGGTCTTGGCTAGAAACTTGAAACGTCAAAAAACACAGTAGGCAAGAAAAAGTTTGCCGGGTACAGCTAGTTTATTATATATCAGGAAAGAAAACTCCACCACAGATCTTCCAACAGTTTCATTTTTTTTTTAAAGTTCTGCATTCCATTAGTTGGCCTAGCATCGGGGTGAAACCCTGAAGTTCTATTTTGATTATCCGCCACCCATAGAAAGTTCTCGTGGCAATCTGGATGATCCCTGGAACATGAGATGGCCAAACATGCAATCGTCAGCACCCAGCTGCTGGTGAACCTGCCTAGCATTTTATTGATAACTAGATGCCCCGGCAAATGTCGTACTGCCTGCCTACTGTGTTCTTTGAGATATAACTCTATAGGGACGTCCCCGGCGAAGTCATCTGTATGGGAATCCCTCGTTCCAGAGACCGGAGAGGTCTCACACCAAGCTAAGAACCTTCCCCGGCCTCCAAAATACACACATACAAAATATCACACCGATCAGTTCAGTAGTTTCCGAATGCGTAACGGTCAGACAGACAGACAGACAGACAGACAGAAATTCATTTTTATATACAGATAGATAGATTTAGCCGCGACACTTGCTAGGTGTTGAAATGGCTCTATAGGAACGCTTTGGGCGCTGCTCCCTAAAGCGCAGTTTCGAGTTTAACAGGGATCGCTCACGAAACTTCTTGAGCGATTCCTGGCAGAAACTTTCTACGGACTGCCATTCAGGCAAGGAATTTCTCATGCATCAAGATAGGCCGAGAAATACCTTCTGAACTGCAAACAGCCCTTAACCGAAGATTTTTAGTACGATAAAGGCATGATTTTTGTTTTCTGATGGCAATAAGTTTAGTTAGTTTTTTTTAAATGGTTAAGTGGTGCAAAATGTTTAGAATGAATATCAAAAATCGCTCTGTGGCGCAGCATTGATTCACAGATTGATTTTTATACATATCTGGCATCCTCGAGCGCTGATAGTCATGTGGATAAAACACTAACTCAGTGATCTCGACATTGATGGATCGATTCTAGCCATTTAGACGGCCATTGAGGCTAGCCCTGACATGTTTAATTGCAGATGTGCTAAGACAGAGGCAAATTTCCGGAGAGGTGGAAAAGGCAAAGATTGGCACAAATCCGGAAACCCGTCGGCGTAAAGACCTATCTGTCTTCTGGACACTGCCGGAAACCTTTTGGAACGGATGATTCTGTTGAGGCTGATAGTCTATACCGAGAAACTCGGATAACCAGTTCGGCTGGTATCATGTAATCCTGGTAGAACTGTAACCAAAACGGCCGAGATAGCGCTCCAAAAGAAGCGAACGGGAATCCGCTATTGCACGGTCGTCACGCTGGACGTAAAGAATGTGTTCAACAGCATCAGGTGAGCCCAGCTAGCCTGTGCTGGATATTGGAAAGCTACTTCCAGAATAGAGTGCTAATCTATGACCCTCGTGACGGCGAGTCGATAGAGGAAGTGGAACTGACAGTATCCGGTATCAGGTATCAGTAGGTCGGCTCTAGAGGCACGTTCTCCTCCATTCGGGAAATTTGTGCCATCGCCATGAACACGAGCCTATTCATCATTTACCTGACGGAGAAGGGAAGGAAGAAGGATAGGACATGGGAAAGGACAGGTAAGGGAATAGGATCGTCATACTCGCAAAAGCGTACCACAATGGGTTCACATAGCGTCCTGAAAAGGACACTGTAATAACGCATAAGCGTGCCACAATGGGTTCGAACAGCGCCCTGAGAAGGGCACTGTGATAATGCATAAAGCGTAAAGAGAGCCTATAGCTCTTTACCACAGCGGGTCAAGAACAACAGAACGTCCTGAAGATTCAGGTTTCTGAAGTCAGTTTCACTTAATAAGTGTTTCCCGAGTACTCGGAAACGCAATTGCGCAAAAACTGGACAGTTACATATTAAATGATACGAAGTTCCATAATCGGATTCACAGCTATCACATGCAAATGAATCAGCTTGCTGAATATTCGCCATGTGATAATTGAGTCGGCAGTGGCCAGTCAATGTTTTGACCAGCATGCTGCTATTCTGCTTTGACAGATTTGTTAGATACTTTGCCACCCCTAGAGATGGCTCAGTACAATACAATTTTGTTTGACGACATGACTCCAAACTATTCCAGTATTGTCTGTGTTGAGTGGCAGCCCAGGTGTCAATCTGAAGCTTCACCCAACACTTGGATACCGGAATAGCTGGCTCAGGGCCAATGAAGTCATGTGATGCTCCAGTGCGAGCTAACTCATCAGCCAATTCATTTCCAGCGATGGAAGAATGGCCAGGTACCCATACAAGGTGAACAGCGTTTGCTGAATTCAGCTCCTCAATTTGAGTTCGACAAGCGATAACTATCTTCGACCTGGAGTTGGCCGAAGCAAGTGCTTTAATAGCAGCCTGGCTATCTGAACAGAAGTATATTACTTTGCCCATTACGTGCTGCTGAAGTGCTGATTGCACTCCGCACATAAGAGCAAAGATTTCGGCCTGAAAAACGGTGCAGTGTCTGCCAAGTGAATAAGACTGATACTGCCTTAGCTCACGAGAATAAACACCAGCACCTGCTCGACCTTCGAGAAGGGAGCCATCAATGTAACATACGATGCCGTCTGAAATACTTCTTTCCAGATAACCAGATGTCCACTCTTCCCGGGAAGGGAATTTCGTGGAAAATGTCCTATATGGAAAATTACAAGCAATTGTAAGATCACTTGGAGCAAGGACAACTTTGTCCCAATTCACCAAAGGTGGAAACAACGAGGTGTGTGTTGAACTACGGTTCACAGGAGTTTCCTCTAGTAAACCGAGTACCCATAGGCGATAAGTGCAAGAAAGTGCTTCTTGTTTGAGATGAATGTGTAGTGGGGCAACGTCAAAGAGAACTTCGAGCGCTGCCGTGGGAGTTGAAGAGAACGCTCCAGACATCGCCATTAAGCACATCCTTTGGAGATGACCTAACTTTGATTGGACCGTTCTCACTTCGCCCTTTTGCCACCACACAAGACATCCATAGGCCAATATTGGCCGAACAACAGTTGTGTAGATCCATTTGATATACTTGGGTTTTAAACCCCAAGTTGTACCAAAGGTTCGCCGGCATTGCCCGAAGGCCATACAAGCTTTCTTGATTCTGAACTCAACATGAGGTGTCCAGGAAAGCTTGGAATCAAGAATAACTCCAAAGTACTCTACCTGTTCAGTCACATTAATTTCAGAATCAAAGAGACGTAAAGTTCGGACACCATTACGGTTTCGCTTTTCCGTGAAAATAACAATAGATGTTTTACTCGGATTTACCGAAAGGCCATATTGGCGACACCAACCCTCAACTACCTGAAGAGCGTTTTGCATCAGGTCGAAAAGGGTGCTGATGCACATACCGACTAACAATGTTAGGTAGTCGTCGGCAAAACCATAAGTTGGAAAACCGCTATTATTGAGTTGCCTCAATAGCGTATCTGCTACGAGATTCCACAAAAGTGGTCATAAGACTCCCTCTTGGGGGCATCCACAAACACTCAATTTCCTAATCGCCGCTCGACGCAATGTCGAGAAGAGATATCGGTTTTTGAGCATTTGGTGAATCCAATTGGAAATCATTGGAGATATACCATGACCCCGTGCGGCTTCCAATATGGCATCGAAAGGCACGTTGTCAAAGGCACCCTCGATATCTAAGAAAACACCCAAGCAGGATTGCTTTTAAACGAATGCCTTCTCGATATCGTAAACAACTTTGTGTAAAAGAGTCACAGTGGACTTTCCAGATTGGTAAGCATGTTGGTTCACATGAAGAGGCACATTGGCCAGATGAACATCACGGATGTGATGATCGACTATGCGTTCTAAGCATTTCAGAAGAAAAGAGGTCAAACTGATAGGTCTGAAACTCTTTGCTTCTTCATACGACGCGCGACCCACTTTCGGAATAAACTTCACAGTAATATCCCGCCAGGATTTGGGAATATACCCTGTAGCAAAACTGCAAACAAGTAATTATTTCAAAACATGTTTGAAATGATCAAATCCCTTCTGAAGCAAAATAGGATAAATCCCATCTGCCCCAGGAGATTTGAAAGGAGCAAAGCTATTAAGTGCCCATTCAATCGTTTCTAAAGTTATGATACTCCGAGCCGAAGCTAAAGAATCATAACTACAAGAAAAGACATCAGGCTCATCCGAAGATGTAATATCCACACATCCGGGGAAGTGTGTACTGAATAAACATTCTAAAACTTCCTCATCAGAGGAAGTGAAATCACCATTTGGCAAACGAAGTTCGTTCACTTGAAAATCCTTAGATTTTGCAAGGATTTTGTTCAATCGACTGGCTTCACTCAGACTGGAAACATTTGTACAAAGGTTTTTCCAGCCGGATCGTTCAGGAGACCGAAGAGCTTTCTGGTAGGCCTTGCGAGCCGACCTGAAAGCCTCCGATCCAGCCGAACGTCGTCTGTTTCAACTCTTTCTACATTGTTTCCTGAGCTTCGCCAGATCGGAGTTCCACCAAGGGGTTCCTCTTGTGGTCTTCACAGACCGCAGAGGGCAGGCTTCTTCAAAAGCTTCCATGATGAAGGTCGTTGTAGTATCAACGGCATCATCTAAATCACTTGGAGTGTCAATTGATGGTGAGTATCCATGAAATTTGGCTGCAATCAAATCGGAAAAGAGATCCCAGTTGGTTGACCGGGGATTCCTGAAACGCAAAGTTTGCGAAGTAACATTCACATGTTCAAACAAGATGTAACGATGGTCAGATAAAGATTCTTCATCTGACACATGCCAATTGGTCAGCTCATGACTAATTCTGCTAGAGCAAAGCGTTATGTCTAACACTTCTTCTCTACCAGTTACCATGAAGGTTGGGCGGTTGCCTATGTTAAGTAATCCAAGATCTGTACTACTTAAGTATTCCATCAAACTGGAGCCTCTCAAATTGATGTCTGAGCTGCCCCAGATGATATGGTGAGCATTAGCATCACTACCAACAATTAGCGGAAGGCCTTTTGAAGTGCAGTATGCAATGACTTGCTTGAAAGCATCCGTAGAGGATGGTTCATCATGCGGTAAATAAACCGAACAATAAACGTATTTCCTGTTGAGGTTTAGGTTTCCAACAGATACATCTATTGTGATAGCACATACATCTCTGGTAGTTAGTTCAGAGATGAGTGTAGCAACGATTGCGTTATTGACAAGCACACATGCTCGAGGCATGACACGTGAGTTTGCCATTTCATTTTTACTGAAAGTAGCAAACACCGGATTCACAAGGTTTCCTAAATAGAAATTCCCCTTACGAAAGTAAGGTTCTTGGACTAACGCCACTTGGGCTGTACCATTTTGCATAAGTCTACAAAGATTGATCGTTGCTGTTCTTTTGTGCTGAAGATAGATCTGAGCTATCCTAACCGTAGCCACTACCCAAACTAGGCAAGATTAAACTCTTAACAATCACAGTACAAAAAAGAACAGCAACAATAAAGCCAGATCGGTATCGATTTGAGAGCGCCAAAGGCGAGGATGCACAGAATACACTGTGTAAAACGCATAATGCGAAACCATATAGGTGAAAATCTAAACTAATTAAAAAAATCTTCATAATCCCGCCCTTATTCAGCCTCAAGTATGAGATTGAAGAAGGGCAGCTGATTGTTTCGGAGAAACACAAGGTCCACCGCGCTATTGCTCCGGTTAGCACAGTAAGGGCAAATACTGTGGAGGGTGCCCTGGTACTCCACAGGCTCCGTTTACGATTAGGTTTTATAAGACCCCCCTAACCATTCATTCCTAGGCACGGTAAGCGTAAAGCCGCATAACACCATGAATTAGGGGTCACCTGATTAGTGGATTCCTACCACTGGAACAGGCGGTCCGTAGTGCTATTCTTAGCCAGTTGAACTAACCGCTACCGACACTACACAGCTATCTAGGCTGATCGGGAAAAGAAGTTAATATTGGTGATCAACTTCATACGGGCCCGACAAAAGATCTGTCTTCTGGACACTGCCGGGAACCTTTTGGAACGGATGATTCTGTTGAGGCTGATAGTCTATACCGAGAAACTCGGATAACCAGTTCGGCTGGTATCATGTAATCCTGGTAGAACTGTAACCAAAACGGCCGAGATAGCGCTCCAAAAGAAGCGAACGGGAATCCGCTATTGCGCGGTCGTCACGCTGGACGTAAAGAATGTGTTCAACAGCATCAGGTGAGCCCAGCTAGCCTGTGCTGGATATTGGAAAGCTACTTCCGGAATAGAGTGCTAATCTATGACCCTCGTGACGGCGAGTCGATAGAGGAAGTGGAACTGACAGTAACGCACGCAATTAGCACAGTGGAGAACTGTTTGAGGTCGAGACAGTCGGCGCTCACGCACCACAAAACGAAGGAGCTGGTGGCAATCAACCCCGAGTCAGGCAGTGGGCACCACAGGCGGGTACATGATCAACTCTAAGCGCTGACTGAAGATGAAATTCGGAAGCCACGTGGAATATGCCTGCGAAAGTGCGAGTAATCTAAGGCTGCTCATAATAGTAGTTGTTCCCATACTACGAAATGGCACCGCTGCAAGGTCGAGTGCGCTAGTGGACAACCGTGAAACGTAAAGCGACTCCAGAGTACCCACAGGTAGATGTGCCGTAGAGTGGTCAGCGCATACCCTGCCCATATTCGCATAGTCGATGTAAGCGCCACTGTAGTTTTCAATACACTTTTGAAATTAGAGTATGAATGAAACGAAGTTTAAGATTGTTTCCATATTGACACCTAACTAATAATTAGATCTTGTGCCCTATTGAAGAAAATTGGTCACAAATATGCACAGGCGTTAGATATTGGCTTGCGTATGCTGACATTATCAATGGTGGTTACATCGACTATGCGAATATGGGCAGTAACCGTACGGTCTCAATGGACGCGGTATGTGTGCTAGCGGGCGCAGAGCCCTTAGCACTAGTGGTGACGTAGGACATATCTCAAACATTTTGGCCACCCCTGTAGTATCAATCTCTCGTTGACTTTGTGGACCTCATGTATCGATTGCGGGGTATTCCCAAACAGATCTAATGTAAGTAAATATTTTGAGCCACAACGGAGACACACGGTGTCAAAACTTTGATTATTATCGAACTTTCATGTACCTCTGATTTTTCTTCATAGAATGTTAGAATTTCAGCTATAATTTATAAATGCAAAATTTGAAAATATTCTGACGGGGAAAATTTGAGTTCGATGAGTTTTTGGCTATTTTCCATACTAAAAATCATTAATTACTATTGTAGCCTAAAAAACGTCCCATACAAAATGTATGGAAAAATTTTCGCCGATGAAATATTTTCTAGTTTTCCGATTATGAATATATAGCCCAAATGCTAATCATTTTCGAAGAAAAATCTGAGGTACATGAATGTTCGATACCTAATAATCGAAATTTTGACACCGTGAGACATGGATCAGTTCTTCGAGGGCAGGGAATATTCGCACTGTATATAAAACGAGTTACGTTACGTTACTTTCACATTTCTTTATTCCCGGACTTTTCCGGCCTCTTCTTCTCCCTAC